>NC_040247.1:112121-452308 GCF_001444195.1 Xiphophorus couchianus
AAATTTGTGGTGCATAGATGCTGAAAGCTGCTTCTCCTCGTTTGGTTCTGGTTCTGGAGACGCAGAACAGAACCAGAACCAGAAGACCTGAGAGGTCTGGAAGGTTGATACAACAACAGCAGATCTTTAATGTATTGTGGTGCTAAGCCGTTCAGTGATTTATAAACTAACAGTATTTTAAAGTCTATTCTCTGAGCTACAGGGAGCCAGTGGAGGGACTTTAAAACTGGTGTTATGTGCTCTATCTTCCTGGTTTTAGTCAGAACGCGAGCAGCAGCATTCTGGATCGGCTGTAGTTGTTTGATTGATTTGTTGGACAGACCTGTGAAGACGCTGTTGCAATAATCAATACGACTGAAGATGAACGCATGGATGAGTTTCTCTAGATCTGGCTGAGACATCAGTCCTTTTATCCTGGAAATGTTCTTCAGGTGACAGAAGGCCGACTTTGTAACTGTCTTTATGTGGCTCTGGAGGTTCAGGTCAGAGTCCATCACTACTCCTAGGTTTGGGGCCTGATCGCTGGTTTTCAGTTGTAATAACTGAAGCTGTGCATTGACTCTAGATCTATAACTCTAGATCATTCCTCTTTAGGTCCAAAAATATTAACTTCAGTTTTGTTTCTGTTCAGCTGGAGAAAGTTTTGGCACATCCACACATTTATTTGTTCTAAGCATCTGTTCAGTGATTGGATGGGCTCTGAGTCACCTGGTGACATTGTAATGTAGAGCTGTGTGTCATCTGCATAGTTATGGTAGCTAATATTATTTCCTGTTATAACCTGAGCTAGTGGGAGCATATAAATATTGAATAAAAGGGGCCCTAGGATTGAACCTTGGGGTACCCCACATGTGACCTTTGACCTCTTTGATGAAAAGTTCTCTATTGAAACAAAGAAATCCCTGTTCTTTATGTAGGATTTAAACCAGTTAAGCACTGGACCGGAGAGTCCGACCCAACTCTCCAGTCGATTCAGTAATATGTCATGGTCAACAGTGTCAAAAGCTGCACTGAGGTCCAACAGAACCAGCACTGTGGTTCTGCCACAGTCCGTATTTATATGGATGTCATTGAACACTTTTACGAGGGCGGTCTCTGTGCTGTGGTGAGCACGAAAACCAGACTGGAAGGAGTCAAAGAGGTTAGTTATTGTTAGGAAGCTAGTTAATTGTTTACACACAGCTTTTTCAATAACTTTGCTGATGAATGGGAGGTTGGAGATCGGCCTGTAATTCTGCATTAGTGATTTGTCCAGATTGTTCTTTTTTATAAGTGGTTTGATTACTGCTGTTTTCAGAGCCTGGGGGAAAACGCCTGATGAGAGCGATGAGTTACTATTTGGATCAGATCAGCAGCAATAACAGGCAGGACTTTCTTAAAGAAATTTGTGGGTAAAACATCCAGACAGCAGGAACTGGAGCTTAGTTGACTTATAATTTCCTCTAAGGTTTTAAAATTAAGTAGTTGAAATTGGGTCATTTTTCCTGTATTTGTTTTGTTTGGGCACAGCATTGGTACTGACTTTATAGTGGATGTACAGATTAATCCTCTGATTTTTTGAATTTTCTCTGAAAAGAAGCTGGAAAACTGGTTGCAGGCGGCAATACATTGGAATTCAGGTGGTAACGTCACAGGAGGGTTTGTGATTCTGTCAACTGTTGCAAATAAAGCTCGAGCATTATTAATGTTTTTGTTTATGACATCTGCAAAGAAAGCCTCTCTTGCATGTTTTAGTGTTAAATGATAGTTACGTAGTCTTTCCTTATATATGTCACAATGAACGTGGAGTTGAGTTTTACGCCATTTTCGTTCTGCCCTACGGCAGAGTTGTCTTGCCGATCTAACTGTTTGTGCATTCCTCCATGGAGATTTCTTTTTACCAGACACAACCTTCATTTTAACTGGGGCAATGGAATCAATAATATCTGAAACTTTAGACTGAAAATCATTTACCAACTTATCTACATCATTACAACTTAAGGGTGAGGAAGAAGAGTAGATTTGATTAAAAGTTTCTGCTGTGTTTTCAGTGAGAGAACGTTTTGTGATGGTTGCTGTTTGTCCAAGTGGGTTAAAAGATAAAGAACTTTCAAAAATAACAGCGAAGTGATCCGACAGGGCGACATCAGTTACAGAGACATTGGAAATATTCACACCCTTACTGATAACCAGGTCCAGTGTGTGTCCTTGAGTGTGTGTTGCTTGTTTGACATGTTGTGTTAGACCAAAAGTCTCTAAAATATTAGCGAGCTTTTTTGCCCCTCTGTCTTGGGGGTTGTCAACATGAATGTTGAAATCACCGACAATTATTAAACAATCATAATCTATACATATGAGAGATAGAAGTTCATTCAAGTCAGTAAAGAAATTTTCCACAAAAGTTGGAGTTTTGTATAGAGTTACAGTCAAAGTTCGTTTGCGGCCTTTAACCTCAATTCCAAGATACTCAAAAGAGGTGAAGTGACCCAAAGAGATTTTACTACAATTTATGGTATTCTTAAATATTGAAGCCACGCCTCCTCCTTTTTTGTGTTTTCTATTCTCACTGAAGAAATTGTAGTTAGGAGGCGCAGATTCAATTAGTACGATCGATTCATTATTATCATTCAACCATGTTTCTGTCAGAAACATAACATCAATATTATGCTCAGTGATGAAATCATTAATTAATAGAGCTTTAGCACAGAGAGATCTGGTATTTAAAAGAGCTAGTTTAAGTGACTTGGAGGCCAAGAAATCTTCAGTCTGGGGTTCTTTTAGGCAGGGGAACAGTCTGATGTTTGAATTAGGTCCCCTATATTTTATGTTTCTGTTTCTTGTAAATTTTCTTGTAGTGATCCGGGCAGGTAATGTCCTGTTCTGCAGTGCCGAGGGGCCAGACACATTCTGGAGCAAGAAGGGTGTAAAGATAAAGTCTGGACCCCGGCCTCAGACCTCAGAAACGCAGAGTGATGGATCCTCTGGGACGTTAGAGTCAGGTGGCTTAAATGAAGTGAGGTCTGCTACGTGAGCACTAAGGAGAGACGTCCCAAGTACAACCTGTTGATTCATTCCATCTGTAAATTTAAGAAACTCCGGTCCAGAAGACATTTCTCCATGTGTATCTTGTGAATCCTGTGAATAAGTGGGTGAGCAGAGAGGGAGGGGAGAAGGAGGAAGGGAACCAGTCACTCCGTCTTCAGTCGATGTATCAGCTGCTTTTGAAACTGTTTGTTCCTGATAAGGTTTCTTCCTAGTCAGAAATCCTTGAGCCTGTTCTTCTGAAGTGATGATCATGTTGCTGTCCTTGTTGATAAAATGAAAAAGATTTGCAGAGAGTAGCTTTATCCCATGTTTATTAAGATTGCGTCCGCTTCTTCCAAAAAGGTGAAAGCGCTGCCAATAGATCCAGAGGTTATCGATGAAGGTCACTGAGCTGGCAGAGCAGGTTTTAATCAGCCATTTGTTTATCATGTCCAGCCTGGAGTGTTTATCATCTCCCCATTGAGGTGATGGAATTGGACCACTGAGAAATAACTTCATTTTTAACTTTCCCATAGTGTTCAGTAGAATATTAAAGTCCTTTTTCAGAATCTCAGATTTCTGCTTTGCCACATCGTTGGCTCCAACATGCACAACTAAGGACTCAATATCTGGCTGATCAGCGGTCAGCGAAAGAACTTTACGAGTTAAATCAGATACAGTGTCACCAGGAAAGGAAATCACTCTCATTTTCTTGGGATTGCAAACGTGACTGATTCCATTTACTGCCTCATCTCCAACAATAAGCACTTTTGGCATACCTTTCGTTTTCCTGGTAGCCGCTTTGTCTTTAGGGGGTGGATGTGATGGTCTTGCCTCATTGTTGGTGTTTGAAAGCGAGGTTTCACTCAGAGGCTCAGGCTGGAGTACAGAAAATCTGTTTTTCAGTGGGATTCCCACAGAGTCAGAATGTTTTGAGGCCCGGGCTGGTCGCTCTGTCCTTGGGAGCGGGGTCGGTGGAACCGTTTTGGTTGCAGCTGCTTGTTTGTTTTTCTTTGGTGGAGCAGGTGTTGAGGTTGAAGGTGGGTTTCGGCTCAGAGCCGGCCACGCTGATTCGTCAAGGTGAGGGGTTCTCCCTGTCAGTCGCCTCATCGGATCTGGGGTGTGAGACTTTTGCTTCGGCTTGGCACCCAGAGCGTTCCAGGGTGAGCTGCTTGATGCGAGGCGTACAACCTCTCCGTTGATTTGAGGAAGAGTTGTCTGATTTCCACAGTTAGCGTTGATTTCAAAGTTCACTTCCAGCTGTTTGATCTTCATTTCTATAGACTGAAGTCGTTGTATAATACTGCTAATGTCCTTGGGGTCGGCCGGAGGCATTTTGTCCTGATTCAACTTGGAGATGAAGAAAAGTAAGGTAAAAATAAAAGTAAGAAAATCCCCCAGTCCTTAGGTTTGTAGTAATCCAGTTATGATGTTGAAAATGTGAATATAACTATAAAAACTGTCACTTTAAAAATAGCTCAGGCAAAGTTATCAGTAAAAACGGGAGAGAGCAGGACAAGCTGTTCCTCCTTCAGCTGCCACACTAATGCCATTTTATACCTGTTTATGTTTAGTAGGTCCTCTCCTTGGGCTGCCACCTTATCGTGGTGGAGGGGTTTGAGTGCCCCAATGATCCTAGGAGCTATGCTGTCTGGGGCTTCATGCCCCTGGTAGGGTCACCCAAGGCAGATTGGTCCTAGGTGAGGGACCAGACAAAGCGCAGCCCGAAGACCCCAATGATGAGAAAAAACATTGGACTTGGCGTTCCCTCGCCCGGACGCGGGTCACCGGAGCCCCACTCTGGAGACTGGCCTGGATGGGGGGCATGATGGCGAGCGCCTGGTGGCTGGGCTTTTACCCATGGAGCCCAGCCGGGCTCAGCCCGAAGAGGAAACATGGGTCCCCCCTCCCATGGGCCCACCACCTGTGAGAGGGGCCAAAGGGGTCGGGTGCATTATGTGATGTGTGGTGGCAGAGGGTAGTAGTTATGTCATTTTAAACTTGTTCATGTTTAGTAGTTATGTCGCTTTATAATTGGTCATGTTTAGTAGTTATGTCATTTTATACTTGTTCATGTTTAGTAGTTGTGCCATTTTATACCTGTTCATGTTTAGTAGTTAGGTAATTTTATATCTGCTCATATTTAGTAGTTGTGTCATTTTATACTTGCTCATGTTTAGTAGTTGTGACATTTTATACTTGTTCATGCTTAGTAGTTGTGCCATTTTATACTTGTTCATGTTTAGTAGTTGTGCCATTTTATACTTGCTCATGTTTAGTAGCTGTGCCATTTTATACTTGTTCATGCTTAGTAGATATGTCATTATATACTTGCTCATGTTTAGTAGTTATGCCATTTTATACTTGTTCATGTTTAGTAGTTGTGCCATTTTATACTTGTTCATGTTTAGTAGTTGTGCCATTTTATACCTGTTCATGTTTAGTAGTTGTGCCATTTTATACCTGTTCATGTTTAGTAGTTGTTCCATTTTATACTTGTTCATGTTTAGTAGTTGTGACATTTTATACTTGTTCATGTTTAGTAGTTGTTCCATTTTATACCTGTTCATGTTTAGTAGTTGTGCCATTTTATACCTGTTCATGTTTAGTAGTTGTTCCATTTTATACTTGTTCATGTTTAGTAGTTGTGACATTTTATACTTGTTCATGTTTAGTAGTTGTTCCATTTTATACTTGTTCATGTTTAGTAGTTGTGCCATTTTATACCTGTTCATGTTTGCTAGTTGTGCCATTTTATACTTGTTCATGTTTAGTAGTTGTTCCATTTTATACTTGTTCATGTTTAGTAGCTATGTCAGTTTATACTTGCTCATGTTTAGTAGTTATGCCATTTTATACCTGTTTATGTATACTAGATATGTAATTTTATACTTGTTCATGTTTAGTAGTTGTGCCATTTTATACTTGTTCATGTTTGATAGTTATGTCATTTTATATCTGTTCATGTTTGATAGTTATGTCATTTTATATCTGTTCATGTTTAGTAGTTGTGTCATTTTATACCTGTTCATGTTTAGTAGTTATGCTATTTTATACATGTTCATGTTTAGTATGTGTAACCATGTGTAACTGGTTGCTCGACTTCCTGACCAGTCGACCTCAACATGTCCGGCTGGACAACCACTTCTCATCCACCATCATCATAAACACCGGAGTGCCACAAGGCTGTGTGATGAGTCCCTTCCTCTACTCCCTTTTCACCTACGACTGCAGACCTGTCCACGGCTCTAACGCCATCATCAAGTCCACAGACGACACCACAGTGATCGGCCTCATCAGAGATAATGACGAGGCCGCTTACAGGGAGGAGGTAGACCGTCTGCCTGAGTGGTGTGACAAAAACAACCTGCAGCTGAACACCGAGAAGACCAAGAAGCTTATCGTGGAGTTCAGGAGGAACGCTGACCCACATCCACCCATCCACATTAAGGGGACAGTGGTGGAGCGTGTGGACACCTTTAAGTTCCTGGGAGTCCACATCTCTGAGGACCTGACTTGGACGACCAGCTGCTCCAAACTCATTAAGAAGGCGCATCAGCGCCTCTTCTTCATGAGGACCCTGAGGAAGAACCACCTGTCCTCAGAGATCCTCACGAACTTCTACCGCTGCACCATTGAGAGCATCCTCACCAACTGTATTACAACTTGGTACGGGATCTGCTCTGTCTCCGACCGGCAGGCGCTGCAGAGGGTGGTGAAAACTGCCCAGTATATCGCCGGGGCACCGCTCCCTGCCATCAAAGTAGAATTTCTTCAGAACCCCTCACGGCCCCCGTCTAGAACCGGCCCTGGCCTACAGGTCTGGATCTGGTGCATTTGTGCTTAGCATGTTTTTTCTTCATTGATAGGAAGTCAGATTATCCAAACTGGTAAACCACATTAATACAATATTAGTGAAGAAATACATTAAATGACCACTGAACAAATTATTCATAAAATACAGTATATCAAAATTTTTGAATAAAACACACAGAAAGTAATATAATGTAGGAAATAATTATATATTTACTGTTAATTTATTAGTATGATTTGTTCTTTAAATGGCCACTTATTTTGGCTAATGCTATTATTTATTAAATATCATCCAAACTCAACATCCTAAGCAAAGAATCAAACCACAATAGTCAACTAAAATCACAATAAGAAACTGAATCAATAATAACTAAATATTTTGTACCATATCAGCGTCAGGAGATGATTGAGGATGAAGAGACGCTGATTTCTGGTTCTTTAGGTTTTAGCGCAGTGGTTCGCAAACTTTTTTCAGTGATGTACCCCCTTAAAAATATATTTTTAGTCAAGTACCCCCTGACACGGGCAAAACATTTTTGGAATAAAAAAGAGGTACAGAGATCGTGGACGTAAATCCCATTAAAACATACTTTTCCATGTACGTTCTGTACTTCGTCGGCTCTGGTTTTGCCTTATTTTTCACTTTATCTGTACTTTGAGCAGCATTGCTGCTACGCTTTAGCCACGTCTCCATAGTTACAGTGTAATCATGATAACGACAGGTCGTTGACGAGTGCCCTGGGTCAAACTAACTTGGTGGGGGGGTCAGTTTTATTTTAAAGGATATTGAAACTAAATACTGAATATAAAATTCAGTGCATGAACACATTTATATTTTATCAAACTTTTTACAAAATAATTTTTCCCAAGACTTATTATGAGGAGCCTACTGATTTTTTTAAGATATTTTGAAAAGCTTCACGTACCCCCATTTGAGAACCACTGTTCTAGCGGGTCTGCAGTTCCTCTAATGATCCATTCTGTCTGATATATAGACTGCGCCGCGACGGACACATTTTTTTTTGTCTTCCGATGTCCACAGTATCCATCCTCTCTGAAGTTGTTCAGTTTATAATTCGCGTCTTTTCACTCACGTCTGTTTTTTAAAGCGTTTTTGCTTCTAAGGACATGGAATCGGGTCCAGGACGTTTAAAATAGACGCGGGTTGATAGCAGCTCACTGCGGCTGCGTAGTGTCCGTCTCTAGGCAACCGGGACGTTCAGCGTCTGTCCGTAGCGTTCAGGGGGTCCTTTAGCTAGACAATGTAGCTGACCTTAATATTTCCTGTGTTTTATTGTGGTCATTATTGTTAAACTTAGTGTTGATATGTGTATGATAGGCGTGTCTATCGGACAGTTATGTATCGGTTTAAAATGGGACGCACATTTAACGGCCAAATATGGGACGATTCCGTGTTTTACGGGTGGCAATCCTATTCAGGGGAGCTGAGATACTAAAGCACCACTAAAACTGGGCTAGAATCGCCACTGCTTGGCGATATAGTCTTTTTTTAAAAATACTCGTGCCTGGTATTTGTGAAGCTGAAGAATAGAATCTGAAGCATTTGTGAAGGTGTGAGTAGTTTTGTGAGAGACAAAGAAATATACACGTTTTTCTTCATACTCATGTACATGGATGGGTTGAGCACCATCTGATATGGATGAATTGGGATTAAACTGTAAATGTAAGAGTTATCTCACGTGTGACTCAGATAATATAATTCAATTACCAAACCAAAAAAAAAGAAGGAAGACCACCTGCAGTGAAAACTTTCCCCTTTCTTGTATTTGCATTTCTGTAAGTATTTTTTGGACAAAGGTTTCGTAAACATTAGTGTGAGATTTCCTCCTCACAAAAATTATTGGAATTCTGGTGAAATTACAAGAAAAATTTTGAAACAAGCAAAATAGGAGAATTGTGCAAGTTTTAAAACCAATGCCTTTTCTTAGGAACGTCTGGATCAAGGTTTTTTCCAGGATGGAGATATGAGTAATTTAAAATTCAATTATTTAGAGCTGTAACACATTTACTGCATTTTAAACAGCAGCCATCTACCTTCCTCCTGCGAGTCATTCTCTCTGTGGTCCTGTACTGAGAGGAATCAATAAACTGTAACACGCTTAGAATCATCCAAAAATATAAAACATGTTTCTTCTAAAGCTGTTTTTTCCTTTTTGTGTCCCACAAGCAGAACAAAGGCAAAAACTGCCATGATTTTGCTGACAAATGCAAATTTAAATTCAATATTTTTGAAAAGTATTGGAAATGGGTAATTTTAACTAAATATACGTTAATTTAAAAAATGAACTCACAAAAATTGCTCAGTAAGGAAGCTTTGATATTCTTGCGATGTGTATTTCTGCTTTGCAACTTCCTTTTCCCCACATTCTCTCTCTTTTTTTTCATTTAAATCTAGTGGACCGAACTACTGTTAGCGTGCTTCTGAAAAATATCTTCAGACCAACCTATCATATGTCCTTCGGTTGAGCTGAAACTTTACCAAACATCATCAAAACATAAAGAAATGTTAGAATAGTGAAATCATTGTTTTTATTCAACTTTTCTTTTTTTGCCTTTGAGTTACCAGTTTAATCCTCTTGACATATTTGACTTTTTTTGTTTTACCTCTTTTCTGTTAAATTCTAGACTGTGCTTAGTTTGTTAAAGGAATACAAAGCAGACTAGAGGTGTACAAAGGTTGGGCCTCAAACCCCGAGCTTTACTTCACTTCCCTTTATGAAGTCGAAACAAAAGTGATATTTTTGAGCAAATTATGGCACAGTTGGATCTTTTCACTGTATTATAGGGTGACATATTGGTAAAATGTTGAATACATCATTAACTTTGGGTTCTTCTCTGTTTAGCTTGACTCTTTAAACCAGCTGTCACTAAAACAACTACCTCAAATCCAGCTTTTCTAGTGTTTGACCATTTGAAATCTCAAGGCTTTTATTTTGAAGCCTTGAGCCTTCTAAAAATCAGTGAGGCCATTAGGTTTGCATTTATGCAAACCTAATGCGTTCATGCATTTCTTGCATGAATGCATGAGTTTCTTGATTATACTCTGCTAATCAAGAAGCAGAGTGAAACCAGCTGGGCCTACTTAACCTGCCCTCAGCAGCAACCTGGAATGGGGGGAAATCCTACATGCAGCCACCACTGCATGCAACAGTCTGTCAATTTCTGTTGAAAGCACAGCCTGTAAATAATAAATCATCACACATATATTAAATATCAGTGCTGGTATGGTGGATAAGGAGTATTTGGCACCCAAATTAAAATCTACCAAAGACCCTAAAAAGCTTTGGGCTGCCTCTGGCTTAACAGTAATTGTTTTTATTATTTTTTTTCTGTATGTTTTATGATCATTTAAATACAAAATGTACCGTTAAAAAAAAGGCAAATTTTCCTTCCTTCTAGGCATACATATATTAAAACAAACATAGCGACCCATAAAAACAGGAAGTTGTAATCCTGTACATTTCTGCAGAAGTTTTCAGAACCATTTGTCGGCTGGTAGCGGGTCATCCCCTCCTCCTGATGACCCGCTCTCACCGCAGCTGCTTCAATTAACCAGCAGCTAAAATCCACCAGCAGCTGAACTGAACCGAAACCGTTTCCTGCCTCAATGGACGCAATGGAGAAAGCTCTTGTCTTCAAAGGTAAGGTCCATGTTTCTGAAAGCGGCCTCATTTCCATCTGATTAGCCCAAAGGTTTTAATCCAAACGATTCTCTCTTTCTAGACGTCAAAAGCTACGAGTACTCTCCGTCGGAGTTGGACAGGGCCTTTTTCGGGGAGCAGAGTTTTCTGTCCGCTTCGTCTCTGGACCAACTGTCCACGTCGAAGCCTTTTAACGCCGCAGGAGCGGACGGGTTTGACGGCAGGTCGTCCATCCTGGCGTCCCTCGGCCTGTCGTCGGATGCCATTTCTCCTTCCGTGGTGTTTCCACCTTGCGGTTTCAACATGAAGGAGGCAGACTGCTGTCACCTCTCCATCCCTCCGCAGGGGAAGTTCTCCACCCCCCGCGTGCTTCCCAAAGAGCCCCGGAACTCCGCCTGTTTCGACCAGTCCCACGCGTTTCTCTCGGCCTCCTTGGATGTCTCCGTGATCAAGTCGGAAAGCAACAGCCCCAGGTTCTTCATAGAGTCCAGCACTCAGGAGCAAACGTGGAGCCCCAAGCCCCAGCTGCCTGAAGTTTGCCCTGATCAGGGAGCCAACAGAGACGCTAGCTGACTGTGGAGGAAACGTTGGTGGAAAGAAAACCAGACTTGACGACTTAAGATGACTCTCAATCAGGGTCAAACTACAGAAAAGTCATTTTTTATAAAGTGTAGTTTAATAAAGTAAACACATTTATTTGTTTCCATTAAATAAAATGCAGTGTGAAATAACATTTGTTTACAGTTTTGGTCTCCATGTGGTTTTTATATTGAAACCATGCGGGTCTTGACATGATTGTGGTTCCGATCAGAGTGGAGTGAATCGGGTCTCTGGGTCGAAGTCATGTTCCTGTAAAAAGTAAAGCGTTTGTTTTAGTAAAAGCTGCCACAGCAGTCACCATGAATCATCATGGGGTCTGGTATTAAAAGGCATTTGTCAGGGAAAGCAATGTTTGCAGGGCACCGGCCCCAAGAATCACCATTTAGCTTCTCACCTGGTTAAGTTTCTTGAATTCTACCACCTGGAAGAAAATGTGTTCCAGGATGTGCTTTGCGTCCCTGTGCTCTTTATCCAGCTTCGGTGTCACACCCAGAATTTCACCACATTTGCGTACATAAAACTCAAGGTCGTCATCTGTGCCTTTGAAAAAAAAAAAGCATAACATGTTTAATGGTTGGGTGAAACGATTTAAATATTTTTTACTCTTGAAAAGCTTTACTTGGCAAAATCTGCATCATATCCAGTCCATCATTGCATGTTAGGTGTTTACAAGTAGGTCACCAAAATGAGCTTTAAGCTAAAAGTTTCCCTTTTATCATAAAAACATGGTCCGTTGGGCAGAAAACTGGACATGCAGGAGGGACTGTCTCTCAGCTGGCCAGGGAACGCCTTGGGATTCCCCCAGAGGAGCTGGGGTAAGTCTGGGCCTTCCTGCTGAAGCTGCTACCCCCGAGACCCGACCCCAGATAAAGCGGAAGAAAATGGATGGATGGAGAAAACTGCAGCGTGATTAAGGAGATCATGCAATTTAACTACAATTAATGCAGATTAGGCAATCACTGAAGAAACAGTTGAAAAGACTGATACCTACTGGCTCTATGTAGCATTAAACTAACTGGAACTTACTGCATGAAAGTTAAGTTTACACATTTAGAATGTGCCATGTGTTTGCATTGAACCACCCTGATGTGTTTTTGGTTTGTCTCTAGCAGCTCTGAACACATCCAGTTGGAACATTTTTTCCTCTCTTATTCTAAAAATTAAAAGGTCAAGTCAGAATGGGGAGTGTTACCATGTTCAGATCCTGCTGCAGAAGCAGAGTTTCCCTCTATTTGAGACCATCCACCTTCTCTGGATGATCCTGCCACCACAACGTGTTACTGCTCATTCAGGGTAATATGTTTTCACCACAGACGCTAGTAAAAAGCTTAATTTCAGTCTGACCAGAACACCACCTTCCAAGTGTTGTCCTCCGTAGTGCGAATAAATTCACACCTTTAGATACTCTTTTACAAATCAATACATCAACAAAATTTGACTAAAAAAACTAAGATGGCAAACTACAAATTCAACAACTTATGGTTTTCAACAACTTTGTAATTTAAGTTTTCCTGATTCGTACTTTCCTTTCCAATTTAGGGACAGTTATGTCTTGATAGGTTTGTAGTTGTACTAGGGGGAAAAAATCCTCCAAAAACATTGAAATTAATGCCACAACATGTGAAATGATATTAGAGGGTATTTATTTTTGCAAAGCCCTGTCTGACGTAGTGGTAATGGACTTAATTTGCAAGCTACCAATTCAATAGAAAGTTAACCATATATTGGGGATTCTAATCTCCTTACATTTATTGGTAAGTTGGGCAAGTCGCACTTTCTCAGAGGAGAACGTTTCATCAAGATCAAACAGGTCCAGCATGGGAGGAGGCAGCTCACTTAATGCAGGGGGAAAGACCTTCAAGAACAAAATAACATCCATCAGTGTTACAATCTGCTTCCTGCTCAGTGAATGCTGAGTCCACAGACTCACAGCAGGCTGAAGCTGAGGCAGCGGCGTCTCAAACTGTGGAGTGATGAGCTGAAGTGGCTCGTGTTTCACATTGAGCTGCTTAAAAGAACTGCAAACACATTGATTTAGCTATGAGAGACAAAAAAAAACCAGGCGTGTGTCGAACGTTCGCTCCATGTACCTTATGACTTCTGGTAAACTGTTGGGTGACAAATTGAACAAAGACATATCAAAGAGGGAGGTGAAGTCTCGCGGGTTCTCGTCTCCCTCCTGTAAACACACTCGCAGCTGTTCCGACAAGCGGCCCGTGTCTGGCAGCATTGTGTAGTCTGCAATCTAGGCGACACAACGACAGGAAGTGAGCCAACGGCGATCGCTGGTGGTGATCTTTTAGTACGGTCCAGTCTGCAAACCTCGGGATCCTCTGCATCGATCTGATTCAGCTGAATGTTCTCTGACATGAGCCACTGAAGCACGACGTCCTGCGATGAAATGAGGTAAACAGTTTTATTTCTGTTTTTGCATGTTGTTCAAAATGTTCTAAAAAAATAACCCTTACAAAAAAATCCCATGTTTCCACATGTGATCACATGTGATTTTCATGGGATTTGTTTGTAAGGGAAGTTAAAAAAAAAAAAAACTAATTTCAGAGGTATGCGGTTGCTGAAATTATGTAGCTGATGAGGTTTAAAAGCCCATAAAGCTACTTTTAGTGTTTCCTCCACTGATACTTTCATGAGACCATAGATAAATATAAATTAACAAGAAAATACGGTTAAACGTAAGCAGTTAAAAATCATGCTTTTTATGTAACTGGTGTCCCGGAGAAGTTTGTTTCCTTCTAGGTTTCTTTTTTTAAGAGCAAAGGGGCTTTGCTCTTTATTTTGGGGCTCTGATTGCTGTTATACTGTTATATACCAGAAAATAGGCTGCAATTATTTTATTATTATTTTTATCGTTGTATCAATAAATACCAACAAATTTTGTGGTACGGTTGGAAAACACACCTCTTTAAAACATTAGATCTTCACCCATTTGTTATCAATCATTGTACAAAAAGATCTTCAAACATTTGGACTCACCATTATTTTACTGTTGTCTTCCCTGTCTGAGTACTGATCACAGAACATGTGGCAGGAAGCCAAAACGGCCAGTTTGCCAGACTCCTGTGTGAGACAAAAAAACTAATTACACTAACTATATTTACAGGTGGTCATTATCATGAAGTTTGGGGGTAAAATAAGTAGAATGAATGAAATCCACAGGCCTTTCCGTGGTAGAAGGCCAGGACTGGCCTGTTGAGCGGGAAGCAGACAGAGCCGGTTGACAGAACAGCCACAGCAGGTTTCATCACGCTCAGTGTGGCTCCAAAAGGATACACAAATGTCAGAGCCCTGCAGAAACCCACACAGGTCAACTCAATTTCAGACCACAGCAACCATACCAACCAAAGCAGCCGGCGTTGGAAAGCAGAGTTGCTTACTGTGCGTTGTTTCCAACAGCTTCATCCTCAATCACCCCGGTTACAACTTTGCCGGCAGCTCGACTGATTTCTCTTTAAAAAAAATAAATAAAAGAAAGTAAGGAGAATGATGAAATCTCCACAAATTAAAGAGCGCATTTCCATAACGAAGACCAGAAGGTGACAGCTGACCTGTTCAACACACCGTTAGAGACCAGGGCCTCCTTGGGGTGAAAGTATTTGTAGTACACATTCCGAACTACAGCGTCTGTTGCAGTGAAAGGAGAGAGAGAAAGATCGGTGCCGACTCAAAACGGGAGAATCTGGGCTCTGCGTCAGACTGCTGTACGCACCGCTGTTGACCATTATTCCAAACTCCTCCAGGAGGAAATTGATGTTTGTGTCATATTTCATTTCTCCTCCCTCTCCAAGCATGACCAGCATGTTTCCTCCTCCGTCCAGGTAGTGCTTCAGCACCTCCAGCTGTGGAAAAGAAATATGGGATAAGTTTGCACAAAACGATCTTCATTCTTCCTGAAGCCTTTGTGTAACATTCCGCTGCTGTGAAATGCCTTAATGCATATCACCTCTGATGCTGTGAACTTCTCCCTTGGGCCGGCAGTTATCCACAGCTTCACACCCTTCAGCTTCTCTGTAGACAGTTCTTCCTTTATACTGCGAGGGATGAAAATGAGCTACTCAGTAAGGAGGATAAAATCTGAAGTCATGACTAGGTTTCTTACACATAGTTTTAACTTCTTAAATTGGCTTGTATGTAGCCAGTATGGAGAGTAAAGAGTGACAAAATTAAATACATAAATATACCATAAAATATATGCATCATAAAATTAAAAACATCCTTAAATAATTGACCACTGAATAATTAAATATATTAGGAAACTGTGAAATATGCAAATAATTAGATGTCTTGTGAAATAATTAAATATACCCTTTTAAATAAAATAATTAGCCTAGTTTTTTTTTTTTTTTTAGAACTTACATTTTTATTATTTTTACAGAGCAATAATACAGCCATACATCAATGGTACATAACACAAGTGTTGGCAATATGAAGTTTTCCATAAAATAAATATCTTGGCATGATATCTTACAACCTCAGCATCAGATTTGTAGACTCCTCACCACAACATTAAAATAAGGATACATTTTGGGCAGGATAGCTAAACACCATATGCCAAGAGACAAACTTATTAGGTTTATTTATATATACAGAGCTTCTGCTGGCCCCCTGCTGGCTAAAAGTGGTTTTTTTGAAGTCTTAATGAGTAGGTTATCTGTTCCATTTTATACAATTCCCGTACTTTTTGAATCCATAAGTCATAGGAAGGTGGCTCCAACTGCATCCACCTGATTGTAATGCATTTCAGGGCTGCTGTAAAAAGGACATTTAAGATATACTTTGGCCCGTCCTTGCAAACCATCTGGTATAACACCAAGTAACGCAATTGTAACATCCTTTGGTATAACTTCCGGAAAGATTTGGTTTATAGCCCTGTACAATTAGCCTAGTTTTAATATTGTTTTATTTTATTTTTTAAATATTGTCCTAATGAGGTTACTGTATTTGAGTCAGTCTTTCTTTTGTTTTTACTGTTTTCATGGTTATTAAGCCATTTTTAATAACATTTCATTCATTGTGTGTTGATGCAACGTTTCCCATTTGCCAAGAAAACTGACTCCCCTCACTGTAACCAAATCTACCTAATGGTGTAAATAAAATGTATTTACCGATTGTCATTTGAAGGAAAACTTTTGTCTTAAAATATATGTAATTATTTCACTGTGTATTTATTTCTTTCATGGCTCTTGTGGCAGCGCTATTGTCATGAAATAATTTAAACTGTCAAACCCAGAGTGCAGTGTGTACACCATCTCAATAAATTAAAATGCCACTGAAATGTTCACCATATTTAGATGCACTTACCAACCTCCCTACACATGAATGGATTTTGTTTCACAATCCTCTCAGGGCTGCAAGTTTCATGTTGCTTGTGCATAATTTTCTACCACTATCTTTACTTAGCAATGACCTTTGCAGCTTATTCTCATTGTGGAGGATGTCAGTGATAGTCTGCTGGACAATTAACTCATTTTTCCAATGACTGTGTAGGAAAAAACACGGATTGGGTACTGGGGTTCCTCTTACCTCTGGATCTTCCACTGCGCTCTGAGTCTCTTCTGCATGTACTTGTAGCCATTGTTGATGCCAAACAGCTCTCTTTTGGAAGCATTAAAGATTATAAAGCTCTGTTGTTCTTTCTCCATCATTATTAATGTGAAAATATAAGACTTCGGCTTCTGTTTGCTTCCATATACCTGAAAAACGATTTAAACTGAATATTAAACAAAGTCTCGTGCCTTCAGTACAGTACTACGTAGCTTAGAAAGCTAGCGGTGATGTTAGCACGGTTGCTTCACTGCACTTCATACAGCGTCGCCAGCATTGTTTCATACACATCACAGAAACCGTTTCTAAGACTTACCTTATTTTAAAGATACATGTTTGCAGTCCGCAGCTGTAAGGACAAAACTCAGAAACTGAGAAGCTAACGTTAGCTGCTGTCAGTATCTAGCGCTAACGGGGTTGAATCACATTAGTGTGATCAGTTTTCCGGATATGTGATTAAAATAGAGTTCAGAAAGGAGATAAAAAATACTTGCTTCCTTTCAATAGAATATTATTTTTGGTATAGAATGTCATTTAGCGTTAACTAAATATCTTAAAGCTCTCCTTGAAGTGATGCATCATGGGAAAAATTGGTAACTAAGGGCGCGTACTACATAGCAACCGAGTGTCAAAACAATAGCTGCCTCTAAGGTTTTTTTAAATTCCTTTTGTGAAATTGGCTTATAAAATTGTAGGTACCGTATTTTATATTTACATATTTAATTAAATTACAAGCAGGGATAGAGGAGGGAAAGATGACCGAGTCATCATACGTTTTTAATTTCATCCCCCCTTGGGATCAATAGTATTTATGAATCTGAATTACTCCTAGAGTGATATTGAAACGTTTCTCTTACCTTTCCATAGAAATCTCCAAAACACTTTCAACACAACTTTTGAGGATTCTGCGACTAAGGGTTGCACAGTGGCACTGAAAATAGGCCCCAGGTTTAAAATTATTTTCATGTATTTTGCATATGTGGGTTATTTCCTGGTACAGTGGCTTCCTCACACAGTACAAACATGGCAGTTTTAATTTTATGAATTTTTTTTTTTTTTAATTCTTCCTTGCACCAGTTCCATGTGAAGAGATATAGAAAAAGTCTCTGACATGCTAATTGTTTTTTATGCATCCCTTTGCATTTGAATAAAACAAAAATGGCACCTACTGTATTCTGGGTTCTTCACCGTCACCCTGTTCATTTAGCTGCTTCAACCAATGTTCCTCACAAGTTTTAAAAGCATTAACATTTTATCACAAGTTACAATATTTATTGTTACAGTGCAAAATTCTCTTAATTTTTTCACATTCAAACTAAAGACAAAGCACATATTGACATTAGTGCAATAGTTGAAACAACACTCACTTCTGGGATACACCTGTAAGGAAAATTATACATTAAAAACAAGTTACCATGCTTTGTATTTCATGTTATCAAGGCACCACAGGTCAGAAATGTTGCAATAAAGTCAACAAAAGGAGTTAATATTGTATATTGACTCTTACATTATATAACATCATTGCATGAATGTTTCCAAGAAATATAGAAAAGCTTAAATCCACTCTAGCCTTTTCTGTTTTTGGGAATGTGTTAATAAAAAATAGCTCTTTCATCCATTAATTTTTTAAAATACTAATTTATAAAATTGAAATATTTCAAGCTGATAGACAGTGTTATAAATTCTACACAGTCTGCAGGGTTTTTCAGATATCACATCTTTAATAGGTTCTAACATGGCTTATATTTTAGCCTCCAGTGTACAAACATATCACACTCATTCATACAACTGAAAAAAATGTTACTCAAGTCCTGACATGTAAAACCCTAGAAGTTAGAAAGATTGTACCCTCCGCCCTGTGCATAAATAATTTTAATATATGACATTTAAACATTTTAAAAGCAATCCTTCCATAAAACACTTAAAACGGCAGATATCACTCATAATTATAGCAAATATGTAAAAAAAAACAAAAAAACTGCTATAGCTTGCTGTTCTCTGGGACAGGTTTGACTCTCAGAACCCCTTCCTGAGAACACGAGGCTGCCAGGACCCCATCTCTTCTCCACAGCCGGCCCTGAGCCAGTCCTCTGCTGCTTCCTGCAGGAATCAACAATCACACACCAAAAACAAACACAAATGTTAGCCTCAAACTGGAAATGGAGTAAAATTTAGGAAAAGGACAAATCTGACGTATCGTATCGGCTGATACCGACCCGATACAGAAAAACAGCTGAATTGACTTAAAACGCTACTTTGTTTAAACACAGATATAAACGTAGTAAATTACAAATCTATTTGATAACTCTGCACCAGTACAGCACACATAGATACACCGATAGCTTCACAGCCTTGGTAAGACATGTAAAAACAACAACTTTATTTTGTTAAGTCAGTGCAATTTAGACTATGTTGGTCAAACATGTAAAAATAAATTGCAACAAACCTTCTCTTAAATGGTTCAGAAAGCATAATTAGGGATTTTAAATATAATAAAAAATAAATAATAAAGCATGACATCACTCAGAACGCTCTTACGGGTCGGGCACATTGCCCCTGATACCATATCTAGAATTTTTTTCAATATTGGCAACGATTTAGATATTAATATCGGATCGGTGCATCTCTAGACATTAACTGGCTATAGTGAGACTTGAAAATGGACACACCCCAAAATGTAAGGCTGAGCAATCTGTGTCCTTAGTTTAAGCATGATTACATGCAAAGAGCCTTTCAGAGCTCAGCCTTGGTGCCAACACTTATTTCGTATCTTGCTGTTCATTTTCACCATTGTTGTCCAGAACGAAGTGGGGCAGGTATGTGAGGACAGCGGGGTTACAGGAGGAGGGACTGACCTGCCCAGGGGCTGTCACATTCGTACAGCATCCACTCGTCGCTACGGAAGGTGCTGTGGAACCACATGGCGTGGTCCAGGGAGGCGGTGAAGCGGGCTTTGTATTTAGGATACGGCAGCAGTACCGTCCCCAGGAGGGCAAAGTCTGACACGTAGGCGGCCACACAGCAGTGCAACTTCATGTTTCCTTCACCTGCATGGGAACAAAAGCCATCTGCATCCACAGAACTCGTTCAATTATGTTTCTCTGTATTGCAGTTATGGGTTGTTCAAATATTACCGATATGTCCTCGAGCTCTGGCCCAGAACAGCCTCCGCGGTTCTCCTGAAACATGGCGGTAAAACTGTGCTGGGCTGACGGGCTTCACCTCGATGGGAACCTCGGTAGCCAGGAGTTTGTTCAGGCCTTGTTTTGCACTCTCTGTCAGGTCTGGTTTACTGTGAAGTGAGCAGATCCTCAGAACACATTCAGAGCAGAATGAAGACAGAGTTTGGTGTGCAGCCTGATGGAGCAGCCAGTTCTCATCTGTCCTTATTCTACAATTTTATTCATACTTTTTTAGGGGTGAGGCATTGCATGTGTGGACAATTCCCTTTGGTTTTGGATGTTGTGCAACCATTTTATTTTATTTTTTTACTTTCACAACAGCTGTCTGTTGAGCAGATATCCTGGAGCTGGAATGACACACACTGGACTGCGGATCACTTACACAAATAAAAACCTGGAGAAGAGCGAGTTCCAGGACCATCTTCTCCTCTCAGGTTATTCTATGCAACACAGAAGCTTCGTCAGTGAAAAGACATTTCTGTTGTTGGCAGAGAAAACACGTCTCATTCATGGATCGTGCATACTTTTATAAAACTAACTTCACTTGCTGATAAATGATGTATTACATTCCTTGTGGTTGTGGTGCACAACAGCTGTCTGAAAGACAACATATTTTGCTTGATGATAAATTGTTCTAGTAATTATTACGATAAACAATAATATTGTTGTTTTGAATCCATTTTCAAGTAATATATTGATAATGGTGTAATGATACACTCTCAAAGATCAAGAAACTTTAACTGTGTCAGTAAAAATTTAGCACAGGAACTGGAAGACATTTTAAATATCCAAAATAAACAACCAAAAACGATAAAACAGAAATAAAATCCACATATACACACAACCAAAACTATAAATAAAATGGATTATGAAGTCTTCGTAAACAAACTAACCTTTCAAAAAATATCAGTGGAATCAAAACTGTTAATTTTGTTTTAATTTATCTTGAGATTAATTAATTGCTTACCTCCAACAATGATTTAAATTATCTGATACAAAAACACTACTGTAAAAGTATTACTGCTATAACATTCACCAGCAGATTGCACACAGGTGGGACAGAGTGCATCACCACCAGGTAATACTTTCACCCCATCAAAAGCCTAATGTCCACCACAAAATACAGACAGCAGAACATCTGACCGGTGACTTTCCAACCAAGCTCACATCTCCACCACACAGAGCCGTACCTGAGGTAACGCTGGATGATCTCCTCAACGGTGGGCAGGTCTTCAGGCTGAGGGACCACCGGCATGGGGAACTGGTGCTGCAGCGGGCTCGGCTGCAGCAGCTGGAAGGAGGCCTGGCAGATCAGGATGGGTTGTCCGTGCTGGATGGCCTTCACAGAGCGCACAGTGAAACTGCGCCCATCTCTAGTGCGGTCCACCTGGTACAGAACCGGTACCTTAGGGTCTCCTGGAAGAAAAGAAAGGAAAAAAAAAAAAACACAAAAAAATGATCTGACTCTTCAAACTGTTGCTTGGTTCCAGATGCTTCATAATCCGAGTCTTACCTGCTCGCACAAAGTAGCAATGGAGCGAGTGGGCATAGAGATCATCACTGACCGATTTGGCAGCAGCCACCAGAGCCTGGCCGATGATCTGACCGCCAAATAAGCGCTGCGTGCGCGGCACCCAGTGGTGTGTTCCCCTGGCGGAGAAAGAGATGGGACTGAAATAAAATACTCTTATCAGATCCAGCTGCTCAAAGCTGCTTGTAATAAAAAATAAAGCTTCCTGCAAGCAGGTTTAGTAGCTTCTAGCTGTTCCTAGGGATAAACTGTTCCGAGTTTTGTGGATGACTATTTTGATCTCCAGTTGATAGCAATATAAAAATAAATTTTAAAAATGAACAGTTTTCATAAACATTGTTTTCCAGTTAGGGTGCAATGACAAATAGGTCCCGACTTCCATAATGTCGTGATCGGCCGACACTTACATGTGAAGTCGATCTAACATGGACAACTTAGCGAGTTTGTTACTACATTTAGTGACAAAAAAAAAAACTGTATCGGCCAAATTTGGAATCGGAAGGTTAGGCTTTTTAAAGATTGGTGATCGGCCAGAAAACTGCGACCGGTGGACTACTTTTTTCCAGCTTTTCTGACATTAGCAGCCATTTTAAATTCATATTGGAAGCAGAAGCTACATCACACTTTTTGACAGAGAAAGTGTGATCTCTAAATTTTTAAGAATTTAGAGATCACACTTTCAACTCTATAACTTATTAGAGTAGACAGTATGTGGAATCAGACTGCTTCGATGCAATATTTGGCAGACCTTGGTATTCATTTTACTTAGTTCTAAAGCTAACAGAGGAGTGGGGACATTGTGACGAAAGAAAAAGATTCAGGGAAAGAGAAGTCAATCACAATCATTATTGCAATATTGAGCAATAGTTCTGCAATACATCATACATTTTGGGAGCTTTTCGTGTCCATCTGATGCTAGCACAGGCGTTTCATCTTCTTATTTCCTACTGAAAATAAGCCCTTAACCTTAACTCAGAACTTTCCAGAAGACTTCTAACATTTTCAATACCAGGAGGCTTCAGAGCAGCTTGAAAACCTTAAAATGATAAAAGTGTGTTCAGCCGAGCTGCTGTCTCCTGGAGTCCATCTCTCACTTGGAGCTAGTGTCTTAGACCAGGGCCCTTAAATCCTTAAAATTAAGGATTTAAATTTAAAGTCCTTAAATCAAGGCCTCAAGGACCGGAGTCCTGCAGCTTTAAGATTCGCTTCTGCTAATTCAGCCACTTGATTGACTTGTGTTGGGCCAGACACATCTAAAAACGACATGTGGAATACGTTGTGTTCACAGGTCAGAGAAAGATTGGATTTTTGATTTTCTCATGTATATAAAAGAAAAACTGGCAAATTTTGGTTAGGAGCTGATCTCATGTTTGACTGTTTTATATTACGATCATTACAGGAACTGTAGTCCACATGACTGTATAATTTGTTAGAGTAGTCTATTATAAAGCATTTTTCCCAGTGGTTTATTTATATTGCTTCTTTTTTTCTTTCTTTTTTTTACAAAAAAAAAAGTAACTGCTACGTCTCCTTACCAAAATGCTTTTATCGATGTTAAACTTGGAAAAAACAGTCACAATAAGCTTGGAGCTGTTTGCATGTGATTAAATTTTTTTTTTTAAATGAATCGCGACCATGTGTATTTTTCAACCCATTTATTTATGTTTGCAGCGATTTATTCAGGCATTAAGACAGTCACCTACCCGGAATCGTTACAGTGACAGAGACGGTTTTTGGCATTGAACACCTCCCTAAAAACACAGCTGCAAAACGTTTTATCCTATCAAAGGTCCCAGTTAAAATACAACGTTAACTAGAAGCAAGTGTACGAATTTCTAAATGTTTTAGAAGTGACGAACTGGAGCTACGTACCTGTAGAGGTCAATGTCCAGCTGCTCCAGGTTTAAGACACTGGTAACCAGGACGCTTCGGAGGTCCTGCGGGTAACGAGCTCCAGAACTTTCCGAGCCGTCATCCTCAGCTGAATTCTGTGACTCTGTTATATCAATTAACCGGTTAAAGGAATCACTCTTGCTCACTTTCCCTTCTGCCATTTTTCTTCAGCACTTCCTCTTATTTGCTCGGTGCCGATCAGATATATTGCTCTTTATCGCCTCCCAGTGGTGAAGTGAGTTCCTTCATTCCTTTTTCAAACTTTCCAACGCATATATTTGTAGATTAAATATGAAATATTAATAGTTATTGAACTAAAAAAAAAATAAATCACGTAATTATATTTCTCAAAAGTACATTCCCTCAATGTTTTCACATTTCAAGTACAGCCTAAACTTCAACGTATGTTGAATTTTATGAGCTCTAACACAAAGTTGTGCATAATTGCGAAGCAGTGGGAAATTCTGCATGTTTCAAAATTATTTTTTGAAAACATGCATCCAAGTCTTAGTTATATACACTATATTGCCAAAGATATGCTCACCCATCCTAAATAGGACTCCGGTGTTCCAATCACTTCCATCGCCATGGGTGTATAAAATGAAGAATCCAGGCATGCAGACTGTTTTTACAAACATTTGTGAAAGACTGGGTTGTTCTCAGGAGCTCAGTGAATTCCAGCGTGGAACTATGATAGGATGTCACCTGTGCAACAAATTCAGTCATGAATTTTCCTCGCTCCTAAATATTCCACCGTCAACTGTCAACTGTATTATAAGAAAAGGGAAGTGTTTGGGAACGACAGCAACTCAGTCATGAAGTGGTAGGCCATGTAAACTGATGGAGTCAGCAGACAGTGAAGCACATAGTGCAAAGAGGTCACCAACTTTCTGCAGACTCCATCACTACTGACCTCCAAACTTCATGTGGGCTTCAGATTAGCTCAGTAACAGTGTGCAGAGAGCTTCATGGAATGGGTTTCCATGGTGACCAGCTGCATCCAAGCCGTACATCACCTAGTGCAAGGCAAAGTGTTGGATGCAGTGGTGTAAAGTACGCCGCCACTGGACTATATAGCAGTAGAGGCGCCTTCTCTGTAGTGACGTATCGCGCTTCTCCATCTGGCAATCTGATGGATGAGTCTGGGTTTGGCGGTTGCCAGGACAACTGTACTTGTCTGACTGCATTGTGCTAAGTGTAAAGTTTGGTGGAGAGGGGATTATGGTTTAGGGTTGTTTTTCAGGAGCTGGGCTTGGCCCCTTAGTCCCAGTGAAAGGAACTTTGAATGCTTCAGCATACCAAGACATTTTGGACAATCCCATGCTCCACACTTTGTGGGAACAGTTTGGAGCTGGCCCCTTCATCTTCCAACATGACTGTGCACCAGAGCACAAAGCAAGGTCCATAAAGACATGGATGGAGAGTATGGTGTGGATGAACTTGACTGGCCTGTACAGAGTCCTGACCTCAACCAAATAGAACACCTGTGAATTAGAGCATAGACTGAGAGCCAGGCCTTCTCGCCCAACATCATCATCATCGACTTCACAAATGTGCTTCTGGAAGAATGGTCAAAAATCCCCATCAACACTCTGAAACCTTGTGGACAGCCTTCCCAGAAGAGCTGAAGCTGTTCTAGCTGCAAAGGTGGACCAACGTCATATTGAACCTATGGATTAGGAATGGGTTGTTATTTAATCTCATATGTGAGTGAAGGCCGGTGAATGAATACTTCATATAGTAATATAGTATATTAGTCAGATTGGAGGCAGAGTGACTGAAAATAGCACTGTTTCCTTGTAGCAAGAAGGTCCTGTGTTCAAATAGCACCCAGTTCCATTTGATTTTAGTTAGGAGTATTAGAGTAAAAGGAGCTGAAAACAAAAGCATGCCACACTTTTCAGAGTTTTATTTCTGAAGGTTTTTGAAAACCATCTGTCATTTTCTCTCTTCCTCACAGATGTATACTACTTAGATGGCAGGACACTTTGAAGTTTTGTGGTTGTAATGGGACAGAATGTGGAAGAAATAAAGAGAAATGATTATTGATAAAAAGGTGCTCATAATTAGGCACAATTTGTGAGGAATAATTTTGGAAAATGCTGGAGGTTTGTCTTTTATTCAGGTCGTAATAATCCTTAGTACCCCATTAAAAAGCAGCCACACATCTGACTTGCTTCTTGAGGATGTTTTGTCTCTTATCAGAGGTTGGGCAGATTTATGTTTATTATATAACATGATGATTACATAAACCTGAAAGAACAGCCTTCCAATCACATTCTATTCAATCCTTCAATGAGGAAAAAAATCAGGAACTGTCGGATAGTCTTTGCTTTGTTTGTAACACTCACAATAAAGATCCAATAGTTTCTCTTTAACCGTTAGCTGTTGGTTAGCATATCCAAGTAAAGTGAAGCATGACCAAATATGTAAATTCCTGCATGACAATGGCATAAAAGATTTATATATTTTTTAAAAAAACAGAACTTCAGAACTGAGCATCAACACCTGCTGTGTGAATGTATAGCTTAAAACTGGAAGGATCTAAAATAAAAGGTAAAATAGAAATGTAATTTGCTCAGAAATGTCCTTGTTTTTTCTGGAAAATTTCTGAGATTAATCTAAACATTTCCGGGTTTTTTTTTTTTTTTGCTAGAAATTTCCTTTCTTTCTGCGTTTTATGCCCCTAATACACTGTTGTAGTGTTTTGTACTGTGATGTATAGTAAATAAACTGACTTTAAATAATGAGAAAGATTGAAGGGGCTTTTTGGGGGGTGTGGAGGAATCACGTGTCTTTTTGGCACCGTCGACCCTCTATAATGCTGCGCTCGTAATGGATTTCCCGCTGGTGGCTGCTGCTGACCGGGGAGCCGCAGCTGCAGCAGCGGAGCGCAGCGCATGAAATCAGCGCCTACCACTTGATGCCGCTGACCTTGGCCGGTTGGTTGGCTGTTGGCAGAGATCACGCCTCTTTCACATCAAGCTTTTTTTTTTTAACCTTCCCCCCCTTTTTCTTTCTCCAACTATGGCATCATCCTCATCATCAACAGCATCACCATCCGACGGGCTGGATGATGAATGCGTGGTGCAGCGCGGAAGATCTCAGAGTGACCCGAGCAGCATCACCGAGGTCCGCTCGGGAGAAACCCACGGTTCAGGTAAGGGGATAAGAGGAGGGCGCCGGCTGGGCGTCTGTTTTTGTTTTTTTGTTTCTTTTTTGTTCTTTTCCCGTTTGATGCCGGTGAATCACGTGTGCGTGGTCGCGTGCTCGGCGTTCTCGCTGATACTGTTTGCAACATGCGTCGTCATGTGCGTATTTTTGCGCTGCGCTGCAGGGCCTTCCAGGAACACCCGCCCCCCCACTCCCTCCTAGCCCCTTCACCCCACCACCATGATAAAAATGTCACTGAGCATCACGTGGGCATTTCTGGGACTGTGTGTGCATTCTGCCATGCTTCCATCACGGTGCCAAGTCTGTGACGCAATCTGTAAAACAACCTTATTATTCCTTAAATCCAATCATTTTCATTGGGTTCATGATGTTTTTGCTTTGAATTTTCCCTTTACATGTTCCCTTTACTTAAAGCTGGACCAGCGCTGCTGCTGCTGCTGGTGTATTTGGCTGTTTCCATGGTGATCCAAATGGCAGAAGGCAGTGCCAGGCTTTCCAACTGTGAGGCGACATGGTGCTCATCTGTCTGCTCCACTTTTTTTCACGTCTTTCCAGCAGCAGTCCTAAGCCATTCCAAGTGAAATGCCGGTTCAGGCCTTGACGTTGGCCTTTAGTGTTGAGGCGGGATCCCCATTTCTGCTGGACGTTGTTGGGAAAGTGTTTTCTGTTGCCTGGCAGCCCAGGAGCTTTTTTTAAAAGCTACTGCTGTGGTGTGTTGATAAATGTATAGGAGTATAGTTTTTTATACTCCTATACATATAGGAGTATATATATATATATATATATATATATATATATATATATATATGTGTGTGTGTGTGTATACATATATATACTCAATAAATCAATATAAATTCATTGATAGTTTACAAAAAGCTCAATAGTTTTCATTTACATGATTTATTGTTTTTCTCTTTTCTTTCTTTCTACCAAAAACTGGATGACAGAAGTCTTCAGTCTGGTTCTTCGGTCTCAATAAGTCATTTTTTGAAGGACAAAAATGTATTCACACATGTTTTCTTTACAGACTTCATAATTTATTTTTTGTTGTTTCTGTTGTCTCCCTTATTTATTTTGGATGTTTAAAATTTCTTCCTGTTCGTGTTAAATGTTCGTCCTCTGAGAACGTGTTCCTACGTTATTATGCCATTAAAATGCCATTTTATTACATGAAAATGGTCTCAAATCAACAATATGATAATTTACGACAATAACTTCTGGGACAATTTACTATCCAACAACAAAGTGGCGTCACTAAAACTAGTTTTTATTGGCTCTAGTGGCCTCCATTTGAAAGCGGTCAGACAGGAAAGTGGGCAATGAGAAGGGAAGAAATGCGACAAAGGCCACCTGGATGGGACTCAAACCTGTGACAGCCGTGCCCAGGACGACGCCCTCCCCACGCTGGCCACGCCCGGCCCTCGCACAACCACAGCACCCCACTAGAAGCTACTATTAGTCTTAGGATTCTTTGAGAATATGAGCTGTGGAGACACCAGAACTGTAAGACGAATCTTGCAAACTGAATCCTAAAGGCTATATGTGGAAGAAAGCTAGCAACCCAAAACATAGCCAGTTACCAAGCAATGGTTTAGATCAAAGCATCTATAATGGCTTAAGTCCAATTAAGAGTTTATGGCAAGACTTGAAACTGATGTTCATACACACTCCCCAGCCTAACCGAGATGGAGCAGATCCACACTTAACACATTCAAAAGTTCAAAAAATTCTGTTATCATTCAGCTTCTACTTCACAGCAGAATCCTTGCACATGTATTCATACATGTGCAGGTCACATGTGCTCGTCCAGTGTGTTTGAACACGACGTAGTCAGCTGTCATTAGATCTGAAGTCTACAGGAAGGATCCTCTAGCGGCTGACTGATTCTGGCTGTGTGTTCATGCCCTCGCTCCTCTTCAGGGCTCGTTGTATTCTTATGGTTGTTATGGTTATGAAACTGTGTTCATTTCTGTCTGAGAAGCTCTGAGTCAACATAAGAAGGGTGTAAAATGGCTGTTGTGTAATCGTTTTAGACCTAATGTCCACCCACCAGCCCACAGTTCCCGTGTCAGCGTCTTCCATCCGCATCAGGATGCTCTGCAGCGAATCGTCCTCTCCTGCTCTTCCATCCCATCACACTTGATGCTAACACTTTAGCTATCCACCCTGTTATGACTGAATTCACTGCTTGAAAAATCATGTCCATTAATAGGGATAAAACAGCAACAGATCTCTGATGCCAAGGGAAGCAGCTGCATAATCGCCTGGACAAAAATTTCATATGACCTCTCAATACAAGTATTACAAAGTAGCGCATTGCAATACTTGGAGTTTCTAAGTTTTGTACCTCTTACAAGGCAAAATACCAACCAATGGATGATAAAGTTTTCTTCATCACAACTTATTCTGCAAATGTTTCCATCGATCCTTTAGCACATTAACTCTTTTTTGGAAAAGCCAAAAACCACCTCAAGCGAGCGTAAAAACTTTTCTGCAAAATTGCGGAAGTTATATAGAATTTTGCCTTTTTGATCAACCTTTTTTAATGCATTGCTTTAAAATGCAAATAAAAAAATGTTGATCGAAGCACAGTTATTGTCTGCTCTGAGTCTGGTCCTTCAGAAAACTGACTCCTTAGGGTAAGATAATGACAAATCCTCTCCACAGAAACCCACTTACCTCTTAAATAAAATTCCCTTCTCACCCACCGCGGGTGGTTCTTATCCTCTGAGCTCGGGTCCTCTACCAGAGGCCTGGGAGCTTGAGGGTTCTGCGCAGTATCTTGGCTGTGCCAAGGACTGCACATTTTTGGACTGAGATGTCTGATGTTGTTCCTGGGATCTGTTGTAGCCATTGGTCCAGTTTGGGGGTGACTGCCCCGAGGGCCCCGATGACCACAGGCACCACTGTGGTCTTCACCTTCCAGGCCCTCTCCAGTTCCTCCCTGAGCCCCTGGTATTTCTCTAGTTTCTCGTGCTCCTTTTTCCTGATGTTGCAGTCGCTTGGTATTGCTACATCTACCACAACGGCTTTCCTCTGTTGTTTATCCACTACGACAATGTCTGGTTGGTTCGCCATTACCATTTTGTCTGTCTGGATCTGGAAGTCCCACAGGATCTTAGCTCTGGCGTTCTCCGCCACCTTTGGGGGTGTTTCCCACTTTGATCTCAGGGTTTCCAGTCCATATTCTGCACAGATGTTTCTGTACACTATGCCTGCAACTTGGTTATGTCGTTCCATGTATGCTTTCCCTGCCAGTATCTTGCACCCTGCTGTTATGTGCTGGACTGTCTCAGGGGCCTCCTTGCACAACCTACACCTTGGGTCTTGTCTGGTGTGGTAGATCTGGGCCTCTATTGCTCTGGTGTTTAGGGCCTGTTCCTGGGCGGCCAGGATGAGGGCCTCTGTGCTGTCCTTGAGTCCAGCTTTTTCCAGCCATTGGTAGGATTTACTGATATCAGCCACTTGGGTTATTTGCTGGTGGTACATCCCATGTAGGGGCTTGTCCTCCCATGATGGTATCTCTGGCATCTCAACCTCCGTTCCCTGTTGTCTGAGACATTCACTGAGCACATTGTCTGTTGAGGCTTTGTCCCTGATGTATTTATGGATCTTAGTTGTTTCGTCCTGGACTGTGGTTCTCACACTCACTAGTCCTCTGCCTCCTTCCTTGCGGCTCGTGTATAGTCTCAGGGTGCTGGATTTGGGATGGAACCCTCCATGCATTGTTAGTAGTTTTCTAGTCTTAATATCCGTGGCTTTTATCTCCTCCTTTGGCCAGCTAATTATTCCAGCAGGGTATCTGATTACTGGCAAGGCATAGCTGTTTATCACACGGAAACTGCGAAAAAAAAAAAAAAAAAAATATATATATATATATATATATATATGTGTGTGTGTGTGTGTGGGTGTGTGTGTGTGTATAAAAATCTAAAGAAGCAGTTACATGTTTTACAGTCATCTCGGTGGTTTCCAGGCAGCCAACAATTGCCTCTAATAAGCTAAAGTACCTCTCTTATGGGAGTTGGTCCACATGGGAGGGCGAGCTCACAAAGGTGTAGTGTTTTTATTTTTACAGCAAAAATGTACAAATGGCAGGAGAGAATTGGCCCCATCTCAACTGCCAAGAGATGCAATGTCCACTGAGACTCCAAGATAGGATCAAAAATGATAAATCGGTGTAATGCTACCCTAATGTTACACTCAAAAAACAGCCCAACACCACATCAGTTACTTTAAGACCACATTCAGGTACAATAGAAAATAAAATTAGGTTTTTTATATATATATATACATATATATCTATATATATATATATAGATATATATAGATATATCTATATATATCTATATATATCTATATATAGGTGGCACGCGCCACCGTATACAATATGGCGGCGGCGGCAGCGGCGGCAGCAACAGCAGGAGCGTATCGTTTTGACAATGCCTTTTCTCGGACAAAACCTGATGTCTATAACACTACCTGCGGTAAAGTGATTGTGGAAGATGAGTTTTTACATTTTATCTCTGCTAAGATAAAAACACTGCCGCACGATGACATTGTTTTACTGGCTACAAACAATTTTTCATCTGACTGGATTGAAGAATCCAAACGACTCCTGTATGAACTGTGCCCAACAAAGCAGCGTAACATCAAACATAAGGGCGCGCAGAGAGACGTAAATAATGTAAAGGATTGTTTGAAGTTGTTAAACGAGCGTGGTGAGAATATTCCCCGTTTTGTTTCGCACTACCTGGACGACCTTCCACCTGTTGGTTTCGGCAACATTGATGCCTCGGCCCTGCTTGGTAGAATGGAGCGTCTGAGCCAGGAAGTCTCTGTACTAAGAGGAGCTATGGAAGCTCAGGCTACTGTGAGTGAAAATCTTGGACGAGCGACGGTGGATCTGGAGCGCCGGCTGACGAATATTGAACCACCTTATGAATCCAGTCGAGCTAATGAACCCGTGCATGGATCGACGCAGGCTGAGGCGGAATTGGAAGAGCTACGTGGGAAAGACGCTAAACAGCAGCAACCAGAAGACGCCTCCAATCAACAAGTCCTGTCTCCGGCTTGGAGTACTGTTTTGAGGAAAGGGAAGCAGAAGCCCCAGAAACCCTTGAAGGGAGCAGTGTCATTGGAACATGGAACACAAAAGCGGGAGCAGCGCAAAGGAGGAATTATTGGCACTGGCACAGCGACTAACATCCCAGTGGTTAGAACCAAGCTGGTAAGTGTCTTTGCTACGAAATTCTCTCCCGACCTTGATGCTGACACTCTGAGTGCCTATCTAACTGAGAAACTGGGCCAATCGGTGACATGCAGGAAGATAGACTCGATGCGTAACCGATTTAGCTCGTTTCATATAACTGCAGAGTGCTCGGAAGTTGCAGAAGTATACGATCCTAAACTCTGGCCATCGGGTGTGTATGTGCGTCGCTACTTTGAGGCGCGCAGACCAAAAAATAACAGCATCCGTTTGGCTCATATGTCAGAGACTGGTATACTGCAGCAAGACAACGTATCTGCATCTGTAGCACCGCAAATGAGCGACGGCCACGCAGATCCTGATAAATAAATGACTGATATTAATATTGTGTCATATAATGCGCGAGGTCTGCGTGTTGGACACAGTGAAACAGACAGAGCGCGTCGCCTTGTGGTGGACAAATTACTGGAGACTTGTGATATACTGTGTGTGCAGGAGACATTCTTAGCTAAACAGGACCTGGAGAAGCTGAATTGCATACACAAAGACTTTTACGGCGCTGGTGAATCCACTACCGACCTTAGCACCAGAATAATTCGGGGAAGGATAGCCGGTGGTGTTGCAATATTATGGCACAAAAAATATGATCAACTGGTTGAAGTGATTAGACTGGGTGTGGATTGGGCCATAGGGCTGAAATTTACTTGTGGAGACAAACATTTTATTGTTTTAAACATATACACACCTTATGAATGTCCTCAAAACGAAGACGAATTTCTTAATAGACTGTCTTTTATTATGTCTTTTATGCAAGATAATCTATCCACTTGTTTTTTTATTGTGGGGGATTTAAATGCAGATGTTACAGATAAACATTCTACATTTGCTACGCATTTAATGCAATTCTGTCACAGTAATGCCTTAATTCTTTCTAGTAAGGCACTTTTGCCTAACAACAGTTACACCTATATTGGTGAATCATGGCATACAACTTCCTGGTTAGATCATTGTATCTGTACAGCTGATGCTCATGATTCCATTCTGGGAATTCGTGTCAACTATGACCTTGCCACCACTGACCATATACCATTCTCCTTATGTGTAAACATGAATTGCATACCTTCTGTTTTGCCTGTAGACTATAATATAAGTACAGGAAAAATAGCATGGGATAACTTGACTGAAAAAGATCTATCAGATTATTGCTATCAAACTAATGACATGTTCAGCAATACATACTTACCAAAGGGAGCAATCTCATGCCGTGATATGAATTGTAAAGACCCTCAACATGGTATTGAGTTATGTACTCTGTATGAGAATGTTGTGAAATCCCTCCTTATCTCAAGCAAGCCACTGCATAAAACCATCTTGCATAGCACCAAGCCGGGTTGGAACGACTATGTAAAAGAACATCATGCAGAGGCCAGAAGGGCTCTTAAAGCATGGGCCGATGCAGGTAAACAGAGACATGGCCCCTTGTTTGAATACAAAAAACAAGCAAATGCTAATTTTAAACATTTTTTAAGATTCATAAGGAGACGTGAAAATACTATGAGGTCTGACTCTCTTGCTAGAAAGTTAGGAAATAATAATGTTAAGGACTTTTGGAAAGAAATAAAGAAAGTAAATAACTGTAAAACGTCACTTCCATCTACTATTGATGGTGTTACTGGTGTAAAAGAAATCACTCAGTTATGGAAAGAGCACTACAGTGCGCTGTTTAATTGTGTCAAAAGTGACATTTCTGACATAGGAAGAATTCACAGTAATGAGAATGTGATTGTATCCCCACAAGAAATATATCATATAATTATGACACTGAAAGACAATAAGGCCTGTGGGATGGATAACATATCCACTGAGCATTTGAAAAATGCAAGTAAAAAACTCTGTGCATTACTCTCTATGTGTTTCACTGGCTGTCTAGTACATGGTCTGCTACCTAAATCAATGTTATCTGTCATTCTGGTACCCACTATTAAAGACAAAGTGGGTAAGATTAGCTCCTTGGAGAATTACCGACCCATAGCTTTAGCTAGTAGTTTGTCGAAAGTTTTTGAAAGAGTCCTTCTAAATAGGCTGGAAGAGTTTCTTTTGACCTCTGATAATCAATTCGGTTTTAAACCCAAACATGGTACAGACATGTGTATTTTTGTGCTACAGGAGATTTTAGATTTGTATAATTTGCGCAACACCACAGTATTTATGTGTTTTATTGATGCTTCTAAAGCATTTGATCGCGTGAATCATCAAAAATTGTTCTGCAAGTTAGAAAGCAGAGGTGTACCCAAATATCTAATTAGAATAATGGTCTATTGGTATGGTCATCAACTAATGTATGTCAAATGGGGTAACTCATTGTCTGACTCGTTTAATGTTGGTAACGGAGTAAGGCAGGGAAGTATATTGTCCCCTTACCTTTTTAACATCTACATGGATGAACTATCAAAGCGCCTGAATTGTTGTAAAACAGGCTGTGTAGTTGGTGACCGCACAATCAATCACATAATGTATGCGGATGATTTGGTAATCTTATGCCCATATAGTGCTGGCCTTCAACAATTACTAAGGGTCTGCTCCCAATATGGATGTGATTTTGATGTCAAATATAACGCTAAGAAAAGCAATGTCATGATTGTTAGAAGTAGAGCAGATAAGCATCTGATAACCCCTGACTTCTCTTTATCTGGCATTGTCCTCAATATATGCAATGAAATTAAATATCTGGGACATTACATAACTGATGACCTATCTGATGATCGTGACATTTGTAGGCAGTATTGCATGATGTATGCACAGGCTAATATTTTGATCAGAAAGTTTGGTATGTGTTCATCCTCTGTGAAGGTAGCTCTTTTTAAAGTTTTCTGTACTTCATTTTACACAGCCCATCTATGGCGAAGATATAAAAAAAAGTAGCCTGCACAAACTTTATGTGGCATACAATGATGGCCTGAGGCTCCTACTCAAAGTGCCTAGATGGAGCAGTGCCAGCCACATGTTTGCACATAACGCTGTTCCCACATGTGCAGCTGCGCTCAGGAATCTCATGTATAAATGTATGTGTAGATTACCCGTGTCATACAATAATATAATAGCAATTTTAGTAAACCCTGTTTTTAGTACAGCGAGATTTTTCTCAAGATTGTGGAAACATTGGCGTCATCATTTATTTGTGGCTCAGTGACTGTCATGTTTCTTTTTGTTTGTTTTTTTTTTTCTTTTCTTTTTGTTTTACTATGGACCTCTTTTGTGTCTGAAATAAAGATTGATTGATTGATTGATTGATATATATACATATATATATAATTTTCATCACCTAATTAAACCTTAAACCTGTTCTTGTATGAAAAATTTGATTAGTTCTGGATAAATGATTGTCTCAGCTTTCATAATCTGTTAGAATTACAATGGATCGTAGATCAGTTATCAGTTCTGCCTACATATGATTAAGATCATAAAATAATTTGATTTAAAAAAATGTGTTACCAGAACATGAAAAAAGTGAAATTGCTACTGTTCATGTTCTGTTTCACTGTTTTTCTGAACAACATGCTGGCCTGCTGAGGCTCCCCTCATCTCTTGCTGTTGTCCTGTTGCCTGCAGCCTGTGAGAGCCTCTTGTCCTTTTTAAAGTGGCCTCTGTTGTTCTTTTCTGACATGCTGCGCTAACATCAGAAGCTCTTATCGTCTGACCACTGCAAGCTGAACCTCCACTTTCCCCTCTCAGCTGCACATGGCCTTCAGCTCAGTCCTCTCTTTCAGTCAAATGAGAAAAGGTGGGCGGCTGCATGAGGCTGGGATTCCTTTTATTTTGCTTGCCTTATGTTTTATTAATCGGGGAGCCTGTTTATAAGACATTTTGTCTCATTCCGAATTCAGAGCTGTGAACGAACTGTGAGAACAGAAGAGCCAGCACCTGGCAGCTCACACCTACATGCAAGGAGTATGTGAGAACTGTCTCCATAGACACACAAGTCATGGAGCGCACATTCCAGCTCACGAAAGGTGTTCCTATAGTCTGGAAAGAAGAAACAAAAGAAAATGTATTTCACTCATACAGCACATCTCTGTCTCTGCAGGAATGCAGCATGTGGCACCGGTTAGGCAGAATCTGGGTCCTGAAGCTCACAGAACATGGATTCTATCTCTTGCTGCAGCCTCTTCCTCCATGTGTTTAATTCATGCCTGTTTTTAGTAGGGGCTTATCTCAACTCCCAGAACCGTTTTATTGAGAGCAAAGCTCGGGTTCTGGGTAATTAAGAACACCAGTAGGTTTCTTGAGAACCCAAGATCAAAAAATTGCATGAAAAAAATACTGAAGAGGACCTGGGTGGACTGAAAAGGCTAGAATTTCAATTTTGGTGGAATCCTGTTCACATGTTCACCGATTTGCAGATTTTCTGTGGAACGGAGCTTCAAGTTATTTGTGGAATAACTTGGAGCTACTGAATATGTGCTCTATTCATAGATTCATGAAGCACATAAAACTTCAAAGAAAATGCAGCGTAGGAAGTGGTGTGTTTACAAGCTAATATACAATGAATGTGAATATTTATGTGCTATAGTTATTGCTGCTGCTCTTTTAGACCGTAGGGGCCAGTGGGTGGCCATGGCATGTTGTTTGTGTCAAAATTAAAACTATTGCACATCCAACGGTGTCTCCTTCCTTCTGGAAAGAGGCTGTATTCTTTCTAAAGCTAGCTACTGATTGACTAATAACAGCTATCGCTAGCAAATTACGAAACAACTTGCATTAGCTTTGGAGAGGCTAGTGAGTAGCATGTCTAGGCTGGTTAATCTCTTGATTTGCCTTCTTCCTCTGACATCCAATGGCAGAAGTAGGCTAACGCTAACATTGGCTAGGTCAGGATTAGCTTTGGAGAGACTGGCAACTAGCTTGCCTAGGCTGGTCACCCACTGGATTGCCTACTAACTGTGCTGTCCATTACCACATATATGCTAGTGCTAGCATTGGGTTGACAAGCAATAGCCTTGCAGAGGCTGGTGGCCATCGTGCCAAGGCTGATGATTTGTGATTTATACATTTTTCTTTAAAGAACATTTAATCGAGAAAAATGGTTGGTGTACAATCTGCAGCTGATATAAATTAGACATAATGACTTGTTCTTTTGACAGTTTATTGTAATCCAATTTTTCAGTACCTTGAGCATCTTTAATTTGTTCTAGTTTATTAAGAACTAGAACAAATTAACCATCTTAGACTCTTCAAACATAGATTAGATTATTCTACACTGAAAGCAGACTACTTGAGACCTAGTTTGTACTTTGCGAATATAATGTCCTGTGATAAGGAAGTAACTACCAGTGGGTGTGTAATAGTCTTTATTTTGGCACTGGTAGCGTGATGGGAGAAAAGAACCAGAGCTAGGAAATCAGGGTAAGAGAGATGCAAGGGGTTATTGAGTTAAAAGGAATGTTGTAAGCTCAAGACATCGTTTCTAGCGTTTAATGCAAACACAACTAGAACCTGAAATACGTAGGTGCAATGATACCTCTTCGACTCTGATTGGCTGTACCCTCGCTAGTCCGCCTACAGACCAAGGTCTCAGTTTGTTGAAAAGAAATCTGTTGAGGTTTCAAAGTATATGTGAACACCAAGCAGCCCAGATACCACTCCAGAAGCAGGAAACAGACTATAGCGCAGAGCATTCTGGATAAGTACAACCAAAACAAATGTGTGTATAGCACCACCACAGGCAAGGAGGTGAACAGGTTGTGGAAGGGTTTGGTTTGTTTTACACAGTGCAATGTCAAAGGAACCACATCAGCTGAAAATATAACAAATGTTGTAATTTTGGTCCCCAATCCAACAACATTTGCTGGACGAAGGTGTGAAAAAACCCTTAGGTTCTGCTCTGCAGTAGAGTATTAATCTCAAACATTTTAACCAGGTTTATTCAAGCTAAAACAAAAACCTTGAATTAAAAAAAGCTGAAAACCAAACTAAAGAATTGAGTCTTTTTGTAGTCATCTAAACAAACTCAAACTGTAGTACTTTTGAAGGGAACTAAGTAAATGCAGCAAAACGGGGTCAAAAAAGTATAAGTGAAGCAGTCAGTAACGGTCGCCACCAGAGGGCTCCACTCTGCAGATGGGATAAATAAGTGAGGTGACTGTCACGGCTGGCCTGGTACCACAAGCAGCAGATTTGTCTGTTGGGAGAGATCTGCAGAGATAGGGTCAAATGAATAGGATAGGGACAAATGGAGTGTGCAAGGTCGAACTTCCCACTGAGTGAGGATGCACAGTCACTGGAGTCTGGATTACTCAGCAGCCTGCTCCAGGGTTTGCGATTGCTGCCTGACCACTGTACAGGTAGTGTTAGAATGAACATCACGATATTTTGAAACGAAATCCAGTAAGATGTGGATAAAAAGAATAAGCCAAGGCTTTATTTCCCTCACTTCCTGGATCCTCATACAGTATTTTTAGACATGCTGCAGGCCCCTCAATTTCTTCCATCTTGTTTTTGTTTCAAAAGACGAGCTGCAGTGATGAAGGCATTAACATGAAGCTATTTGAAGTAAGACTCCTTTTATATTCCTATAGGTGCTGCTGTGTATAGATTTTACCCTTGAGTCTTGGTGGCATTGATTCTTTTAAATTACTTGGCTAAGATTGAGTGGCTCAGAGGGGCGTTCAAATCATATCTCCATATTTTCTGCCGAGTCATCTCCTGCGTTGTTATGCTCTGTGCAGAGACGTCCCTGGGTCCCACTGACTACAGCACCCTGGGGTGAATCACAGAGAGCACGACAAAGCATGACATCATCCTGGACCAATCTAACAAGAGGACACAAGCACTATTATGCAGGAGGCCGTCATGTGATTCGGAGCAGCAGTAGCAAAGAAACAGAGCAATAAGGGTTTTTATTTCTGCACACAAAGGCAAAGCATGTCAAAATATCAAGAAATGTGAAAGAAAAAGTCCTTCAGTTTTGTCAGGTGCACCTGTGTTTTGTTCCAAAGGTTAATCCGCCATTAATCCTCTCTAAAAAGCTAATGAAACAGGGGTTTGTGTTCAAAGTGTGGCTATGTTAAGAGTCTGACAAATCAGTACCTTACCTGAAGTGAATAACTCTTCGTTACTTATGCCGCGTTCAGATTTGAGTGATTTGACCGTCTGGTTTACGTGCAAAGTCTTCGTGGACGCGCATCCACAGGTATATCATGAAGTCTCACAGTGCATCTGGTGCTGCACGTTTTGACTTCTCTTAACGGATGTCCATCGCAACTGCTGCTGGAGTTGTTTAGTAGCTGGACACGGAATATCAACCAATCAGAGAGACTCCGCTATATGACGTAGTGGCCTGTAGTTGATGTCCTGGCAGGAGATGTAGGTACTGATGTGGGTTAGCAACCTGTGAAACTGGGCTTGACTGAGACGAAAGCACCGTTGATAGTGACCTTCGTCAGCAAGTGGCTAAGTTGTGAAACTCAGAACATCTCTGAAATATCTAGTGAATTCAAACATGGTGCAGAGGGAACTGACAAAGACGTTGTCTTGCTTTTTGTAAATAAAGCCAAGATACTCTCTCTACATTTCATCTGCCATTGTAGAAAGAGGCCAGCAGAGGAAAATAAAAGCAAAAGTCAAGAGGCTCCTCCCAATGCGTGGGACTCCACACTTTCAGACGCATTTCTAGAGCAATTTTGATGCTCAACATCAAGCGCCTGACTTGTGCACAACCATCCAACTCGAGGCCTGGGTCGGAACCCAACATTATGCTTTGTTTCCACTCAGCGGCACGGTGTGACGCCTAACATTGCATCATACTAGTGCAACAAAAAAAAGTGACACAGTAGTTTGTCACATGCTTATCGCAAGCAGTGACGTTATTTTCCCCCTAATATGGGCTATATTGTGATGCTAGTAGCTCCGTATCATACCATACTGTACCGTACTGTACTATATTGTCTTGTACCTTATCGTACTTTTGTCCTATGGACCTACCACTGAAGGGGGACCAGGAATAATGTGGTACGGGTTGGTTTTATGGGTTGCTTTAACAATGGAAACAGACAATATAGCATTCTGAACCACACCGAGTTGATTTTACCTCAGTTTAGCTTTGTGTGGGCGTGTCTGCTGTTTGTGAGCTAAAATCTGCTAAAATTTTATTGGAATATATTGTACCATATTTTTTTTATATATTGCTAGTAATTAATAAAAAGACATTTGAAAGAAAGAAAAAACTGATCCCTGATTAAATATTAAAATTTTTATGTTCTATATGTGTGATAATTTATATGTATTTTTTAATGCAAATGCAACAACTACTACTGCTAAAACACAGTTCTGTATTTAATTATTCTAAAATAATATTCTTATTTAAATCATGATCGGTTTCCTTTTGAATAGGGCGTTTCGGCTGGAACCTGTGTATTCAAGAGTTTCTGCTACAGCCATAAATCTGAAGCTCAAACAACATTAGCTAAGAGAAAAGAACGACAAAGCTGCTTATCTTGGAACACTGGAGGTTCATTTCATTTCTGAAATGATCTGATTGAACCACTGTTGTGTTCAGGTTCTGCTAAAAGGAGCTGGCCTATCAGTGAAGCTATTCACACCTAAAATAGCATCTCAATGCTAAATATGTAGCAGCAGCACAGACGTCCTAACGCTAATGTTAGCATCCATCTTAAACACATCAGATATCTTTGTTTTTGATCTCATATGGTCTTTTATTCAATAATTTGGCAGCAAGTCGAGACCAAATAATAATTTGGTTTTGAATTGAAAATGCTTATTTTGTGAGTTTGAATAGTTTTCGATTAAATGCGATGAATTAAAATCAATGAAAATTTTTAATTGAGACCCATCGCTAACACGAACATAAACGAATGAAGGGATATGGCAAGATCTAAACTGATACAAGCCACTATAATAAAATCAAAGCATAAATATGAACACAGAAGAGAGAAATCAAACCAAAACATCCCAGCATTGTGACAGTTTTATTATGCTTTTTCTTTTAGAGAAGAGAGGAGAACTAAATGCAGAGAAGATGGTAGCAAGAAAAGATGTGATTTAACTGCTACAGTGAGAGAAATAGAGAAACTGGATGAACCCATCCCCCCAACACTGTCTCCCCTCCTCCAACACCGACGACAGTCTGCGGCCTCTGCTGTAACACACTGTTGACATGTTACAAATGCTGCTCAGATTTGCACAATCTGTCAATCATACAGGCAGAGTTAAAAATAAGTCAGTAAAGACTTAGAGAAATATGTGATGCGGGTTCCTTCCTTCCATTACCCTCATCCACAATGGCACTGCAATCATTCATACTGCTATTGTTTTTTTGTCTAAATAATGTTTTTCGGCTCTAGCGGCCTTTATTTGAGACATGGGGCAAAGGTCAACCGGCCTGTACTCAAACCCGTGACGGTCGTACATGTCGGGCGCTTGAGCCCTTCACCATCGCCACATCCTGCTGATGAAACTGTCTCAGTGTGTTCACATACAGTAGATGTGCAGCTATCTTGTTTCCGTCCTGTCGGGGTTTCGACAGACTGGGAGTCTATCCTCACGTCTGTAAATATCCAAGTATCTTCCCGGTCGACGAAGAAGCGGAGATCTACCCAGCAACTGCACTCCGCCGCGGGGGGGCAAACTACTTGACATAAGCTGTCAGCCATTTACACATTAAGTATCTTTTTATGAATGTTTCATGTGCTGACCTAAATCCTTCCAGAGCTGAGTAAAAGCAATATGTTGCACACGGTGAGCCCTGCTGATCACTACGGGCTGCATGGAAGAGCAACTCAGACCACCCAAGACTCAATTCATTTCAGATATTTGTTTTTTTTTACAAAACACACAGTGAGAACAGAAACAGTGTAGCGTGGAACAGTGTAGCGTGGGCTCTGTCACACGGAGAAGTGCTTTACTCCCCATGGCAGATGTAATTAAAGCAACGCTTAAGCCCAGAGAGCAGACAGAAAGGCAGATAGGCGGGGGGCAACTGAAGGGAGGAAACTGCAGCTGCAAAGATCAGTCTGCTGAATCTGAAGCACTGCTTCCTAACTCCCGTTAGAGCAGAAGTGGAAACCTTCCATCAGTGCCAGACTGCGGCTCTTGTGGGACTCTAGCTCACCTTGTGGAAGTAAGAATGTGACGTCAACATCCACAATAAAAATAGTCAGATTTTGATTTCATAAGTTTTCTCTTTCTCCAGTTTTTGAAACTTTACATCATAATCCTGAAGCAACACTTGTCTCTATGGATACAGGACTCAGGCTTTTTCTGGTTTATACAGATTTTTGGTTTACTGTGACGTGAGGTCAGGGTGGGCAATGTAGACTTAAAGCAGGGTGTCAAAAGTGTGGCCTGGGGACCAGATGAGGTCCTTGTTGAGGTATTTCTCCTTTTCTGTGGCCCTTGGGTGGAATCTAGCAAATGGAGCTGTTGCAGATCAAGACGTTTTGTTTTTTCTTTGTATGACATTTTCAATGACAAATTTATGTCTTAAATGATACATTTTAGGTACAAAAAAAGTCATTATTTTTGTTTGCTTCCATGTTAATCTTATAGTAAGCAGGGCCAAAAATCTTCAGTGACTTTTTTACTTGAAAACAGACTTAATCACACCTAATGGCTAAAAGGAACTAAATACAGTCAAAGGTTTTCAAAGACAGTTCTCATTTTTTGTTGCTGGGATTAAACTAAAATTGATATCTTGATCCATAAGTTAGGAAACTGTACAAATCTGAGATCCTTTTTCAGACCTTTTTGTTTAAATGTTCTTTGTTGCTGAGCAGGTAAAAAGAAAAGAATTCACCAAAAAAGCACTGCACATATTCATTGAAAAATAAATAAATAAATAAATAAATTGTGATCCCTAAGTGTTTTCAACTTGGCAGGTTTGGTCCTCAGTGCAAAACGTTTGGACACCGCTGACTTGGTCATGATGTTTTGTGGTACTATTGTGATAACGATAAAAGAACTATTTATTCCTTCTTACTTAGGTAACTGTATGTTAACTGTACTGCATGAATCTCCACAAACACAAATATTGCTCTTTAAAAAATGTGTATCATGCATCTTTAGAACTCCAGTTTCATAAAGAAGTGTAATATGCATCACTAAGCAACAGCAAATGGATTTTATCATTTTTTTAATTTATTGATACTCTTATTGAACAACAGTGGATAAAACTCTTATCCAATAAATACTGACAGTTTTGGCGAGCTATGAATCATTAATTGGAGTTTGTTGTGAAAATGATGAATGAAAATTCTTATGTTTAGAAATTTGCCATAATAAATGATGCAATAAACGCCCACAGCTTCTTTGAGACTGACGTCCTGAGTCTGATTTTAGCCGGTCCTCATCATCTTTTGCCTCTTTTCCACTGGGAAAAGGGGCATTTAAGGCTCTATGACACAAAAAGCAGGAACAATTTGTCCAGATTGCCTAATAAAGAAGCTTTGAATCCAACAGAAAAGAAAAGATATTAAATGTTTATCCCCATCTATGTGTTCATCCATCCATCTTCGCTCAAGGGGCTCATTCATATGTCTAATGGCCTTATTTCTGCAGATTTTATTTTTTAAAAAGTACATGGTAGTTGTTAACCAAAAATAGTAGTTGATAAACACCAAAAGCAATTTTTAGTTTTTGCCTTTCCAAACCCGGGTCAAGTGTCGTAACGGGTGGATTTAAAGGAGGAAAAAAGAAACGTTCAAAAACAGAACCAGGCAGGAAACAGCAGACTAAATAAAATAACATATGGGCTAATCCAAAACGGTCAGGAAATAAACAATAAAGAAATGATCAGAATAGAAACAAACACAAATGAAACTAAGAGTCCAAACAACTGCAGATTATGACATAAGGAGGAAAATTATGAATTACAATCTCTGGCTCATATTGTTGAACTGCTACTTCTTAAATCAAGAAATAATGTCATATCTAAACAGCGGTGTTCTGAGTCAACTGAAATATTTGACTCTGTTGAAACTGAGCTACCTTTACCAGTCATGTTATTTTCACTCAGTTCTAGTTGTTTACCATCTATATCATCGTACTGCTAGCATTATTGCATGGTAGTAACATGAGTCTGTTAAACCTTTAATCTCCAGACTGACTGGTCATTTATTGGTTGATTGCTTTAGGATTAGGTTTAGATAATCATGTTGGATCAGAAGGCTGATGATTGGGGGTGGTAAAAGGAGAGCTTGGACTGTATTTAATAAACATTGTGAAAACTTCAGTGCCTCTGGTTATATGTCACTTTTTGAATGGTACTTGGTTTTGACAAGTTACTCAACGTTTTTCAGGTAGCACAAGCTTGCAGTGCTCAACAAAAATACCTCACAACAAAATACCTCAAAACTTCTCCATAATGAGGATTTCTGCATTGTAAGAAAATTACTTTGATCCAAGTTATATATAACTTGGATCAAAGTAATCTGTTTTTAAGTTATCTGTTTAACTGAGGATGAGAATTTACTGTCGGAGACAAACCAACAAACGGAAGTGATCGCAAAAGAATGGATGTTTTTAGTAAAAGAATATGCTTAACTAAAAAACATATTAAACATACATTTAAATTACAACTTAAATGTAATTATAGTTGTGGACTGTGACCTAATGATATATTTGTAATTGTTTGAGTGACAGTGGTGCAGTCGCTGTGTTTCCATTCCAAATGTGGACAAAATCTGGTGGATATTCCACTAACATCGAAAAAAACACAATTCCACAATTGCAGTGTTTCTATAAGTTAGAAACATGTCGTAACGGGTCTGGATAATTTTTTCATATGAATATACGTATATCCATATGTTCATACGGATATATATTCGAACATACGAACAACATATTTGTGTGAATATGTTTGTTCATACAATAAGTCATTACAAAACATGCTGAGCCATCAGACAAGACAAGAGTTTCTTTGAAATTTCCATTTCACAAACTTCAAAAAGTCAAATTGCGCAATTCTGTGGTCAATGGAAATGCAACAACAATGGGCATATTGTAACCTGTCCAGTAAAATAACTGCTTATGAAAGCAAGATGAAGTCTCAAAGCTCAATATTTAGTTCTTGGGCAGACAACAAAAGCCAATTTGAAGTCTCCCAGTTCTGGTTTCTGGCTAAGAAATCAGTCAGTACAAACTTCCTATTACACCAAAGCAGCACTGGGAGTCCTGGCCTCCTTCCAGGCCTGAAGCGTCCCCTTCAGAGGAATCCCAGGCATCATGTTTCCTGCTCACATGCGTGGCTCAGTGGAGGAACTTTCTTCCCCACCACTACGTCCTCCATCTGTCACGATGACATGGCAGCAGCTCCACGGCCGAGCAGGCATACCTGATCAATGATTCAGCATATCTGAAGGGGAGCAGGACCGAAGCAGAGCCGCAGCAGGGCTGCTGGAAGTCAGGCAGTGGAAACACACTGCTGTAGTTAAACTCTGACTCAAATGATCATCTGGAGCGCTAACAGAGCTGTTAGGTCATGAGCCAATCTGGTAAAATAACATTTGAAACAGGCTGATCTTAATTTAGCCTTATAAAAAATGTAGATTTTTTTTTGTTTTAAATAGAAATTATTTGTTTTTTTAAAAAAAGTGATCTTTTGCCGTTATGCATTTTAAAACATAATATCTGATGATCTAATAAAATGATCTGTAGCATCTCACCATTTGGTAACTTCATTACCCAACCTTTTAGGTTTTATAGAAAGAATAATATAATAATGTAATCTAAAAACGTTGCTTTATTCTACTTTGTTTCTTTATGTTATCTCTTTTTGATTTTTAATTTCATATCTGTATTAGTGGCGGGACTCGATTAAAAATTTTAATCAGGTTGATTGTAGAGTCTGTAAGGAATCGGTACATTAGCAAAATAAGCATCATTTTCAATTCAAAACCTGTTTTGCTGCTAAATTACTGTGTAAATAGACATATTAGTCCAACAACAAAGATATTTATTGTTTTTAATCTGTTATTTAGGTTCTTCAATCTTCAGATTGGAGCAAAGTGTTATTTTATCCATTCAGCTTCAGGAACGTCTGATCATTCATGGAGCTTCTTTAGAAATGTGGCCTGTAGATGCTGACATTAGCATGTGGGACAACTGTGCTGCTGCTGCTACATGTTTAGCATTGAGATGCTACTTCAGGCTTGAATAGTTTTGTTAACTCCTTTTAGCCTAATATCTGGTTTTTTTCAGCGTCCAATCAGCAAGTTTTTCTTTTTAAGCAAAAATAAAGCTCCAGTGGGCCAAGAGAAGCTGCTTTGCTAATGCTTTTGTTAGCAGATGTTGCTTGTGCGTCAGGTTTATGGGCGTTTGAGAAACGTGAGAACACAAAAGGTTCTGACTGGAATCGCCCCATTACAAAAAGCGATTAATTCCGCTAAAAACGTGACTGCATTAAAATCTATGTAGTTAATTAATTTAAATTAATGAGTTAAATATCTGGCACTGACCTGTACATAAGAGATTTAAAGTTCTGCTGGTTTTGTTATTTTTATTGTTACCTTGTGACAGAATAGTCTTCAGTTCAAATCCTGGCCTGAGGTCTTTCTGTATGGAACTTGCTGGTACTTTGACTTCCTCCCACAGTTCAAACCAGGTTTAATTGCTGGTCTTACTTTTTTTTTTTTTTTTTTTTTTTTAAACTTAAGTGTTGGGAGTCATGTTTTTGTGTCACAACTCACCTTTGACCTTCATTCCTTCTGCATGCTGCCTGAACTCTCTCCATAAATGGTTGGTACATAACGTCATCCACATTTGACATTTCTGCGGCTCCAACCTGCCCTCCTTTCCAGCAGACTCAAATATCTGGATGTTTGATCTGGTCTTGGGTTTATACTAGGCTCCAGTCCTGACTCATCCCGACTGTGCTGGTAAAGTCAGAATAGGCAGAAGATTATATTTATTATCCAGACATTTTCACTGCGGCGTGTTTTGTTTCTGAACTTTAGAGCGCTTTGCACGTGAGGTTTGCAATCAATCCTAAAGAACTTTGGTGCATTTTTTCCCATAAACGGACATTTCATAACTGCAGGTCTGAGCAGTTATAGTGCTGATGCTGAGGGTGTTTCTCCAATTTCTGCCATCTCCCATGTGACTGCACACACTCTAACACACACACACAGCAAAACTCTGATACATATAGCTTAGATTTATTGCACGTTGATCTCTAAAAATGGTGAAGCTTTCAGCTATTATTGAGTTGACGCTTACTCTAGAAAGGTCACATCAAGTTATGTTGGGATAAGCACGTTTATGGTTTGTCTTTTTTCAGTTCAATTCAGTTTATTTATGTAGTGCTAAATCACAATAAATGTCATCTCATGATTTAAGAGGCATCTGCAGAAAACCTGCCATTTGGTGATTTTCCAAACTTTAGAATGTGTCTTTTCTTTACTTCTGGAGTTAAAGATTCCTCTTTTCTGCCTGTCACATTTATACAAGATTTCTGTGTCGATATATTAACATTCCTTTTGTGGTGATATAATTTTTTCTAAACTAAAAATATCACTTATTTTGAGTCAGTTAAGAAAATGTTTCTGTTTAGTTAATGTAAAACCCCACAATTCACTCAAACTCTGGTCGTTCCTGAATATTTCCAGGGTTTTAGAATATGTACATCTGCAGCTGCAGGGCATAACCGATGGCAGTTTGTGTCTGCCCTCCATCTTTGGCCCTAAGTATAAAATGAAGTCCTATAAATATTGAATGAGTTTTGAGTTGAGCTGCATTTCCTACATCATTGTTAATACTCGTTGCTTACGGTTTTTGTCCCTGAGGAGACGTCCACACACTGATTTTATTATCTCTGATGTAACACAGCCTTCCCTGTGTGCTGCCATTGTGTGTGTGTCCAGCTAAAAGGTCGATCAGAAACCACACAGGGTTTGTTTACATTCGGTTTATTGCTAAGTGAATAATTAACAATCGGTCTTCGACTAGCCGCTACGTTAGACACTATGGCAATATATAGAAAAGGGATATTAATAACAATTTGTATCAAAAATAAATCGTGACATTTATTTTTAATTTTAACACATTAGCAGAAATTCTACATTGTCAGCTTTTATCGCCTAATGTAATTTCTACTGCCGCAGAAAATCGTCTTTATTTGCCAGTAATTTGTCTTTTCTTGACGACTATGTAAGCAAAAAATTCCCCTTGATATTAAGAGATTTAAAATTGCTATAAAATGCCAATCATTTAATCTTTTTCAGAGCTTCTTACTTTCTTCAATTCAGATGTTTTCATATGTCTCCTTATTAATTACCTTTTATGCTGTATGACACCTTTGTTTTCTTTTAGCCATTTTAGCTCAGGCAGGAAGTTGGTCTTGAGATTTTGTTGAAGAATTGAGTTAATATTGCAATTTCATTCTTGATATATTATCACTCCGACTGTTATTTATGACTTTATTATTGTCTTTTCCTACTTATTTTTGTATGACTTTGTCATAATTTTATTTTATTCTTATACAACTTTATTCTATGAAAAAGAAGCCAATTCAATGAGGCTTAACCTTAAGCCTCATTGAATTGGGTCGTTCAAATTGCCATGAAAATGTTGAATATGAGTTGCATATGAGGGGAAAAAATTGGATTTTGGTTGCATTGCCTGCTGTCTACACTAACATAATGTATTTGGGGTGGCAGAAGAAGACGCTCACCCAGGGAGCCTTTCGTGCAAGAACCGCCACTGGTCTCTGCTGTTCGCTTCCTACTCTGGCGCTGAATGTCTGCTGTTTTGTTAAGATAAAATAAAGTTTTACTTAAAACGTTTCTAATATCTTTGGGTTGTATTTGAGCCGTGAACCTAAGTAAAACCGTAATTTCTCTCATCATTTTTAGGCGCTGAGTCTCATACTGTCTGTTTCTCAGCTGAGCTTGGGCGTGTGTGTAGGAGTGTGTGTGTGTGTGTGTGTGTGTTCCATTTTCCTCTCCCTCCTCCTCCCGTCGGGAGGGGCGGGGTCAACATGACGTTACATCAACACGAGCAGCTAGTTGCAGATGTAACACCGGCTCGCGCGCGCTGTCCCTGCGGCTCCAGTCGGAGTTAAACCGAAACGTTTCGGACTTTTGGCGCAGGTAGAGACGTTTATTATTTGTATATTCATCTTATTTTCTAAAGCGTACAGGCGTTGTGGTGTGTTCCGTTACTAGTCAGTTCTTGGAGAACCTATGAAGTGAACACGGAGAGCTGGAGGAGCGCTGGATACCTGACGGCTAATAGTGAGTTTTGATCATAATAGTGGTGCTGAATCTACCTATGTCCATAAAGTTGTCCTTTATGAGTGTTTGATTTGAGAATTCCCGCAGCTTGTCTTAACTTACATAGTATTTCAAGACCAGGTCTTACCTCTATGTTAAAACTAAAGTTAATTGACACAGAACGTGAGTTTTTGTTAATGAAGTTGTGAAGTGACATTTCCATGTGCTCTCTGTGAGTGCAGTAATGGTAGTAGTGAACATTTGCTTACAGCAGCGATACCGTCTACAACATTTGACTTATCAGGAGCCAGTTTTTTTCTGGATCTTGATATAATTTTCCTACGATTTTTGCACTGCCAGCACCCCCAACCTAAAATGAACAACCCCCGCCCCCCGACCCGTACATCTGCTCCACTTGAATATTTCAGGGCGTCTTAAAAATTAAAAATGAGCTTCTCATTATGCATCGTTTACACGCTGGGCTGTGATTGGCTGCGGCTCCATGTCTATCCGTGTGGCAACAAGCCTTCCCATCATCCACCCAGCAACTCCGTGTTCCTCATGCCGTGGTGATTTCTCTGCCTCCAAGGGCCTTTTTTTCTGCAGCATCCAGCGTGGTAGCTATGGAAACAACAGCACTGACCCTGGGTGAGCTTGTTACAGTTACACTGGGCTTGACCTGGATTCCTCACCGCATCCCAGGCAGGGCGGCCACGGCTTGGACAACTGACCCGCTTCTCACATTGATTAGTGATCAAGCAGCTGAGGCGATAATCCAGCACATGTTTATGAAGTTCTGATTGACCTTACTGCTGTTTGTGTACTTTGTGAGGTTATCTCTTCAGGTCTATGAGGGTTTCTTAAAGCGTGGAGGGAAGACGTACTATCACTGTGACATGAAGCATTTCTTATTTTCCTATATTCAGTGTGCTACTAAATTTAACTTCTTCGGTTTCTTGCTTCCCATTCATCATGTGCATGAATGAACGTTTTGATGTGAAGATTCTGACGTCTCTGCCCCTACACATTCTTCTGCTTCCTTATCTTTTAGTATTTGGAGACCATATTTCTCATGTTTGAGTAATGGATAGATTTATTAGCAACCCTGATTTTTAAAAAAAGTAAATATCTTGCAGAAAAAAATGTTGGGGGAATAAAAACATGATTAAAACTAATTGTTTTTAATAAAAGAAACTGTCTAGCTACTACTGGCAGCCCTCCGGTCAGTCCCTTTCACCAGTAGGAGAACACTCAGTATTCTAAAATTACACTTCACAAGGTTAAGGCATACAGAGAGGCTAGAACTAATGACAACATTCACTCTAACAAGGTTAGAAGTTAGATAAATTTACTCAGATCTCCTTAATTTTGTGAAATCAACCAATTTTTACAAGTGAAACCGATTTTATCCACAGATCTGATGAACCTCTGCTAATGTCTGAAAATCAATCAAATGTCCCCTTTTGCTTCGCAGTGAGAGGGCTGACTGACAGACCACCAGGTCACATCTGAACATGCACGGTTAACAATAATCACGCCACTGTTTCTGGTTCACATGGCAAGATTTTAAAATTGTCTGACAATTTTCAAAACCTGAAAGACAACACACATGGCAATAAAAAAATGTCAGGTATAACAGATTTGGTTGTACAGTGCATGGTGTCGAGCAACATACCACACACCAATTTCTCCGACATATCAACAGTCAGAGGTCAGATGGAAAATATCACAAAACCTATTGAGACCAAACAAACAGAGTAAACAAACATGGCCGACTGGGAAGAAGCAATGGTGACCGTTTGTGGACTATTTAGCAGAGACAAAAAAAAACTATACAAAGAAATCTCTGCTGTCCTTCCATGATTCCGTCACCTCAGTTTCTTATTAGCTACACGTCACATTCAACAGGCTGCGTTCACGTTTGTGCTCGGGGTACAACACCACACACGCTGCTTCACCACACCTAAACAATTCAACATGTTGGATATCTTTCAGATCAGAGCGGTCCTGTCGTCCTGCCAAGAGGACCATATTACCCTTAACACACCACACACAGCATAAGGATCTCTTAAGATTATCTTTAGAGCCATGCCAATAATCGCAGCGTCCATAAGATGGTAAGAAGGGGGAAATCGGGACAGACATTGGCATAAAACTCTTGTGTGAACAAAGCAGCTCTAGTTCCCAGGCTCTTTAGAGCAAAAACAGGTCCACAGTATAGCAGATCCTCCGCTATACGTTAGAATGGGCATGAGTTGTCCTGTGTTTCATGCCATGCAATTCCGGAGTATCTGTTGCTGAAAGCCTCGTCTTTCTCTTATTTGACCAAAGAGAAATCCTTGCAAACTCTACAGTTTGTATGCTTGTAATGGCAGGACAGAAAATGTTTTTTTCTCTCTCAAACAAATTGGTCGATACGTTGGTAAGGGTTGTCATAGAGACTTGATGACCCATCAATCCATATTTCACATCAATAATTGTGCTCTTATTGATTTTCTCTTTGAGCATTTCTCAATGTAGGATTTTTTCCCCCTTGACCCAGTGTCCTCTAATTAAAGGGTGGATTTAAAAAAACATGCTTTTGATATAATACAGTAAAATCAGAATTATTTAATTTTATTGAAGCATTTTTTTCACCAAAGGTGTCAGTAAATCTGTCCATCAAATACTTATATTCACCAAATACGTGAATTCTTCACGATGAATCACAACAAATTCCATTTTAGTTTTTGCACCAGTTGTGGTGCAAAAACAAACAGATGTTGTGGATGAAGACGCTGCCGATAGAAGCTAAAGGTGGCTCTGCTCATGGAACTGCTCGCTGGCTGCCCACGACTCAGCTGCAGGCTCCCTGAGCTGTCAGCTTGTTGTCTGAGCCAGACTGCGTAGGAGTTCCTATTTCTGTCCGTTCTCCAAGCCATCCTCCACCTCTTGCTGAAGCATAACAGAAGTCAGCTCAGTTAGCCTCTGTGGATTCTGCCTGCCTGTCATCAGGATGCTGCTTATCCCGCCGACTTGGATGTGTCAGGGCGCCCCACTAAGAAGGGAAGCAGCTGATTTGCTCTGTCTGTGGCATGAGATCAAAGTATCCTTAAAGCAGTTTGTCAATCAACATGGAGGAAATCTTCAGCTATTTCGGTTACCCAGCAGAAATAAGTGGCACATGTTCATTTTGCTGCTGCTTGCATGTTGAGTGTTGGGTGTTGAAGACAACTAAATCCAGCACTTGCTTGATTTGAACACTTTTTTTATTGGGTTTCAAAAAGTCTTTGGAGTGTCTTTTTCAACTGTTGTATTGTAGATTTGCTAGTGTGTTTGGTATCACTGTTCTGTTCTTCAGCTTATCATACCTGATAGTCCAGTAGTCCCGGTTTGATTGGGACCAAAATTTCAACATTTGCTATATTTTCAGCTGCTGCTTGTGGTTCTCTTTCACACTGCAGTGTGTCAGATGAACCAAACCCTTTGCGTAACCCCCCCCACACACACACACCTGTGAAGGCCGCTGTACCAAGAACCACCAAAGGAAACACAAATATCTGAAGGAGACACTCGGTGCAACTTTCTTTTTCTCAAAATGTAAATAGAAATGGAATAGTGTCATATTTTATCAGTTGTAGGATTTAGGTCACATTTGTTTTGGTTCTGTTGACCCAGAATGCCCGGTGCTATAGTACGTTTTCTGCTTTTGGAGAAGTCTTTGGTCTACTTGGCATTCACATATGCATTCGAACCGCGCCAGAGTTCACTTTAATTGAATCCAGACCTAGGTTTTTAGGCGGACTAGAGTTCACTGTTTTGGTTTGCATCTGATTAAGCGTTCACATCTCCCCCAACGAAACAGAGTTTGTCTAACAGAAAATTTGTCTAATCAAGCTGGACAAATTAGCTTGATTAAAGAGAGTTTGATTAAAGCAGGCTTAACAGGGCTGGTGGAATGGACTCCAAAAAGGCCAAAGACCAAAAAAGTGAACTCTGGTCCACCTAAAAGAAATAAATCCAGGTCTGGTGTGGTTCAAATTAGGGATGCAAACCATTAGTCAACTTAAGAGTAATTGTCAATGAATGATTTATTAGATTAAAATTAGATCCAAAGGATAAACTTCTCTTAAACCTTCTTTTAGTGTAGTAGTTTGACCGCCATCCAGCACACGGTGGCAATGGTCGTCCAAAACCATTTGATACAGAAATAAAGATGGCAGAACTATCCCAGAATGGGAAAGAGAATCAGTCCAAACAAAGTCTGGTGTTGGATGCAAAATACACTTTTTGCAGTTCTGTTTAGAAATATTAACACTCGACAAACTCCTTGAGTTTCATCTTAATAGGTTTGCTGCATGGCAGAGCAATGTCAACTTCTCAATAAAATATTACTGAGTTGATATGAAGGCGAGGATGTGATGGCGACAGAAAAGTGGAGAACATAACTCAGAAAAATTGTAACATTATGGAAAATGACATGGTGTCAATAAGCATGGTTAATTTTGAGGGCTGTGTAGGTGTAATAATGTGATAAAATCACAAATTCCATTTTATTCAGTCAGTATTTAACACAGGTAACACAAAAATGTTTAAGCACAATGATGTGCTTCTTTTTTAAAATTCAGTATATGAAAAATTTAGCTCTTCATGTTATGAAAAGATGGTCGGCCCTCTTGATATAAAAGAAAACTCGGGTTTTTAAGAAAGTGGCAGCTTATCAATTAATTGTCGATTGATAAGACCAATCAACTGTTGATGAACTAATTAGTCAATAACTTCAATCCCTAGTTTGAATGCGTATGTGAATGCAAGCAGACAGGAGACTTATTCAAAAGCAGGCTCATGGTCTTTAACCAAAGACAAAAGAGAAATACTGCAACTGCTAAAATCTGACATCATTCATTTTTGTCAGTGTCTTCTTCAGAGATCTTCCTGTTGTTTCCTTTAGATAGGGTTAGGGTTTGTTTTTACAACAGCATGATGTCTAGCCTTGCTGCTGTCTTGAGTAGTCGTTCATTATTTGTGTCGTATTGAATCTCTCCCACTTAAGTTCCTGGTTTCAAGCAATATCGACAACCAAGGGGCCTGTCAGATTGATCTATTACCAAGGAATTAAAGTTTTGGACAGAAAATCTGTCAAATTTAATCATCGCCATGTTCCCATAAATCTAGATATGATGAACTTTGACACCGTTTTTAAACTTTATCAAACTTTGTTTACTATACATATTTTAAATATTCTGCCTTGCTCCTGTCAGATCTGTAGGTCTAGTAACCTCTTTTGGTCAAACGGCTTTTTCTCTCTGAGACATGAATTTGTGGAATTCTTAATATCAGGACTTGAAACTGATTGCAGACTTGGTGCCTTGTTCACATGAAGACTGATGCAGTTTCTCTCAGAAGACCAGTCCTGTAGACATGATTAGCAGCAGCCCACGATGGTTTTATGATGCCGTTTGTTTCATTGTGCTCAGTTTTAAGGTAATTTTAAGATTTATGTTGTATATAATATTTTATCTTGCCATGCTGTTTTACTGTCTTTGTTAAAAGACTTTTTGGCACTACTAGCCTTCACTGGACAGTAAATTGCCAGGAAACGGGGAGGAGAGAGAGGGGAAATTGCCCCAGCAATTGAACCCAGGACGACCATTTTGAGGACTTCAGCCTGCTCGTTGTGCTTGTAGTCTACCAACTGAACCACCCAGCCCAGCACCTCCCGTTTGACTGCCTTTAAACTGTTTTATGTTGTTAGAGGTCCTTCTTGGGATGTGTGTTGCAAATGAGCTTGAGGCCATAAATGTTCTAGTGTTTCTTACTTATGATTACTGCCTGTTCCTGTGCAAGTAACCAAGAAAGAAAGATCCACCTTTATTGATAGGCCAAATTGTCACCAATACCTGATCTAGAATTTATTTCAATATTGGGGCAGATACAGACATTCTACATCCACCTCCCAAAATAGTCAAATCTGTGAGTAGTGCCAGCTGCAGATGTCTACACTGATCCTGAGAGAAGCCAGTTGTGCTGAAGCTGATTTTATTTATTCCCGTGTCGTTTTCCAAAGCATTCCATTGTGAGTGGATCTCTGGCCCAGGAAGACCCTGTCTGCCCTGAAACCATGTGAGTCACGCGCGGACAATACGATTCTGTCTTCCTCTCAGGAATTAGACTAGATAAAGCATTCAGAGCCACCGACCCACTTTTTCCTCTGTCACATACTCGACCAATTGTGTTAGGAGAGGTTAAAGAAGCTGTGAGGGCTTTGAGAAGCCCTTGATTGTTTTGTCTGCATCCTGTTTTAAGATAGCTGCTTTCTGTCGTAGATGTAATGGACCAGCAGAGGGCGCTGCACTCTGATTGCCTGGTCTCAGGAATCCGCACGCCTCCTGTCAGACGCAACAGCAAGCTGGCGAGCCTGGGACGCATCTTCAAGCCATGGAAGTGGAGGAAAAAGAAAAGTGAGAAGCCGAGGCCCCCTGGAGGTGAGCAGTGAGACAGACTCTGGTTTCCTCCTGCGTTTTGGGGGATCAGCTGGAGGATGGGGAAGAACGGAGCATGCTCTTGCTCACGGTTTCTCATTTTTTGCCAGACACTCTTTGGGCCAATTTTCATGAATGTTTGTGTTGTTCAGTGGCCGAGAAGAAGGCAGCTGTACAACAGAAGAGAGATGAGCTCTTCAAGCGAAGCCCTGGGGAGATGGAAACAGGTGCAAAACCAGAGATTAACGCCCTCCCCTCCCCTTCACCAAGCATGCACATAAACAGTTCCAGGCTCATCACAGTCTACTTGCTCAGCCACATGATGCCCAACTTCTAAATAGACTCACTGCCATCATTTCTGTGGCTTTTACGCAGATTCGGATCTCGCTTGTGGGGGGAACGGCGAGGATCCTGACACCCCGACCCAGTCAGACGGCGAGGACAGAGACGAGGATCTCATGGCTCCCCTGGCCAGTGCCAGTGAGGACATGGGAAGCGATTCAGAAGCCCCAGCAGGTACAAACCAGCAGCTGTCACAGAGGGCACAAATATGACCTTGTCAGAAGTTATTTCTCTGAAAATCTTACAGTGTTTATTGGCAAATTCAAAGCTGCAGGAATCAATATTTACATTTAAACAAGAGGGAAAATTAAAGTATAGATTCATCATCGTCCTTTTCTTTAGCCATAAACTTTAATGCATTGTATTGCGATGGTATATAATAGACCTACAGGTGGTAGTTCAAAATTAAAAAAGAAAATTCTTATGTTTAGGTGTTTAGGGTTGAGGTACTATACCAGTGTGTTGGCCTATTATTCTTATCTGAGCGTTATCACTGCTCAGATAAGTGAGCAGTGATAACACTCAGTTTACAATCTGAGCGTTATCACTTAGAATCAACAAATGAAGTTATAGAGTAACTTTAAAGTTTGTTCCCATATTTGACTGTCAAAAAGGTCTTAAAGACAAAAAGACAGTTTTCTGTTGCTATGTCCCACACAAGATTGTAGATGTGCCTCCATTACAAATATGAGGACAACTTTGTTGTGCTTATATAACACGCTTTAGCAATTGTAGTGTTTTCTTTAAAAAGAAACACAGTTAAAATCACACATTAATAAATGCTGCACCATCATCATCCAAACACTTTCTGTCATCGTCTTTTTCATTTCCCCTTGCAGAAACATTCGGTTGTTGATCACATGACTTGTGCAACAAAGGGTTTCCATTGCAGTTTTGTGAAATAGACAAATTTCAATATGGCCAAAAAACCACCTCCACCCAGCACCGAAACGAAAGTTTGCTTCCATTTAACAAATTGGTTTTTGAGATTTCAAATTGCGCAATTATATGGTCAATGGAAACATAACTTTCTGCACACCACTGTAGCCAAATCTAATTGGTGATATAACACACTGAGTAACATAGTCCATGAAGACATTCTCTGCCTGGCTTTGGAGAATGACAAGAACTCTAGAATACTAGAATTATGGCGCTCTTTATGCCAGCATGTTGGAGTCATTATTTAATTTCTCTTTGGGATCAATAAACTATTTTTTTTATTTTGAAATTGAAAGGCTGGACGTTGAATAGAGAATAATAACATGATATAATTGATTGTAAATAAATTGCTGTTAATTGAAGTGAGATTTTTGTGTTCAGTATATTTAACTAGAAAATAAAAGTGTGCAGTAAAATTTGTTTCCTGAGAGGAGATGGTCCACCAGGTGGAGACAGAGACTTCAGAAACAAACCAGGCCTTGCTCCCTTTTCAGTTCAAGATGTGGAAGAAGATCCGAAGGCAGCTGGAGAAATCAATCGGGGCGAGGACGAAGACGCAGAAGACGGGAACGTGTCACTAAGCGACTCCAGTGAGGAGCGGACGATGGAAACGGCAGAGGCTGCTGAGGCAAAACAGGAAATGGTGGCAGCCAAGCCCCAGAGACGAGCCAGCACCCCTCCTCCACCAAGTCTTCCTGTCAAGCTGCTCACCAGGCTGGGCAGCTTAGATGGTGAGTTGACCTTGACGAACAGACAGACATGCGTTCTGGTACTAGTGTCTGACCGTTTGCTTCTTCAGGTGCTCCTCCAGTTTCAGTGAAAAAGTCTCCCGCCACATTACCGAGGAACTTCACACTCCCCAAAGAACCTCACGGATCCCTGCTGAGAGGCAGGATCTCTACACCCACCGGCTCTCCGCACCTTGGGGCCCTTCACCAGCCACTGCCCCCCAGCTGCATCATTGAGGAACTGCATCGTGCCCTGGCCACCAAACACAGACAGGAGAGGTCAGGTTAATGTTGGTGTTGAATTGGAATGAAAGTTTGGGAAAGTTTTTCATTTAATGACTGAAAATGTTCTAGATACAACGTCTTGGATGTGACTATACCTCTTGACCTTTTTTTTCCATATTTGGTCGCTTCATAACTACAGACGTCAGTATAGTCATAATTGTAATTGTCATAATTGATACGAAACAATTAATAGTTTTTCAGTTAGTTTTAAGAATGAAAGTCTGGAAAGTGTGTCATGCATTTTTGTTCAGTTCTCTCAGAGTCAAAACTTTGTAGAACCGACTTCTGTTTCCCAAGAGGAAACAAATCTTACAGCAAACTTTTATTTTCTAGTTAAATACATCTTCAGATCTTTTTGGTTTAGTCTCTACGATGTTTACAGGTGTAGATTTCCCTATCAAATTATGTTTGCTGGGTTTTTTCATAAAATAAAAAAAGTGTGAGAAATTTTTCCCATTCCTTCTTCACAAGAGCTCAGTGTTAATTGCATTTGAACAAATCTGAAGTGAAAAACACTTATTTAAAACACTTTGAAAACCATGTACCCCTTTTTGTAGACTTCAACATTGTGCACCGTTTTTGGGTTGGTCTCACATCAGTAACCCCAAAAAACAGTTTGTGTTTGTCTCACAAGCTGTTAAACCCCAGTTCACACATGATTTTTTTCCCTGATTTTTCCCTTACGACAACATAATCAAACCTGTTATACCTGCGATTTCCTGCTCATGTGTGGTCAAAATTGTGTGAATGAGTGTGAATGAGGCTCAACATTCCTGCTTATTTTCAATTCAGCATTTGAATTGTTTTTGCATTGATCAAAACAATTTTTTTTCTTTGCTGCTTTACCAAAGATGACAATGAAAGATCCATCTTGTGACATGTGATCCCAGTTTCCAGACGAAGGAAGCCCGCTGTTCCCCGAAGCGCAGAGCGGATGGCCGGCTGTCTCGGACGTCCAGCATGGAGAGGGAGTCACTCGGGGAGATGGACGGCAAGAAGAGGTCAGACGAGAACAAGGAGAACTGTAGCCTGGATCAGTACGCCAGCGACCAGGACAGCTGGAACGAGTCGGTAATCTCTGGTAGGTGTGCTGGCACCAGAGCTGTGCCTTCAGATTTCCTTTTCTTTCTCCCTATTGCATAGCGCATAAAGCTAACTAAATGTAGGCGCCATTCCAGATGATTATGAAGCGATCTAATCTTTATTGATGGCCTTTCCAGCCAGGGAATGACAGGCAGATTAGAAGCGATGATGAACAGCACACTTGCTGGCGTGAACTTCCAGCTGCCTATCAGCATCTGCTGTGGTGGCCTAATTCCTGGACTTCTAACTGTGACTGGGGCAGAAACCGTTAAACTGTTGGGCTGCAACATTAGCACAGATGTAACAAATATCTGGTTCCAGCATTTGGTTGATTGGATGTAAATATATAGTGGCTACAAAATCAGTGATGCCAATCTGGGATTAATATTAATTACAATTTTTTAACATTTTACTTTTCAAAATGTATATGTATGCTTTGGTCCATACAGAAATACAAGAGTAGATTCTTTGGACTGAAGGGGATCTTCTTACTGAGATTATCTTAAACCTTCAACACCTTAATAAGTTTTTCAAGAAAAAACCTGAAGTGGAGTCAAAATTTTTTGACACTCATGCTAATATTTGGTTAAATATCAGTGGCTTATTGGTTGAACCATGTAGTTTGTTGACAAATGCATCTGGAAAGCAGGAGGTGATGATTATTACAGGATATGAAAGTGTCAGTACAAAGCAATCAAAGCTGTTCAGTTTGGATCCACTGACATCTAGTGGCTAAAATTTGAAACCTGTACAATAAATTCCATAAGTTTTTCTTAAGTATTAAGGGTCCTTGTCTTTACAGGGGCAGCAGCTCCTTCAGCCTAAATAACATGTACATTTTTAAACAAATGCACATCTAAGAACCTTACTGTATGTTTCCTATTAGCACTGTAATGTATCTTCTTGATGTGATTTTAAATTCATATTTTTCCAGTAGATTGTTTTTTGCCAGAAACACTTCATATTTATATAGATGTTTTTTAAATGTATGTCTGTTTTTCTTTGAGCATGTAAAATTCATGAGCAGTAAATATTGTGCTAGTATCGGTATTGAACCAAAAAAAGCAAGGCAGTAGCAAGCCTTTAAAATTGTGATGGTTTTGATGGGTCAGATAGATTCAAGAAATTGTAACAGCAGCTGCGCAGGAGGCCCAATTAAATTTTTTGTCATGGGGCCCAAGATTCATGGTGGCGCCCCTGAATCAGGGCAACGCTCCAGGTATGTTTTTGAAGAAGGAATAACATTATAAAATGATGTGAAGCTCATAAAAGTTGATTTCACATAATACTGCTGCTAGTGGGCTGGAAGCTTCGACCCCCTGCCTTCCCTGTAAATCTGGCCATGATAGCAGCTGAAAAACTACCATTCCCTTACCGAAGTGTGTTCTGAACTTCAACAGGAACACTCCCGCGCAGGATGAGGAAAGAGCTCCTGGCCGTGAAGCTTCGGAACAGGCCCAGCAAACAGGAGCTGGAGGACCGCAACATCTTCCCGGTCCGTAGCGACCAAGAGCGACAGGAAATCCGCCAGCAGATAGAGATGAAGCTGGCCAAGTGAGTCGCTGTGTGTGGACCCAGCTCAGCACACAGTCAGACCCCCCACCCTCTCATCACCTCATGTATGTCGGCTCATTTCACATCACATCGCTTGTTTGTCTACATTTGACCTGTTTTTGTCTTCCTTTTGTAATACCTAACATCCCTATAAGAAGCACTCACTCTTTCCTTATTCATAGCAATGCATTGTGGGGAATATTTGTTCTCATGGATAAGCATGGCTACTTTTTTAGTCATCAAAGATTACAAACATTAGGGTGATATGGCAATATAATACCTAGGACTGGATGATATGGACTCTGGATTTCATCACTCTATGTTGTGATTCTGTTGTGATAACAATATCAATGATGATTAAAAAAAAAAGTTCTATATCACAGAGCTGGTTTGAGTAATGGCTTTAATCATGTTATCAAATTTACATTTATTGAAGTTCTTGAAATCCAAACAGTAGACAAAGTCATGAAAATAACACCTATGACAATAGTTTTTTATATGAAGTTAAATTTATAGAAATTAATTTATCGGTGCACCTATTTCCTTAATTATGGGAAATTGATGATTGGCCGATCCTTGCATTTGAAACCAAAGGTCTGAAAACCAGCCGTCAGAGGACTGACTGACAGACCTGCCCTGCAGGTCACGTCTGCACATGCATGGTTAACAGAAGCCAACCCACTGTTTACAACTTAGCAACTTTGTCACCACGTTTAGCAACTTTTCAGAGAAAAATAATCTGTATTGCCTAAAATCAGAATTGGCAGGTCAGTCTTTTAAAGATGGGTGATTGGACAAAAAACTGCAATCATAATCATAATGCAGATGTCTGTGTTGCTTTTGAATGATATTCAGCGCAGAACGCAGGTTTACGTTGACAAAGATTTCATTGTTAATAGTCTGCACCTTTCTGAGTTTCTTTTTTTTCTTTCTAGTACTGGTCTTTCTGCTGCAGAATAATTCCTGGAGTGAGGAAGGGGATTTTCTGAAATGCTGAGGAGGACTGAACAGAGCAGTGTGATCGGATTTGTCATTGTGTGCTCTTATTGCAAGGACTCTTATTAGGCTGTTTTTCTGCTAATAACGCAAAGACTGGCTCTGCTAGCAGAAGTTTAGTTACAACACCAGCATTTATACCTGAAATCTGTAACAATCGCATCATAATTTTCAGAGTTGCATAATAGATGTGTGCTGAACAGAAAATTAGGAGGTGTATCAACTTTTTGGCCTCACACATTTAACTTTGCTTTTGTAAACAATTTACATGTTCTGCAGTTCACAAGCAGTTCCAGAGTTTCTTAAACTGCTCACTCAAAACATGCTCTAAATGGAGACTGACCTTTTTACAGAAACAGACTAACTCCATTTCTAGGTGAAAATACAGAAATAATCATTGTTGTGTGTGTGTGTGGGCGTGTGTGTGTGTGCTACACTTGATGGACAGGAACTACTCCTACATGTCTTTAATGCAGTTTGATTTGTGAGTCCAGTGCAGAAAACAGAGCAAATAGCAGAAATAAAAATACTGCAGACTTGAAGGAGATTGCACTACGTACTGATTTCCCGTCTGAGTGTTGTGCAAGTTAAATAATTTGGTGATCTCTTGTTTGTGTAGCATTTAGCTGAACAAGAGCTAAAAGTCCCCATTAACTAAAACAGAACATTTTATTCAATAATTGCTTTTAAAGTTTTGATAACAGATAGGGATGTTTCAGTGACATTAATTGAACGTTATCTGAGTCACTGACTCACATAATAGTTACAAAGGTTAAAGAAACAGCATTTATTTCCCTTTATCTCCCAAGTTAGAAGGTATCCATAATGAATTGATGTCAGATCATCGTCAGTCCTTAAAACATCATATTAGGTCAACTGTAACTCCAGATTTTTCCCCGTACAGAGCACAGCATAAAAGTATATCTGTAATGAGCACATAAAAGATTAAAGTCTGTGGAAGGAACCAGCAACAAGACTTTTAGAACCTCAAATGTTTTCAGCTGCCTGCCGTCACATATTGCTGGAAAGGAGAAGTGTGTGACTGAATGTTTTGTTAGTGTTATAAAAATATTTTGTAATCTAGTATAGCTAACGCAATATGTCACAATTCTTGAGCATTTCATCTATTTTTGCTAGTTAAAACACAATACAGAGGCTGTAGGTGTGAAATATTCAGCTTTCACTTTAAGCCAAGTCCTTTTAAACAGGAATAGTTTCTACCATTTTTTGGAGTACTTTCATGAGCTCATTGTACATCTGAATATGGCCACAGAATATAAAGTAATATGAAATAAATTAACTCAAATTTCTTAACTTGTGGAGTCATATTCACAATGACTAGCTTGTGGTTAGCATCTGCAAGCTAGCTCCCTCTGGCGGCTTAGAAGTGGTTTGAATCTCTGTGTCCTACCAAAGGTTTGATGTGATCCATTAACAAATCATATGATCAGTAATTTCTTTATCAGGGAAGTGTGTTGGCGTTTACTCCTAGTCTTTTAAAATCTGAGAAGAAAATGTGAGAGCTAGCAGAAAGCACCAACACTAACAGATGATACAGGCACATTGTGTTTGAGCCTGCTGACCTCTAGCTTGTCCTGAAAGCACCATATTATGTCAGTGACAACTTAACTGTGTAAATGAGAGGACATGAAGGAAGTGATCAATTTGTAGGCCTGGTGTGACCTGATTGAGTCAGTAGTGTTGTAGTTTTACCCTGTGGGATCAACAGATGAAGCTTGCGGAGAGTTGTAATGTCAATAAGTGAATGTGTGCCAGGAAATGCACATGACCACAAATCGGCACTTAATAAAACTGAGAAGTCATTCAGTCAGATTATTTTTGTTTTATTTTGTCTTTCCAGTCACATACTGGGATGTTTTCTCAAGGTTTTCCCTACAAACCTTACTAAACCCAGTGGTTTAATATATTTTAAGGAGCATTATATGACACACTTATCATCCCATACGCAGCTTATGTAAACTGAGTTGTTGATTAATCTTGTGTAATAAAAACAGGAAGAGATCAATTTTGTGTCATGGAAGGACAATGTGACTGGATGAAGCAGGGATATGGACAGTGTGTACACAGTGTTGGGTAGGACAGAGGTCAGAGGTGACAGGCTGCTGCTCATGCTGTGCTGCATTACTGCTGTGATTAGTTGTAATAGCAGGGATCATTTTTTAATATACTGCAATTAGGAGAGACCAAACTCCTTTTTTCCCTTTTCACAGATGTTCAAATTAAGTTAACACTAGAAAAAGAGAATAATTGATCCAACTTAAATAAATTACTTCAGTTGGTAACAAGTACTTGAATTGGGTTTATACGAGTTAAGTTTATGAAGTAGTCAAATCTTCATAAACCTAAAGTTGTCAAACGCTACAAATCTCTGTGGGTCCAGGCTGTGTGGAAACAAAAATATCTTTTTCTGTGTAAATTGTGATATTTTCATGAAAATGTGCTTAATTCTGCAATATTTGGTCTAAATCCGTCTTGGTGGCTACTGCAGTTGGGTTTTCCTATCGGTTACAGCGGTACCACTAGGTTGATGGATACGTAACGTTGGGGTGTAAAACCTTCTCACTGTTCAATCGAGAATTAGAATTGTGAGTGTGGGGACCGATGGCGATGTTACCAAGTGTTTTTCATTCTGTAACAGGGTCCCACTGAAGAGTGTGGAGGTTCTCATGTAGCTATATAGTAAAAGATGCAATTTTTAATTTTTGACCAACTGTTTATTGGTCAGGCCAATAAGGTTAAAGATCACTCTGTTCTGATCCCAGGGTGTTTTCTCCGCATATCGTCAGGATATTAAGTGCTTAGAATTTTTTTAATTGCTCCACTGTCTTGTAAACAATCCTCTTTGAAGATTTATTGGATATTATTGGAATGGCACTTTGAAATTGACAGTGCAGGAGAAGCAACATGTGCTCTTGGGTAGCTTGAAAAGTAGAAGTTGCTCACCAGTGTCCCACGCTGAGTGTTGCTGTGGAACTCACCAGGTGCTGGCCTCTCAGCTCGTAGAGTGATGGACTGCTGGACTGAGGCATTAACATGAACTGAGTCACTGCTGAGTACAGCTAAGGCGCACCATTGTTTTTGGGGGGCGGCGGCATCCCGCTGACCTCTACGGTTTGCCAGAGGACATGACAAGCCCCCCTGGTAGCCGCTCTCTGAACATCCATTCTGTCCCAGCTGTTGTGTTGCCTCTGCATGAATCATACTGATTGTGTCACGCTGACAGAACACAGCAGAACCATGTTTGTGGAGGCGGATGGAACTAATTGTCCTGTTTTAAGTTCAAGTAGCTGCACTGCTGTCTGTGCAGCTCCAGGAACAGAACAACCTAAATCACAGCCAAACAACAATCCTCTGCGAGTACACCAAACGGAAAGCAGGGTTTCAAGGCACTCATCTCATTTAGCATTTAGCTCGACGTTATTAGCTGTGTTTCCATTACAAAGGTGCATAGAACTTTGTTGATATTCCACTAATGTCGAAAAACACAAATTTGCAATGGTGGTTTTAATGTTAAATAAGAAACGCAGTCTTCCCCAAATGCACTTTGATTTCTATACATGAGCAGAACTTTAAATTCTTCTACCAAACTTATTACAGACCTGTTCGCCTTCAGAGAATGTTCCCTGATGCTTCAGATCTTTGTCATAAATGTAAAATACATAGGGGCACATTTAATCGGTTCATCTGATGATACAAGAGATTGTTGGTAAGCAGTTCTTACTGAGATGGTCAGCACCACAGGCCCCTACAGTTGATAGGTTGGTATCACAAATCTCTACTTTTATCCCAGTTGAAAAAGTGACTCACGATCTTCATCAAAAATCAGAGAAATTCTGGAGGAACCCACTGCAATCTTTCTTACATAGACTTTGATATCAACTGGAAATGAGGACTGACCACTTCACCAGTGGGGGAAAAAAGAAACAGAGCAATTAAGTTACTCAATAAGTCAATCAAAAATATGCTATGCCTCTAACTACTTCCTGTTGTCTTCTTCTACGTGGAAAATCCTGTTATTGATCATGATTGGTCTAGTGATTCATGTGATGTGAAAAACAATTTCAATACGGCCAAGAAAAAAACTCACCAGATCTTTTTTGCAAAAAACAAGAGATTTTTTAAAATTAGCACGTTTCTTTTGAGCAACTTTATTTTTGACGTGTCAGATTGCGCAATCATATGGACAATGGAAACAGCTATTGATGCAACATTGTGAAACAAGTGGCTTCTAGTAATGTCATCTGTTAATAAAGACTAAACTTTCCTTCAACTTTATTTCATTTTACTCAAACAAAACGTATATTTTTAGAAAGAACATCTTTGTTTTCAATCCCTCGGTGTGCAATACAAATAAGTTTCAGATTTCAATTGAGCAGTTTATCTGGGTAGTTCAGAACATCACATGGCATCATATGGAGTGGGGTTGGGAATCTTTAGGCCTTTCATGATTCAATTTGATAAGCATTCATAAGACTGAGATGTGTTTATTTATTGATTATTGAAGGAATTTAGCTTGCAGTAAGAGTTTCTATAAACCTTGTAATTTGCTGCACTTTTCTGAATTAGGGGAAACCTTGACATTGCTTCCCCAGACGGCTCTGTGGTTGACGATGGAAAGTATGAGTTCCACTTAAGTGAGATTGATTTATTTATACAGCCACAGATATGTTTCATTCATATCCATCCATCCATCCATTTTCTGTATACCCTTGTCCCTAGTGAGGTCAGAAGGGGTGCTAACGTTCCAGCTAACTTTTCAGCTAACGTTCCAGGCGAGAGGCAGGGTACACCCTGGACAGGCCAGTTTGCCGCAGGGCAACACAGAGACAGACAGGACAAACAACCATGCACACACACACACACACTCACACCTAGGGAGAATTTAGAGAGAGAGACCAATTAACCTGACAGCCATGTTTTTTGACTGTGTGAGGAAGCCGGAGAACCCGGAGAGAACCCACCATGCACAGTGAGAACATGCAAACTCTGTGCAGAAAGACCCCGGGCCGGGAATCGAACCCAGGACCTTCTTGCTGCAAGGCAACAGTGCTACCAATTGCACCACTGTGCAGCCTTTATTCATATCCATTCATATTAATTATTATTACTGGTTCAGATTTAAGCTAGATCATTCCAATTTATTTCAGTTTTGTACAAAAGCCTAGTCTGAATCAGATCACATTATATAGTCCAGTTTAGGAGTCTGTTGTAGAGGTGAACTTAGTTTTATCATAATATGGTACTATTATGATGACAATATTACTTATTTAAAGACAATTCAACAATCATCCCCACAAATAAACACTGTTCATTAAAAAACACAACAATTTGTTTCTTCAGCACAGTGACCACATAGAGACATGGGATTTGTATCACACACATAGTAACTGCATTTAATCTTATTTTGAACGTTTTTTTATTTTGTGTTGATACCCTTAATGAACAGGCAGTGGAGAAAATAGTAAATCCAACAATACTGACAGTTTTGGGAATAATAAAAAAAAAACATTAATTGGAATTTATTGTGAAAATTATAAATCTAAATTCTTATCACGATAACAAATTTATCACAATAAATGATATACAATATGATAAATTCCCACCCTTATATTCTGTATTAGAATATGGGACAACCAAGCAGCAGTTGGTAAAGACCTTTCTCAGGAAGCCCAGCCGACCGCATCATGTTGACTTTGCAGCTTGGACACGCTATGTATTTGAGTGAATCCATCAATGAATGCATGCATTTAGTTTTTAATATTAAAGATGATGCCCAGCTGACATATATTAATGTTGTGAAGCTCAGTTGAGCAGCTGACACATTGCTCTGGCCTACGTTGCCTCAGTGTGATGCTCTGCAGCAGAATGCAGAGCAGTGGGCGAGCCCTGCTACAGCAGAAGGGAACCCTCTCCTTCTAAATTTAGCAGTGCAAATGGTGCATCAGCACCCATAATCAATGGCCTGTCTACGTCACAGCTGAGCTCGCCCCGTTCTGCCTGCAGGATTCCTCTGTGGAGCTGGCCTCAGCTTTACTGCATTGCTAAATACCCCTAACCCCCTCCATCTACTTTATGGGCTCTTGTGCGAGAACTCATGTTTGTGAACTCAGCTAAAGGCATTGTTATATAAATGTGAAATCGCCATGGCGGCAGAGACTTTCTGCAACCCAACTGATTCTCTGGGAAGTGGTAAGATGCTAGAGATCGACCATCTAATGAGCGTAATAGCGTATAATGTTATTGCAATCTTTACCAGAGACATTGTCATTTCATTACATTGTGCAGATCTAATGATTTTATTGGGAATGAGCAATGTACGACTCAAATTCATTTATGAAAAACACAAATGAATTTGAGACTCTTGCTCATGCATGCATGCGAGCCTCTTGGCTGAACTGTGTGTCCTACTGAGACAATAGTGATTATATATGAAGTAAAAAAAGACATTTAAGTAGCAGTGACAATGACTATGTTAGGTACCTGGTAATTGGATATTTGTAGCCCAGGGACTTATTTCTGCTGACAACAGAAGTTGGCTGTGTGAAGCAGCTGTCCAGAGCTGCTATAAATAACTGAAAGCCTCTGCCCACACAACAGCTGACTGAAGGATGGATGGCTGTATGAGCATTGAGGAATCCCAGTGCCACAAGCTGAACCAGAGCTGGGGTTTTGCTCTCCCCTCAGTGTTCAAGCATATTGTGCTCAGACAGTGATACGCAAAGATCAAGTATTTAAACTCAAGCAATTTAAACACATTTTAAATTACAGTATCATTTTGATCAAGCGTATTTACCAGTATGGCAGTTTCTAGGCAACTAAGTCTGTCACATGGTGACAAGCTGCTGTATTTCTGAGTTTTATAATCTGTTTCACCCCACATGAAATATTAATTCCTGCTCTGCAGAGGTCAGCCTCCCTCTTATGTATCCTATTCTCTGGGTAAAAGTAAGGCGGTTTAAAAAGTTCCCACAAAATCCCGAATGCCTGAGTGCTCTGCTTTCATAACTGTAAGGCAAATGTACATACCAACGTTCAGGCTCAAAACATTTATTATGAAACATACAAAGTGTTACTGAAGGAACAATCGGGTGCTGTGCAAGGCGAAAAAAAAAACCCAACTACTTTGTAATAGAGATGCTGGTTTCCTTTTTGTCTTTTTGGCTTGTGGAAGTTAATTTTTTTTCCAACTGCAGTGCATTTTCTGATAAAGACCACATATAATGTTATCAACAGTCCTTTGTTCAAAGTTACTAAAAAACATAAACTTGTGCTTACAGAAGTTGCATGCTGGTGAGTGGGATTGATCATAGAGTGCAAAGTTATTCATTTTATGAAAAATCTGAAAAGTGCGGGATGCATTTATTTTTAGTCCGCTTTACTCGGATACCCCTAAAAAACATTAAGTGCAACCAGTTGGATGGTTGTTGTTGTTTTTGTTATCCACATTACATATTATGCCACAATAAGCCATTAGGGCTAGTTTTCATCTGTAGTCCCAGAAAATACAATCAATATAATTACAATAAACACCGCACGTCGACTATTCAGCTTCAGATGAAGTATGGGAGAGCCTTAACGCTGCTTATCATATGATCCACACTCGACACACTGATGCCCAGGGCCAATATCATGCTGTGGGGAATGCAGTTGTTTAGCAGAGACAACGAGGCTGGTCAAAGTTGAGGTTGGATTAAACCTAAACTCAGAAAATCCTGAAAGAAAACGTGTCAAGGGACACAAAAGTACAAGCCTATCCACTCCAACAAAACAACAAACCTAAACTTAAATCCAGAGCTGCAGTGGAGTAGTTCAGGTCAAAGCATATTCAGGTGTTAAAATGGCACAGTCCAAGTTCAGAGCTAAATCCACTTTAGTAACTGAGGCAAGATTTTGAAATTGACGTCCAGCAATTATTTCTATCTAATTATGATCTTGAGCTTGGATAGATGGGCAAAATTGTTAGGATGTGTGCAACAAGTTTGGTAGTCTTGATAGCAGAGAGAGGTTGCACAAGGGGGGAATGAAAAACGTCAGTAAAGCTTGGGGTTGTGGTGCGACAAAAGACAAAAGATGGATGAGTAGTTTTGAAAGTCAAATTCTTTTAGCACTTCAGTCTACTGTCTATGTTGGGAATAGTAGCAGTTGCTAAAAAGGTCTATGCCTCCAAGTTACCTGCAAGTTCCATAACCTTCTACCTATGCCAGATATACATTACATCATACATGTTTGGTAATCATGATGACTGTGGTGTCACCAGAGACCGTTTTCCAGTTCCAATGGTCCTGTTATGGTGAGCAACATCACGCGTCATTCCAATTTCAGACTTGGAGTTGGCAGATACTGTACTGTGGAGCGGTTGGAGGGAGGCGAGCGCCGGATGAAGCAGCCTGTACATACATGACATGAAGTAAAATCCTCAAATTATACGTTGCCACCATTCCTGTCCCAGAAGTAGCAATTAGAATTGTACAGTGTCTTTTATTCGAGGGATCACACTGTAAGAACCCTCTAATTGAAATGTCAGAAGTCTCTCAGCCTTGGCGCCCACTCAGAGCATTGTTTGTTTCCCTCTGCTTCCCAACCATTCCCAAATAAGGGTTAACCAGCAGCAGTCAGGGATGCAACCCATGACTTGAGTGCTATAAATGAACAGATACTGTATGTTGGAAGTATTTTCGTCATAAAACATTTACTGTTAGGTACGAACCATTACTGGTCAGCTCATTTTTACCACTCGCTAAAGAAATATAATTGGATTATTACAATAAGATTCAAACAGGTACAATTATTAGTCAGTCAGTCAATTACGTTTATTTGCATAGCACATTTAAGCAGCAAGGCAGTTCAGAGTGTTTTACATCACAAACATGTCATACAGTCAACAGCTGTGAAAAGCAGTGACTTACTTGGCATTTTGTCAAGAACCATGCTTAAAATGATCAATTCACATTAAATATTTTGGTTAAATGTTCCATTTATTGTGGTTCAAAAGCGGCTCTAAGTAGATGATTGAAGGAACTTGGTGTTTCAGTTGTTTTGCAGTTTTCTGGACGTTTGTTAGGAACCTAACTGAACCTTTACAGATACCTGATACCTGTGTCATACACACTTTAAAACGGGATAAATGTAATGCTGCCTTTTGCTGTTTTTGCTGACTATGCATCAGTTATTTTTGCTTTAAAAGCACATTTTTACAAATAAAATTTAAATAATTGGATGACATTTATAAAACATCCCTTATGAAATCAATGCCAGATTGAGCTGAAAGGTTATCAAGATGTAATCATTATTAAGTAAAGCTGATTATAGCTTGTCAAGCAGAGACTACTGTGTGGCTTTTTTATTTTTTTATGTATTTTTTTATTTCGAATATGATAGCAGTATAAAATAACATGAAGGAATTCAAAAGACACATTTTTTTGTACCACAGTAATCTTAACATGCTCGAAAAGGAGTAGGAAGTAGTAAGAAACTTATGAACTCCTACCCCATAAACCCGTACAGTATTTTGAGATGGACCCTCATTATTAAATAAAAACAAAACAAAATATATATATATATTACGTTTTATCTGGGTTTACATATGTCTAAATATATACATCCATACCCACACACACTCATATGTGTTGGCCTCAATTTACATATACACATTAGTGGTATCTCTGACCCATTATATCTTGTGAAAATAACCTCCTCGTGTTTCCTTTTAAATTGTAATACATGTTGACTTTGTTTTAACGCCTCATTTAACTTGTTCTATAATTTTACACCGCTTTGCATTGAGCAGGACCTCCTTACACAGTCCATCTGCATCTGTTCAGGTGTCACTGTCACATTCATGCTCATCACTCTTAGATTATATTTTTCCTGAATGTACTTTCATATCCTTCATAAACTGGTGTTTGTTAAACTCATGAATAATCTCCTAATTTAAAAATTGTGCTTGTATTTTAATGTTGGGATGAAGAAAATGCAATATGACATGTTCAGTGGCCTTCAGCAGCATAAGCATTGTGACCAAAAATAAAAGGGAAACAAAATGCTAGAAAGTGAACGTGCATGTTCTCACAGGCATGTTACTGAACTTAGTGTTTACCTTTTAGTACTAATACCTTTCAAAAAACTAGAAATAAGCAATACCTGACTATCTTCTAAAGTTTGGTTTTCTGTGTAAATATCAGAAATGGCAACTTAAGTTTGAGACTGTGACTTGAATTGCACTTAAATAGTAGAAATAAAAGACTTCAGTCTTCAGCCCTAAAGACTTGAGACTTGACTTGGACTCCTTGTCAGAAACTTGAGTCCTATTAACATATATTAACAGACTGCAGCTGCTGCTCCTGTCTTACTGTCGAAAGATGATTTTGATCATTAGAGTTGGTGGATTATAGGGTGTTAATGGCTCATAATAATATCTTCATGTCAGCTTAATAATAGTGACCACATAAATGCCTCTCCAAATGAACACCATATTAAATTACTGGATTGTTTAGAAAATAAAAAAATATATAAATTACCTCCTAAATTCTTGTTTTTAAGCTAGCAGCAACATTACAAGGAAAATTGTACTTCTGGTTTCCTACTTTCAGAAGATCACCACTCTTCCCATTACTTCCTACACCATACCTTGATCATTGTGCAGTAGTTTATCTATCATTACTATTTAGAATGTTTCAAAGCTTTAAATGTGGATTTAGGACACGGTTTCTGAATATTATTTTAAAACTTTAAGCTTAGCCTGAGCAGAAGAAAAGCCTCCAAACACTATTTTGTTCAATATATGATTAACTGAACAATATGAAGGCATTGATAAACAATGACAAAAAGCACTTTGTTTGATTCATCCATAAATTCAACTTTAACAGGTTTTCATCTCTTTCTATTGTTTTTCTTAGGCATGAGTGTCTAATTATCCTTCTTATAGGGTAAATGCTACATTGAATTAATTTTCAAAATAATATATCAGTTTTTTTTGGATGGTGAATTAAATTTAAAATAATGAAAAGGTCATTCTTCATATTACATAAAGATTGAAAGATATAATTACTAAATGTTCATATCATAATTTATGCCTAAGGACAAATAGTTCAGATTTGGAATCATAACCTACAGCAATGCAAGGCTAAGAGTTATGACACATGTAATCTTCACATGTAAAACATGCACTGCCAGAATGTGTTCTAAGCTGTCTCTTTAAGACTGTGCCGTATTGGATTTGGACATCTAATCAAAACCACCTGAAGTATTTTCTGTGAGAAGTTATACCTCAGAAACAGCAACCTAACGGCTGGCTAATGTTGCATCAGCCTCCTGTGGTGTCAGAGGCCAGACCCTGCTGTTTGAGGTCGCCAGCTCCACACTGTGCTCCCTGTGGGAGGGTTAACATCCAGACATAATCTCTCAGTTGACCTGCAGACCTACTGCAAAGGCCAAAACCTTGGACACAAACTGGTTAGATAAGACATTGATCCAGAGTTTCATGTCGATAAGCCTTTGAAAAGGTTACACAATGTAGATGCAGGAATCGAGACTGTTTTTGTATCTTGACATTTATGAGTAGAGTAAGGAAGAAAGGCACACCATGTTTCCTGGCCTACGGTCTCACATGAATGTGACCCAGTTATAATGGAGTACAACTGAGCTGAATTTCCTAAATAAGCAGCATCTGGTTGACTATTTGAGAAGTTTAGTTCCAGTGAATGCAAGCCCTGGCACAACTCCCCCTAACTACTGTCCCATCCCCCATCCTGGACTCACTCTGATTCCACATCCGGCTGCGACACTGTCATCCTCAGACTCTGTCACTGTAGAGATGGGAGTGAGAGATTAGTACACGTCTGGGTGAGCACTAACAGGCCAGCGGTGTTTGACTCATCCCATTCTCCTCCAGTTTTGATGAGCTGACATTCCCATCAGCCCTACTCTCGCAAACAGCTCATCGCTTTGACATGCTGGTGAGTTCTCCAACCGGCGAGAAACTTTTACCTCCAGCCAAGCAGAGTGTGGGTGAGGACTCGTGAGGCACAGTTCGATGCAGGAGCCTGTTTGTTGGCCAACTTGAAATCTTACTGACTCACGCTTGCTTTTGGGATGTTTTTGTTAGATGCTTTTAAAGCACAGCAGTAATATTTCCTAATGTAACATGCTTCTGATCCAGCTTTTCTGGCCGCAACTGATTTTGATTCTCTCCGTCAACTGAGGCAAATCTTATTGACCTGAAATGTTTTCAGGCTGTAGCTCTGCTTCATTTAGCACACTGACTCGCTTTGAGTATTGCCATGTCTGTGGTCTTGTTTTTTAAGCCACAAATAATCCCAGTCACAGCTGAAGCCATCACAGAGCAGGGAGATTATTTTAGACATGCACTCTAGATGCCTTCCACTCTTTCATTGCTCACAAGGCTTTGGACCAAATGTTGCAGACCTTACTTTGTTTTTTTTTTCATAGTTTGAACTCACATTTCAGTAAGTGAACATGAATTAAGTTACGAGGTATATTTGCATCCAATTGCCATGCGAATTTTAAGAGAACCTTTGAAATGTCACACATAAAGGAAAATTTTAATCAAACAGAAGGAAGCCAATGGCCAGGGTAACAGTTAAAGGAGAAACATCTAGGCATCCCTCACCCCAACAACACAACCCGTCCCATCATGAAGATTCTGTATCTTGTATTTGATTCAGTCATAATCCGTTACAAAAAATAGGAAACTGTTTCCCGTTGAATGAAGTTTCTTTGTCTTAAATCTGTGAGCTCTGATAATATTTTAGATGCATAAGAATTTTTTTTCAAGAAATAAGCATATGTAAAAAAATAAAAATAAAGAAAAGATGAGAAATGCTGGAACATTGTGCAGACCACAAAACACGACCGGCTTTGTTTTTTGAGAACACTAGATTTAGATATTCATGGCGAGATCTAATTAGTGTCTGTTGAGTGGGTTCTGTTCTCCTGGCTTCACACTCATCAGCATTCAGTCCTGTAATGTGGCAATAAAAGCTGAAAACACCAGCAATCTGGTGGTATTGCTGAACTCAGTGAAACATTATGGGAAAAAAACTGCATGTGTGATGTGTTGTAGCCACTAAACACACCACACATGCACTAAAGTGTAGGAATATACCCACTTAGACATACCACCTTCTCCATATTTCTGATTAATAAAACCAAATTGGTGGTTTCAGAGGGCGGAAAGTTCTATATAGCAGTGGTTCGCAAACGTTTTTCAGTGATGTACCCCCTTAAAAATATATTTTTAGTCAAGTACCCCCTGACACGGGCAAAACATTTTTGGAATAAAAAAGAGGTACAGAGATTGTGGACGTAAATCCCATTAAAACATACTTTTCCATGTACGTTCTGTACTTCGTCGGCTCTGGTTTTGCCTTATTTTTCACTTTATCTGTACTTTGAGCAGCATTGCTGCTACGCTTTAGCCACGTCTCCATAGTTACAGTGTAATCATGATAACGACAGGTCGTTGACGAGTGCCCTGGGTCAAACTAACTTGGTGGGGGGGTCAGTTTTATTTTAAAGGATATTGAAACTAAATACTGAATATAAAATTCAGTGCATGAACACACATTTATATTTTATCAAACTTTTTACAAAATAATTTTTCCCAAGACTTATTATGAGGAGCCTACTGATTTTTTAAAGATATTTTGAAAAGCTTCACGTACCCCCTGCAGTACCTCCACGTACCCCCAGGGGTACGCGTACCCCCATTTGAGAACCCCTGCTATGGTCCCTGCTTGGTCATTTTGCCAAGTTGTGAATACAGATAAATATAAAAAAAATCAGCCTCAGTGTAGAGTGAAAGATGGGAAAATATCCTTCTGAGTGTCGCTCTGTGTTCCCAGGTAATATACCATCACATTTTTCAGCCTGCACCTTCAGCTCCTCTCATTGTCTCTGTTGGTGGTGGAAATCACTGCTCCATCTCAGCTCAGTTTATTACACTATGATCTAACTCCCTTCTGCTGAATTAGGAATTCAGACTCTTCTGTTTGGTTCCACAGTACTGGAATGACTTAGCGGCACCAGAACTGGGTTTCCCTGTCTTTCTTCAGGAAACTGTTAAAGACTTTTTAGGGAGCAACTCATACCTTAGCACCTACTTCCCTTCAAAACATATTTTTCTGCACTTCCCTCCATGCCTGTATTTTATTTCTACACTGAACGTGACTAGTGGTCTTCCTTCTAATCTGCTTAGATATAAACTGCATAAATCCTAATTTTTTGGTTATTTTAGACAGGTCAAATGCATAAACATGACCATATAAGCAGGAGCAGAATACATTGCTGTTTGACTAAATATTATAACTTTTTTTTTTTATCTGTGTAGTGTGGTTTTTTCCTGTCTTGTTTTGCTGCGTTTCCTGTCTAATATTTTGTGTAACAGGACGCTGTCAATTTGATCACAAACACAATGTCTACTGGGGTGTGTGTGCGTGCGTGGGTGTGTGTGCGTGCGTGCGGGTGTGCGGGAGAATCTCCTCCCACCCCCCACCCTTCACATTCTCACCGAGCATGTGGCGAAAACCAGGCAGCGAAGCAGCGCAGCATCCTAGTCAGTCAGTCGGTCGGTCGGTCTACTCGGCACCGCCACTCTTCCGCTGCTGTGCTGCTTGGAATACTCAACCTGTTCTGCTTTCTTTGGGAAAGGGTCGCTCTTACTTTCTCGGCAAGGAAAGGTGCTGTCTAACGCGCAGCCGGACTTTTTCTTCCCGATGTGGAGGTTAAAATGCTGGAGTAGAGAAAGAAGCCGCGGTGGGGACCCGCTGTTCGCTAAGTGGTCTCGTGGCTCCCGGCGGTCGCTCGCGCTCGCAGCGTGGCAGCAGCGCTGATAGCTCGCGGAGAGGCTGAGCAGCTTGTAGGGTGTGAGGATGGTCCAGAACGTAATTCTGGTGTTCTTCCGCAGGCGACTGAGCCAGAGACCGGCTGTGGAGGAACTGGAGAGCCGGAACATCTTAAAGCGTAAGTAGCCGGGACTTGGACGCAACTTTAATACCGTCACACCCATGAATGACTTATTACAAAGTTAAGAAACGTTTTCAGAAAGACCGCTAAACTCTTTTATTAGTAGATATATATATTTTTACTATTAATTTAAAAGTTACTAAACTTTATACTATGATAATGATTTTCCACTTCCTAATAGTGTGCTTTATAATTTATTTAGTGTTTTAAAAATTGAGTTATTTCATTTTCCATAGACCATATAAAACTTAATAAATTAACTGGAGAACTTTTTTTTAATCATGTAATTTTAAATAAATTCCCTTTTGAAAAGAAGTATAACAACAAATACAAACAAAGAGTATTCCATTATTTTGCCGATACACACATACCCCAGCAAATATTTTCTTATGGTATAAAACTTGGTTGCAGCCCCATTTTTTATAATCTAAACATTCAAAATAATTTTATTTGGAAGTGAAAAACAACATGCCTACCAAAGAGAATTTTTTTTTTTTTTTTAAAAAAAGGAACGAAGCAAATATTTTACAAACTGCAAACACAACATCTGGAACTAAACTGCCACATTTACCTTTAAACCAGATTAAGGCATTTCCTAACTTTGGTGCTTTTTAGTTTACTTGCATATAGTATTTCTACCAATTAGTATGGGCCTAGACTATTCTATAATAATTCTGGCCATGTCATATTATTTGATCCAGGTTCTGCAGACTAACTTGTGAAGGAGAAACATGTGCTTTTGGTAGCTGATATGTAGGAACGCATGGCATTGCTTTCCTGCTGTCGTCACTACAGAAACATTATGAAACGACCATGTGAGAGACCCACATTTTGTGCTGATTTGGGTCTCCTGTGTGTGTTGGACCACCTGTGAACCCTCAGCAGCTGTCCTCATCCTCCACAGCAGCAACACGCTCCCGCTCTGATAACAACTATGAAAACGATGCATAAGAGCAACAAAATCTGCTAATATAATGAATACATTTGTGGAAAAAAATTTATTAAAAGGAAGTTGGCATTGAATGTGGTGGACCTGCTCCGGTTTCACTCTTTAGCTTCCAAACATCTCTCTGCTGAGAGAATGAAGAGCTGCATTTGTTACAGTCATGGGGTGTTTTAGGAAGTGTACATATTTCCTCTGAACGTTTCTCAGTCATTCACTTTAGTATGTTGATATTAATCTTTTGTTGTTTTTGTTTCAACAGAGAGAAATGACCAGATTGAGCAGGAAGAGAGGAGGGAAATAAAGCAGCGGCTCAACAGAAAGGTAAGACGGATTAAAGCAAGCGTACGAACCATTAATGTTTTTAGTTTTCTTTGACCTTTGCTGACCAATCACCTTTCTCCTGCAGCTCAACCAGAGGCCAACCGTGGATGAGCTGCGGGACAGGAAGATCCTGATCCGCTTCAGTGACTATGTGGAAGTGGCCAAAGCTCAGGACTACGACAGACGTGCAGACAAGCCATGGACCAGACTGTCAGCTGCTGACAAGGTAGCCATTAAACCCCCCTGCTTCTGTTTTACCCAAACACAAAGGATCATATGTCTTTTACTAAAGAAGGTTCTGGAATGTAAGGAAATGTCAATTATGGCCAATTAAACCAACACCATTTCAAATAAAAAGGTTAATCCCATCAAATTCTACAGAGGTCTAATGTAAAATGTGTTATGAAAAAAAACTTAAAATAGAAAATATATGTAGATTTTTAAAAAAATATGTAAGAAAACAAATTTTTTTAACTGGGTAAAAACACTCTCTTATGTTAATCCCCATAATCTGCCTTTAGACAGATTCTTCATCTCTATTTAGGCCTCACCAAAAGCTTCATGTTGCTTTTGTTCTCCAGGCGGCGATCAGGAAGGAGTTGAACGAGTTCAAGAGCAACGAGATGGAAGTACATTCTTCTAGCAAGCATCTGACGAGGTGAGCACAAGACGACTGGACAGAAGCGATTAATCAGATTAATCGCAAACAAATTGATTGTTGAAATAATCAGCTCATTTAGTAATCAATTGATCGGCAACTGGTTTATAGAGTCAAAAAAGGCTATTTGCTAAAAGAACAACATTCAGAGCAGAAAAGACAAAACTGTACCAGAAATATATACATTTTTGCTTTTTAGTTCAAAAAAATCTTTGTCTGTAAATCTGTCCTACCCAAAACTCCTCAGGTGGCAGCTTTAGCTTCACTCGCTTCAAATTGTTTAGAAAAAATCCTCTATTAATCCCCTTTTGCAATCCAGTTATTAATCTTTTAATCCAAAACTAATCAGGAGATCAGCTCTAGACTGTATTGATGCTCTTCCCATTTTGATGTTCAGTATCTATTAGCTGCAAATACATTCTTTGCTGCAAATTATTCAGCATTTAAAGCAATGCTGTCAGCATTGTAGGTAAAATAAATATATACACATATATTTTTCTTATTTGAAAAAGGAACTGAATAATTTGTTTATTTTCATCTTTTAATGCATTTCTAATATTCCGTAAAAAATCTGCAGAATGTGCTCATTTATTTGATTTGATTAATTGATTATTCAATTAATTGATGTCAGTGGTTGGGTGTGTAACAGGGTCACTGTAATATTGTACAATTGTCTGACATCGATAAGTGTGCAGCAAGCAGAGCCGGGCCTAAATTTATCCTCAGCCGTTCCCCAGGAGATGAGACGTTGTGCTGCTTTGGCCCGACTCGCCACAGTAATGAATGTCCTCGCTTGTTCAGCTTACGTTTCGCTTATGTCATCTGTAGCTGAATTAGCAGGGCTTGAGCAGCATTGTTCATGGAGCTAATAATAGTTTCACAGACTTTTAGTTTTTAAGACCTCACTCACACATTTCCTCTGTTTCATCTCCTTCATGTGCAGGTTCCACCGGCCGTAGCAAGGTTTCTTCTGTGAAGAGTTGCTTAAATCTGGTTCTGTCAGAGAAGACCTTGCATCAGTGGCTGTCCTGATATTTGGGTTCAGCAAACCTTGGAGGCTATGTCTCTAATAGGGAGTCTGCTGGTAGGAGAGGCGGCATGCAGCACGCTCCACCTGCGCTGAGGGGAAGCACTCCTTCACCACCCGGCCACAGCAGCAGGAAGGACAAAGATCTGCCCTGCAGCTCCAGCAGACCAGCAGGGACTTCTTTTTGTAAACAGACTATTTTCAAAGACTTTGTTTTTGAGGCCACTGGTGGCAGGGAGCGGAGGGGGTGCATGTGATGAAGTCAACCAGTCCCACTCCAGTAACGTTAGTCACAACCCTGAGCCGTGTGAGTCTCAACGATTCAACTGATCAGTTTCATATCAAGACTGTAAAATGTTCTTAATGAGCCCTTGTCAATGTACAAGACAGAAATCCCTTTGTAAGCACTATTTATTGTCTGCACAATACAAGTTTTCTATTGGTAACAAACTGAGTTTGTCTTGTGTGTTTGTCTTGAACAGCAAAGCAGGAATGAGTTTTACTAAAGTAGGAGGTCAGCTTCCTACACAGTCTGGAACGGAAACTCATCCGTTTGTCCATCCATCCATCCACCAACCCAACCTTCACTATTCAGGCATTACAAATGAACTAAAATGACCGTGTAACTGGCCTCTTCTCATAGAGGCCAGTATGAGAAGCAGGTTAACTTCATTTGTCTCATGATTGGGCTGTAAAGCCTTGTGATTAACCTCAGTCACAGTTAAACTGCTTTGTGAAGCAAATAATGAAACGGCAGCAAAGTTCATCTTGTTGCTCCAGACTAACACCATTTGTTGGACAAAATGCAGGCAGTGGCCCGTTTCTGATCAAACTATTATCCTGGTAAGCGGGTTAGCCCGGCTGAATCCCCTCAGAGGAACGAGTTCACCTGACTGGGCCTGTTCAATCATCCAGTCTAATATGTGCTGATGCATCACCCTGCCTGAGGATTAATGAGATTTGTGATCTCCCTTCTCTGATTCTTCACACTCAGACGGTGATGGTGGTGCATGAGATCACCGAAAAGCCTGTTGGTTGAGCTGAGACTGAAATATAACAAAATAAACAAACCAAACCCGGTCTGGTCACCTCACCTCTTGTTATGTTACAGCCACGTTCTAATAATTACTTTGTAGGTCAGTCAGTTGTGAAGTGGACAGAAACATTCTGTGGTATGCATTGTATAGAATATTTCACACAGCAAGTAAACTAAGTTTACAAACTAAATATTAGCTTGAAATTAAATATGTAGCTCAAAGATAAATATGTAGTTTAAATATAAATATTTAGCCACAAACTAAATAGTCAAATTTTCACAATGTTATTCATGCTTTTATAAATGTCACGTTCAAACTACATTTTTAAATAGCAAGTTAAATATTTAATTTACAAGCTAACTATTTAACCCACAGCTAAATATTTAGATTGCTATGAAAGTATTTAGTTTTATACTTTGACATTTATAAATGAATAAATAAAGTGAAAATATGTCTGAAAAATGACCCCCCATTTTTTCTCTTATGACAGGATACATAACCCAAATTATCGCTGTTCTCATTTGTGAAACGGCAAAACCCATAGATTTATGATGCCATTTATTTGTTGTATTTTATTTAGGGGAAGCGGAGTAAAGCATGCTGAATGCCATCACCCCATCTGGGTTATTAGTGGAGAAAAAAATTATTAAAACAGAGTATAATTTTCCTTCCACTTCTACTTGGTGTTCTGTCAAATAAAATCTTAATAGTATAATTAGAACTTTTTTTGTTTTGCTTTAATGTAACACAATGTGAAAAACCTATTGGGGTGAGCATGTTCTGATCCTGGTGACTCAGTCCTGACCTCATTGTCGCGGCGCTGGTATCAGTGTGAGAACAGGCAGCAGGTCCAGTTTGATCTGCAGGACTCCAGGACCCCCTCACTGTTTACAGTAATGAAACCAGCAGCTACTGGCTGAGAACCGCGGTGGCCGATGGGAAGAGCATGGAGGTGTGTGGGAGGAACGAGGGGAGGCCATCACGTCTGAGGGGGACATCCCTTACTTCCGGGTGTTCCTCCGATGGGACTGGGCCGTAGCTAACACACACGCTGAACATATGTTGTGCAGTTTCGAGCCAAGTGAGAGTGATGAACTCCTTTATGTCTAAAAATAAGCGGCGCATTGTAAATAATAAATCTCTGGTACTCCTGCGTCACTGCAACTCGGAGTGAGTGCCCGTTTGGTACCTGTTGCTTTTAGCCTGGGTAATCCATAAAACAGATGGTTGGAACCTACAGAAACTACAGGGCCCATTATCCCAAAAATACACACAACACATTACGTAACCTGTAATAGCTGGAAGTTTTCAGATCTAAGAGCATCACTCTGTGACTCTCCTGACACGGTGCTTTGTTACGTAGGCCAGAGCTAGACGTATCTAAGTATGTTTGGACTGTCTTCCACTTTAGCATGGTCAAGTGACTCCTAAATTACATCTAAACAGATGTTTAAATTAACAGTGCCATGTAGGAGCTTCTAATATTTTGCTTTCTTGTGTTTTTCTCCATTACAGGGCGCGTTTTTTATTTTGTGTACTGAGTATGTTGGAAGGGCGTGGGACTATTTAAAGTAAAGTGTGATTCTGTTCAGGTGTTGACATTGTGAAGGAAATAAATGACTTTATGGTTACAAGTTCAAATGAAGATCACCATAATGAATCATGATTAACAGCACGTCAAACCAAAGCCTACCAGGAACAACAGCAACCAGTAGCCTAATAGCAATTTAGCTGCTACATAGTCATCTCATGTACATACTTAGAATAATTTAGCTTGTTCTATCAGATCTTCTAACTATTGCTCCAAAGAGACATCTTGTGACTTTTGGCAGGTTATTGAGCTTCAGAAAAAGCTCTGACTGTAATGCACACTTCATGGGGACTAAAATGTGTTTAACTTTAATCCTTAAGAATTCAAATTATTTGAAAACTGCATTTTGTCTTTACTCAGGTTATCAAAAAAAAAATCTACAATGAAATAAAATTGCATTGCTCTTGTCCATCGGATATTGATCAAATAAAATCTTTCTTCAAAAATAGTACTCTGCTGTAAGCTTAGGTTGTTGTATTATACTGACCACTTTTCCTCACTCTGCTACTTTCTCCTACTACTCTCCACTCACTGCTGCCTCTAACGTCATGTTTTGTTTGTTCTCTTCATAGACAGTAGGTCTGTCCTGGCTTTATGTTGAGCTGTGATTCATCCTCTAGTGCAGTGGTTCTCAAATGGGGGTACGTGTACCCCTGGGGGTACGTGGAGGTACTGCAGGGGGTACGTGAAGCTTTTCAAAATATCTTTAAAAAATCAGTAGGCTCCTCATAATAAGTCTTGGGAAAAATTATTTTGTAAAAAGTTCGATAAAATATAAATGTGTGTTCATGCACTGAATTTTATATTCAGTATTTAGTTTCAATATCCTTTAAAATAAAACGGTTTGACTGGTTTTATACCTTCCTGGTGGTCACCGTCTTCTGTTTTTCTTTTTTGTTTAACCATGCAATGTTTGCAATATGGATGTATTTGTCAGGTTCACTGATATAAGTTGTTTGGCTTTAATAAACCAGACAGTGATTTTATAGCACTGTACCTCTTTTTTATTCCAAAAATGTTTTGCCCGTGTCAGGGGGTACTTGACTAAAAATATATTTTTAAGGGGGTACATCACTGAAAAAAGTTTGAGAACCACTGCGCTAGTGGACCACAAGGACAATTGAGCACAAAACAATTACACACAGACGGATGTTTGAAAGATTTTACTTCTATTAATTGTGATGATTGTTGGATTACAGTTAATAAAGACATGTATGAAATCGAAATATTACATCGGACCAATAAGAAACATCTTTAATACAGAAATGTAGCCTTACTAAAATATATATGCTTGATACCTTATTAAAGGTTTTCAAAGACAAATTAGCCTCATCAGAACTTATACTATTGAATATGACTTTATGTAGTTGACTTTGAATCTCCATGATTTGACTAAAATGACTAATTAATTAGTTAATTTTTTAGGATAAGATTTTGACAATATTGAGTACTGAAGAAAATGTGCTTATTTTAGTTCATTTGACCACAATGTTGATTAATGTGTTCTGTCCCTTGGCAAATGAGTAAATCCTAATTTTAAATCTCTTATATGTTTGATTTATTGTTAACCAGCATAACTGAATTGATTTGGATTGAATTGAATTAACAGAAGCTGGGAAGGGAGCATTTCCTTTTAAGTCTCTTGAGCAGAAGATGAATGTTCCTAAGAAAAACCCGTAATTGTAACTCCTCAGTTGGCAAAAGCCCCTATCTGCCAGTCTGCACTCAGCTTCCATGGTGACCCAGTGTTATAATGAACAATTGATGGCGGTACTCTCCTCTACTTTTGTTTCTGGATGGATCATGGATCACAGAATCAAGAAATCTCAGAATACACAAATCACTTTTTCCATCTGCATAGAGAGATGCTGGCTGTTAGCCTGCATGTTCATCCAACAGCATTCAAACATGTAGCCATTTTGCACGTGAGAAATCAAATAAAACTCCCACTAAGGTCCGTTGTTGGGTTTACAGTTGTAAATAGTGCACCCTTTCTTTCAGGGAGCAAAAATGAGCATTAGATATATTGATTTATTATTAACATCCATGTCCTAGATAGACATATTTTAAAGTTACAACATCTGAAAGCTGTGTTTGCACAAGGAATATATTTAACTGAGTATATCCTGATGAATATGAACATAATCCTGACATATGATGATGATACTCAAAACACAATTGTCGCATGTTCCCCATAGTACCTGAGTAAGTTATATTTTTTTAAGCAGGATGTCTTGATTCCGTCTTGAATGTAGCATCATTGACAACAACTTAACACCCTGACAAAGGTCTTTGTTCCGATATGCGTAGCAACATGAACATTACCGCTAAGTAAAGCAGTGCTGCCATCTAGTGTTGGAACGACATCAGAATAAGTACAACTATGCAATAACATAAATTATGTTTAAACACCACCACAAAGTTTAAAATGAAAATCTTGTCTTTCAAAATTGTCAAAACACTCTGATGTCTACTGCACCCTTTGCAAAATCTGCCAAACTTTAGACGACTGCTGGTTTGAAGTGCGTCACACAGCTGCAGTGACTAGTCCAGATGAAAGAGTGTTTTCTAATGAGGTAAGAGCCGAGGCCTGGCAGGAAGCACTCAGGAATCTGGGCTGAGACATTTCTGGAAACGCTGCAGTGAAAGGCTGGTGGGAGTCTGTGATCCAAGGTCAAGCAAACATTTTCTCCCCATAATCCTCCTTATAAAACCAAACAAGTCCCGCAGGAATGGGGTCAGCACTCGGTTTGCTCTCTGCTCCGGCTGCTGCTTCCTTTCTACAGAGAATGCAGAAGTTCTTCATTACAGACCTTCCAATAAACAAAATGTGATTAATGAGATTTTATAAGACCGATCAACATAAAACAGTGCATAATTGAGAAGTGGAATGAAAAGCATTATTTCCACACAAAAAAAACTTTTTTTTTTTTTTTTTAAACAAAACAACATTGGGACATTGTACTCACTGATTTTAATCCATGATGGTACAGTGTTACTATGGAAACCCTTGAGACAGTAGTCCCAGTTCGCTTCAGGTCTTTTCGCAGGTCCTACCGTGTAGTTCTGGGCTGATCTCTCTTCCTCATGATGAGTGAGACTCCATGAGGTCTAGTAGAGTAGATCCAGCATGGAGCCCCAGTCTGAGGGAGACTGACAGAAATATGGATGTCCTTTGACTTTCTAATTGTCTCACCAAACTGTTTACCAATCAACGCCCATCCCGACCTTGTGCAGGTCTACACTTTGTCCCTGCTGTCCTTAGACAGCTTGTTGGTCCTGTCTCAGTCTTACTGAATGTGCACAGATGTCTTTTATAAAGGCAACAGATTCAATCAGGTGAAAATAATGCAGTGAAAGACAGGAAAGCAGCTACAGGTCTGTAAGAAACGCAACTAAAATTACAGTGAATAAAGTTTGGTCAGACCATAAATAATTGAAAAACATCATCATCATCCTACCCACCACTTCTTGTTGTCTTTGTTGTCTTTTCCAGCAGTAGCGGCATCCAGTTATTGATCACATGACTGGTGTGATGTGAATAAAGTGTCTCCGTTTCAGTTTTGTGAAATGCACCAATTTTGATACGGCTGGAACCCCAGAAAACCACCTCATCCTAGCACCAAAACATTTTATCAAAAAATTATTTTTTTTTTCTCCATTAAGCCAATTTATTATCTTAAAACCAATTTGCTCAATTTTAAAACCAAATGTGAGAGACAGAATTCTTACTGGTTGGTAGATGACCAAATTTGTATTTCATGCAACAACAAAAATGCAAGAAAATTATTTGAAGATCAATGTAATTTAAAAAAAAAATTGTTAAGCTTTTTTTAAGATTCTCTTTTACAAATACTTATTTTCTCCTCCAGGTCTTTATTTTCTCAGGGCAGAAAAAAGTTTTCAACGAGTAAATAAAAAGATCCTACAAATATATTTTTATTAATTTGCTGGGTGATAAGCATTTTAAAATGAAAAAGTAATTTATGACTTGTAGTTAAGAATGATCAAGTTAATATTAGTAATCATATACTGAATGCAAAATATTCAGTATATGAATACAGTATTAGATGTGCTACATGCTGATAACATAACATTTGCTGTGTAGTTGCGTTGTAGTCTGGAAAAAATACAGAAAAAGTCCAAACTGATAAACGTCCAGATGAACCGAGTAACATTTCAACATTTGGAAAACCAAGGTAAGAGTTCATATAGAAGCTATTCATGTCCTCCTACAGGCATTAACAGGAGCTAGCTCCCTCATGTGGCCACTCAGGTGAAATGCAGCAGGCTGTCCTCACACTCCCTTGGCACGGTCACCTTGTAACTGTGGCATGCCAGTTTGTAATTGTTGCCATCATTGTTATCCCAGAAGTCCCATCCATTCACACGGTAGCAGATGGCAAACTCCAGGATGGCTCCTGGCTGCAAGATGAAGGGCGGGACGGGCAGACGAAACCTGAAAACATCCGTGCCTGGAGCTTCGCAGTCGCCAGGGTACCCACCCGATACCCACAAAGCTGTTGTGTGTGTTTGCGTTCTCCAGTTGGTGAAAGAGTAGTGCACTTTGACCTCTTTCTGATAAGCTAAATTAAGTACATGTACAGTTCCTGTTATGCCTTGGTCTGAGCACATCACACTCTCCAGAGAGACTTTCTGAGAGGAGAGACGGTTCTGGAAGTTTGGCAGGCCCCCCGGGTGTTCAGGGAAACAGGGTCTGAAGTAAGGCATGTTCAGCTCAGGTGACTTTCCAAAAGTCAGTTCAGAGCTCATCAACAGCCTGAACATCACGTGAGGAGGTATCAGGGGGTCCTCCTGACGTCTGAAGACTTTCACCTCCTCCAGATCGAGACCCAGCGCATCCACAAAGCGGACCTGGACCCTCCTAGGTTCTCTCTTCTTTCCTGAAGCAGAAGACAGAGACTGGGCCCTTTTCCTCTGGACGGAGGGATCATCTGAAGGGGTTTGCTGCTGACCTCGTTCGCTCAGAGAGGCAGGTCTCGGAGATGGCGGACGGATCCGGACCTGAGCCTTTGGAGGTGGAGGCTTTGGATCGTATATGTCTCGCAGTCTGATTGTTGTGGTCAGTCTGCTGGGACCAGTGATGACCTGTGCTTGCCTCCAGTTCTGCTCACCAGCTGACCCGGACATTTTTCACTGTAAATTCAACATAATAACAACATAACCGAATCATTTAGACTATTGTTGCCACATGCTAAATATGCTGAAGAAGAATCAGACCTTCCCAGTTGTCTCCTGTTGTTGAGCTGCTCTCTGCTGCTTGACCGTGTTGCTATCTTGCAGTTGGGTTGAACCCAGCTGGAGCCACCTGACAGCTAGGAGGAGATGACCCCTGGGAGCACATATTCATGAAGCCCTACAGGAGGCAGGGTGCTACACAGGAGCAAAGTTCCCACAAAGCACCAAGAACAGAAGACCCCAAAGAAAGACCCGGGAAGCCTCGCAGGTTAGCAACAAATGCACCAGAGCCGACTCTGATGACATGGAGACAGACTGTAATCTGTGGCCCCTTCGTGTTTGAGCTCAGTGTTTGACATATAACATGAGACGTGAACTGGGGTTGAGGTCTGTATATTAAGCAGCTGGGCGGTGAAGAGGCCTTTCTTGTTTATTAATAGTTACTGAAATCAAACAGAGTTAAAAGGTTGGAAGATTATTGCTTGCAATAATACTGTCATAAAAAAGAATAAACTGGGACATAAGGATATGTTTGCATTGTAGGTATTAAATAAAGAACATTAACATAAAATCAGTTTCATAGGACTATCAGTTATTACATTGCAGATATCTAAAAACAACTTTTTACTAAACAACTGCATTTTGACTATCTCGAATGGTAATTTGTCAAGTTTTGATTGTTGATTCTATGTTGCATGACTTTGTGTTTTTGTGTTTGTTATGATGTAAAGCACTTTGAAATTCCTTGCTGCTGAAATGTGCTATACAAATGAAATTTGATTTGATTTTGATTTCATTTAAGATAATTATAAATATCTTAATTAACTCATATGACAAGTTATAAACCAGTTTCAGATGATTGGAATGTAAGCAGTGAGGCTGATTTTATATGTAGCCGCCTGTCAGAGCCTGCGCCTCATTGGCGGATCTCCTTTTGTTTTGCCTTTGGAGACGCAACATGACGCAGCAACCAATGAACATGGCGGAAAGTTGGAAGAGTAAGGCTGGCGTCGAGGAGGCTAAAATTAAAAAGAAGAAGCTTTCCAAACAAATTCAGCTCAATGTGCAAAGTTTGCATCTTTTTCCCAAAACTGAGCTGGCAGTTAGCAACGTCAAATGAGGACAGATGGTGAGGCCAACCACTGTTCAGTTAAGTCAATAAATTGCGTGGGGTATAACATAATGTTGCATAATGTAAATATGTCTATGACAAGATGCCCAATAAATTGTAAACTTTGCCCTATATTTTTACTTAACATGTAATATTTTAACTACATGATTTAAGTAACAATAATTGTCTGAGACATGAAACTCTGAGGCTGAAAATGTGACGCTATGACTCGGGCTGGTTTGTCATTTATGCTAGGCCATTTTCAATTAAAATCCGCTACATTCCAGCTATCCAAAAATGAATGTTTGACTTCATGAGTGTTAATTTAAGAATTTAAGATCGTTAGGGATATCTTAAGTAACTATAATGTCTACTAATTTGAGATGGTTGGAATGTAAACGTGTCCGGAGTTCCCATGCAAACGTGCCACAGATCCAGCTGCTGCTGCTGTGGAGAGACCTGTAGCTGATTGACCCACAGCAAATGAAACTGGCACGCTGAAAGACAAACAGAGTCTGGGCTCCGGGTCGGAGTGAGAGGACTAGAGATGGTCAGTTTTACAGTATGAACGTCGGCAGCACTGCTGTCTGGTCCTGACAAGATGAGGGAGGAGAAGCTCCACCTTTCCTGTGGTCAGTCATCCTGGACCATGTGCCTCCAAGTTCTGCCTTCGTACCTGCTGGCCGGTCAGGGTATGGTGACAGCTGGAATGTTGTTGGACCGCGCACAGGTTAGTGACACTAGAACTGGAGCTTAGTACATGACATCTATGGGAACCGAAGAGGTCCAAGAAACACTCCGTGAGGTTTCTGTATGATAAAGAGATCTTTGTAGGCAGGTATTTTCTTAGTAATGATTTGCTTACAAATTCCCCAGAGTTAAAATGGATTTCCAGTAGCCGACGTGGAAGCTGAACACAAGTCCACTGTTATCTGGTTTTACCTGGAAGTCAGGAGGTCAGGATGACCTGTGAGGTGACCCCAACCCGACCCATGGAAAGAAATAAACAGGTTTCAGAGATAAGGCAGAGCTGCTGTTTCTGTTAGTGTCAACACGCAGGTCTAAATGCAGGAAGTATCTGGAAAAACCGTTAAATTTAGTTTATTATAATTCATTCACTGAAGAAGTTTAGAAGTTTCAATTATTCCAAAGATGCCAAAGAACGTAAAAGCAGTGTCAGATTCAGGAACATGAATTTATTAGGCTGCACAAATTATATGTGACAGTAAAGAGGTTGGATTGTTTGGTTTGTAAAGCGCTTTGAGACACTTGGTGTGAATCCAGTTACACGCAAAATAATTATATCAATTTTTATCTTAATTTTTAAACACACATAAAAAAAAATTGTGTTGAAAAAAATGCTTTGTCATCTTTCTGCCGACGTTTTGTCAAATAATATGTGATGGTGTGTTTATGGTGTGTTGTTGCGCAACACCCCCCCCCTCCTTTCTGTCTCTACTCTCTCACTCTCGTACTTCCTCTTCTGAGAGGGGAGATGTGCTACCAGCTCTCCTTCTAACGGGTTAATTGAGTTTCCTAAATCTGCTGGGATTTACCCTGTCCAGAACTGAAGTAAACTCTGTTTAAGCTGGTTTCGAGAAACGATTCGCCTGGTTATCTGACGGCCTACATCCAGGTGTCCCACCCTTCTTCCCCCTGTGAATTAGCCAGACTGAGCAGCCTACAGCCAACTAGTTTCACAGAGCACACCTGTTAACGGTCGCTCGTTCTCTATTTTACAACTTGCATTTGTTACTGAACCAGGTAGGTTTTAGTGACTCGGGCGAGTCCCAAGGATGAGGTTTTAAATATGGGCTACCAGCAACCTAAAAACATTTTCCACTTTTTCCTCTCCAGAATCAAACATCACAGCTATTTTACAACCATTAAAGAACTTTAAGGTGACTCATTAACTGAATGTCCACAACATCTTTAGATTTTCTTTATGCTAAATATTTTATTAGTAAGGCATTTTTGCAAGGGTCAGTACAGCTTAATTCAGTAGCAGAAATAATCAAATAAGTAAAATCAATCATCTAGTCTATCTTTCCCTACTGCTGACACTGAGAACTAAAAAAGGGAACCTTTGAGAGAGACGGACGGAGTTTGGCGTTTCGAACCCCAGACCTGGCCTGATGATGAAGAAGGTGCTGCAGCAGGAGGAAGATGTTGATCAGCGAAGGCAGGGATCTCTGTAGGTCTGATGAGCTTCTTCTCCGCATGGATGCTGAGGTCACACAGGACTTGGTGCTGGCAGGAAAAAAGGCACCAGTTCTTCTTCCTTGTCTTTGTCTTCATCTTTGTCTTTGGGGTCTGAACCCAGCCGATGAGAGAAGTGCGATTCGAAGCCACAGATTGTGGGCCAGACGGGTTGGTCTCCATGGCAGGACAGTCTTTGGCTCCGTGGCCCCGGCTCTTCTTCAGCTGCAGAGTTCTTTGTCCATCTCTTGGCTCGAAGCTGCCCGGAGGATCCAACGAACGGTTCCTCTTTTGCACCCACCTTTTATAGGGTTTATCCACCCCCCTGGTGCGCCTGCTGTCTGCTTAGACAGATGATCTCATATCCATCACTGTCTTACAGACATTATGTCCTGATGTCTGTGCTAATGTCTCAGGGTTGCTCAACCTCCTATGTCCATTGCCTGCACAACCTTTTCTCTAAATAAGGCGTTGATCATCTCTGTTCTCCTGTTAGTTCCCCTTTTTCCCTTCCTTTCACCTTTCACCTACCATCTACCTCCAACATATCAGTGATGTTTAATTGCAGTTACACCTTTTTACACCATTTCAAGTTCAATGTCAAAATCACATTTATCTCACATTTATTTTCTTTAGCTTATCTGATTTAGCATTCATTTATGATTTTATAACCATAACTTATTAATTATACTTATTATAATCTTAATGTGAGTTATTACAGATGTTTTCTAAAATGAAACCAAGAATAATCCATGATTCTAATTATTTGATACCAAAGTTACAGTTACTTGTTTTTCTTGTAAGTGTTCTCACAAATGTAACTAAGTATTATTACAAGTAAACCAATATTAATATAAGTATTTTACTTTGAATCTTATCAAATTACTCAAAATGTTTAGATTTCATTCTTTAAAACAAGGAATAGTCTCAGCTATTTTTATAAATCTGCAGGCTGGAAACTTCCTCTTTTTCCAGGAAACCTGCTTTTCCTGTTTAATGACTCTCTCTGACTGACTATGATTTCTTATGATTAGATAGAAAAAAGTAGAATTAAAGCAAAGTTTGCATGAGACAAAAACAACACACACAACTAGATTTATTTTATTGACACTTAAGTCTACTGTTGGGCCTAGATATCACTTGAGTGATTCATTTTAAAGATAACTTTATTTATTATTACTGTTAAACTAAAATCTCCAGCATGGGGAAGTGGGATGAGCTCGGATTTTCTTGACAGGTGTTGATTATAGATAAAACATTCTGGAGACACAGGCAGCTGCTTTATGACTAACAATTTATGACAAAGATTTCTGTCGTGTCTAAACAGAAATCTTGGCTACAGTGTTTTATACAATCATGTAATGAAAGAACATATTTCCCTGAAGTTCTCCATATTCACGTCCCAACCACTCTGACTGACCTGTCTCTGCTAAAAAAAACAACCAACATCTCCATATCATGATGCTGCCACCACCACCTCTCACGGTGCTGCGTTCAGTGTTGTAAAGTTCTGTATTAATTATCAGCAGCAAACAGGAAGCACCAACTCTTAACTGGCTGCTAGGGCATAAAAGCAACAGAAAACTTGTAGCTTTGCACTGCAAAACCCCCAAATGTGACACGGTATGTTTGGTTAGCTGCTAGTGCAATTACCTTAGTACACTAAAACCATCAAATTTCTTTAATGTTTGATGTATACAGAATTTTTATGACAACCAAAGTTTGCATAGTTACTTGACTGTGCTATAAAATGGCCACATAATACCAATACATAATACCGCCCCTTTAAGGCAATCATCCCTTAATGTTGATCAAACAAATTCTAGTTCCACTGGCAGATTATTTCCATTTACAACAAAACATTTTTTTGTTGTAAAAAGGAGTTATTTTTCCTTTGATAAAAAGGAACTCGTCCTTTTAATCAGCAGTAAGGAATTATTGACCTAAAACAAGCTCCTGCATCTTGTTGACAAAGTTATCTTTAAGTTAATTTTGCCTTATTTCAAGTGTACCAAGATATTTGCACAATAAATTAGACAAAAAGCAAATTCTTGGTAAGATTCTTTTGTATTTTGCAGTGTGTGTTGTTTTTGTGCGCCCCTCCTTCAAATGCCTCCCTGGACACACTGCCCACATCAACAATGGCCACTGCTGGAACTGAACTACACACAGATCAACTCCGTTCAAAATCTGCCGTTCCTGAATGTAACTGAGTTTTATTTAGCAGCGTCACAGTTAGTAGAGTTGAATTCAGATGCATATTTTCTTCAGATTTGAAATAATGAAACATGTCACTTCTTCACCTCCTCCCTACTTTGTGCTGATCTGTCACATAAAACCTCAATAAAACACAGTAGGTTGTATTGTGTGTTGCGTTACTAAGTGTGAGCTCCGCCGCCTGAGTCATTAGGGGGCGCTGCAGTGACAACAGCCATGTAACAAGGACAGTTTTCAGCTGAGTCATGGTCCTGATGTAGGTGTCTGTGAGGACTTTTAGGTCACACACTTGCTGATCATCTGCACACATCAGACGTCGCACAATGCAGAAACAGATTCAATCTGAACTAGTGAGGTTTTTTTTTTATCTCCCCGTCTCACCTGCATTGACAGATTACCTGTGAGGAGTTTTGATTGGGAATTCATATGAGTCGGTAGATTATGTAGGGAAACCAGTTGACTTCTGACAGACAGCAGATGGGATCTGTTCGTGTGTCTCGCTCCCCTCCCAAGTCCAGCAGGGTAAAAGCTCGTCCTTCCCACACAGCAGCAGCACCACGTGTCGGCCACAGGTCCAGCACCTGCTGCAGCTCCGAGTGCGTCAACAGCCCGCTGCAGGCGGAGGAGGAGGAAGAGGAGGAGGAGGAGGAGGAGTCTGCTCCACCTGACCGGAGAGGAAAAAGTGTCTCATCCTCCTTCACACTCCCTCCTTCCTCTCAGATCAAAACGTCGTTGTCTCTATTCATCTGGAATTTGAAAGACCCCAGCATCACAGGGGTCAGTCAGAAGGTCACAGCCTGGACCAGACCTCGTCGACATGAAGAAGGGGCTCCAGGCTCAAGGCGGACATCACGGGATGGGGGACAAACAGAGGGACATGTGGAGGGAGACGGAGTGGCAGAGCGGGAGGGCAGAGAGGAAGCTCCTGGCCTTTTGGATGTCCTTGTCCCAGAGGAGGTGGAGGCTGTTCAGGCCGGCCGTCCAGCGCTCCGCCTCGGCCGCCCGGCTGCTGAAGAGCGAGGCGTGAGGAGACAAAGGGGGTCTTTGTGTGTGTGTGTGCGTGTGTGTGTGTGTGTGTGTGTGTGTGTGTGTGTGTGTGCGTGTGTGTGTGTGTAGGCGTGTGTATGTGTGTGTGTGTCAGAAGATTCCTACCAGACCTGCATTAAGTAGATGTGTGTGTGTACACTCCACTTCCACGCTGAACGTCCCTCTAAGTTAAAGTCAGACTAACTTCGTTGTGAGTTTTCAAAGTGAAGGTGGAGGTGACAGGTCTTGGGCTGAACAGGAAGTGATGTCATCTCACACCTGAGCAAAGCCTTGAAGCGGTGATGGGTTCAGACCGATGTGTCATGGCGGTGGCACATCAGTCCCTGCAAGCTGCGTTTCCAGGGAACCAGATCAGAGGCCTCGGCTGCAGATGGAGCCGCTCTGCCGGCGGCCTCATGGTGAAGCCGGTCCGGCTCCACATCCTGCCGGCCGGGCCGGTCATGGACGCCGCACAAGTATGGAGAATTATACTTCAGAGTGGGCTTTTTGTTTAAACATAAGTGTAGAGAAGCATGTCAGAAAAGCTGTTACTACTTAACTTGGTAGGATCCAAACTAGTGGTTCTGAAACTCTTTAGAGCCAGTTGTTGCTCAGAAAATAAGTTTTCTAAGCTCCACTGTCAATGACAACAGGACTGGGACTTTCATTCATTTGATGCCATTCAGAAAGGAACGAAAAAAAAACCACACAGCAGTTTACAAATATACTGAGGGGAAAAGACAATCATCAGACGACATGACCAGTCGTCTGATGAAAGGAAGATTGACATGTTTAACCTTAAAGCACATTCTTCCATTTGGAGGAAAATTAGGAGGTTTGCTCACCTGAGAACACAAACCCAGCAGGAATCCTGGTGCTGCTGCTGGAGGGACTGGTGCACTTTACAAAATATGACATCATGAGGAAAGAATTATATGGAAATTTAGAGTGACGTTTTGGTTTTTATTATTGTTGAATTTTTGTCGGTTTTCTATGCTTTCTCTTGTTGTTTCTCTCAAACATTTCCATCATACAGTTATGTGCAGCACTTTAAGTGGCGGATGAACAACTAAGTCATGATTTTGGAGCAACTCGGTTACAGCAACTTTTGTTTCAGACCAAAAAAACAGATCAGTCTGATTTAATGCCAGGCAGTAAGAAACAAGATTGTTTATACATGTAATTATTAAAGTGTGGCAGATGGATTCAAAATATAAAAAAACTGATACCAAGTAGATGTTAGTATCAGATCAATAGTAACATGATAAGATTCCCTCTTGAAATTTTGCTTGTAGTTTCTTAAGTCTACTTTAAAACTTTGTTTTAATTTAATTTGCCCTCAAATTATATTTTTTTGCACTTTGTTTATCTCTGAAAAATGCACACAGGTTTTCTATTGTTTCTGTTTATCGTTGTCCAAAGTTTTAAAATAATTAAACTGTGGACAAAAGTCCAAAGTAAGGGTTAGGGCTAAATAAACCATGAGAACATTTAAAGGTCAGAAGTTTGATGATGTATCAAACTTATAAAAGTATCGGTATCAGTATCGGTATGGGTATTGGTGATACTGACTCTGTATTTTTATCAGATCAATACTAAAATTTGAAGTTTTACACACCTGTAGTAGATATTTAGCTCACATAGGAAATTGGTGACAGAACGAAGGGCATGAGGATGAGCTGAACATGTGGATTAGGACTTTGTGATTTGTTTATGCCACTCTGTGCTTGTCAGCACTGGCAGGTGTTCCAGCAGATCTCTGAGGTGTTCGTCTTGGTGCCGGCTCTGGTGGGGCTGAAGGGAAACCTAGAGATGACACTGGCATCCCGTCTGTCAACAGCAGTGAGCGCAACACTCACTAAACACACACGGCTAAATAAAGTCTGTTATGAGACTGAGTAAAACACGAGATGTTCGGCACTTTGAAAGGTTTCTGCAATGACTTGTGAGGAAATGGGATCATTGTGTAAATCTGTTCCCATCTGCAGGCCAACATGGGGCAGATGGACGAGACTCGGCAGCGCTGGAGGACGGTGCTCTGTAACATGGCCCTCATTCAGGTGGCCTGCACTTTCTTTCCCTCTCACACACACACACACTCACACACTATTTGGACTCTGTATTTAACTTTGCTTTGAATTTGCCTCCAGGTTCAGGCTACAGTTGTGGGCTTCCTGGCTGCCGTAGCCGCCGTGGCTCTGGGCCGTCTGAGCAGAGAGAGAGTGGACGGTGTCCAGGCTGCCATCCTGTGTGCCAGCAGCATCAGCACTGCTTTCATCGCCGCGCTCGCTCTAGGTCAGCCCGACGCTCAACGCTTTAATTTACACAATACGACGTAGTTGATGTGATGCGACAGCTTCATCCAGCTGTCCTGTGGGCTGAGACAGGGCTGGTGGTGGTGGCTGTGATTATTGGCTCCAGAAAGCTGGGCATCAACCCGGACAACGTGGCCACGCCCATCGCTGCTAGCCTCGGTGACCTCATCACCCTGTCCCTGCTTGCTGGGGTCAGCAGCTTCTTCTTCACCTACAGAGGTCAGAGAGACAACCTCCCTTAAGGGGGCAATATAGTGTAAAACTAACTTTAATGAACTTTACATTATGTCATTAAAACCATACCTGGAGTGTTTCATGCATGTTTGAAAAAAAATCCTTTCATATCCATGGCAACCGTTCAACTGAGCAAAACATCTGGGTGGACCTCGCCCCGTCTTCAAGGACAAAGTTTCTCACTTTCTAAGCTTCTGCCTCACAGAGCAGCCCTCCCCACTCTGCTCCTTCAGACTAGTCAGCAACAATTAGCGGTGGTACTTCTAATTGCAGTACCACTGCAATTGTATGTATAATGCTTGTATATTGCTTAAAGAACTATATACAAGCAATATATAAGCAATATATATTGATTAAAGAATTGAGCTGTGCTCGTCATACAAGCAGCTAAAAACAATGCAGCTAAAAACGTTGTTAAAGGGTTAATAAAGGAGCCATGTTGAGATAAGTTCCTGGAGGCGGAGTTTCAAAAAGAGCAGGAGTTTTTAAAGAGACATAGGCCCAATTTAAAGGAGTTAAATTAGATAGTCAAATTTCTTTATTAATCAATCAATCAAATTTTATTTGTATAGCACATTTCAGCAGCAAGGCATTTCAAAGTGCTTTACATCAAATCAAACACAGAAACACAATTTCAACATAAAATCAACAATCAAAACACAGCATTAAGTCAAGTTCCATCAATAAATTTGTAATTGATTAAGTTTCAAATACAATTCTAAACAGGTGGGTTTTTAGTGGAGTTTGCATCCATACAAGGTTTACCTGTTACACTCCTACTGTGTTATATGGAACAAAATACCTGTTGCTATTTTTATTCCCACTCAGTCTCACAATCACACAGTTTAAAACGATGTAGGCAGCATTTTAATGGGCTTCTGGCACAAGGCTCCATACAGTCATATTTGATACAGTCAGCATTTTTCTAGCAAGTGAAGGTAACATAGTTACTTGACTGCTAAAAAATGATACAATGTGACTGAAAAATACATACTACTGCTGCTTTAAAGAATAAAGAACAAAAATATCCCAGATGTGGAGTAGCTGAAAGGGATTTTTGTGATACAAACATCTGGAAAGCCTTTATAGAAACATCATTAATGCATTTTAACTTTTTCTTTTTTGTTTGTTTGTTTTAACCAGAGGAGGGCAGCAAAATCCTGATTAACTTTTTGCTAATAGCTAGAAAAGAGCTGAGTCATCACAGCCAGATTGCTGTCTTCACCATCTTCTGATTCTTTCTTTTGCTGCCCTCCAGATCTGTGGTACCTGCCCACCGTGGTGGGGGGCTTCTTCCTGCTGCTCACCCCCGTGTGGGTCATCATCGCCAGCCACAGTCCACCAATCAGAGAAGTCCTAAAGTCAGGATGGCAGCCGGTCATCTTGGCCATGTCTGTCAGCAGGTGGGTTCACCAGTGACGAGTCATCTGATCACCTCCTCACCTCAACTCAAAGACTGATTCATGAGCTTTTGATCTCCAAAAAGTCAAAACTTTACCTCATTAGGAATCAAAATCATTTTTAACAAAACTATTCTATTCTGATTGATATGTAATCATGTTTTCATCTTAGCATTGGTGGTCTGATTCTGGATAAAACTGTGAGCAACCCCAGCTTTGAAGGCATGGCTGTGTTCACCCCCATCATCAACGGTGAGTTAAAAACTGACGAGGCAAACTTTAAACCCTTTAACTACTCACAAGGCAGCAACGACCTACAAATCATCAAGAGATTATTATAATGGACACAATTTTGGTGTTAGAAATGTGTACATTTTTTATTAAAACTTTTGGAACAAAAAATTAATGAACGTTTTGTTGGATGGATAAATTTTATCCTCAGAACGGAGACAAAAAGAAAAATGACAAAAACATAAAAAAGAAAACATGAAAGCTTTTGTCTTAAATAATATCTATGGATAATTTTAAATTTGACATTTGAAAAAATGTGAAAAATCTTTAAAGATTTGTCAAAATAACTCGAAGGAACATTAAAGTTAAGATAAAATTGTCAATTTGCAGTAGGAATAAACGGTTTCCAGAACCTTATCCATCACAGTACAGCTAGATACTGCAGGTAGTTAGATAAGCAGAAGAGCAATTGTTTAAAAATAGATGTTCAATGATGTTTTGTAAAAAATGTTCTTATAAAGCACTCATCCTGTTTGTGTCTCCAGAGATTTGAACAGTAACTTTGTTTTTCTTTTATCATTGTCCATCTAATCCTTTTAATTGAGCTAAAACGATGCTATAAATTACAATGACGGGTTTTATAATGATGACGTTTCTCTCTCTAAAGAGTTGCTTTTAAGAGACTGGCAAAGCCGGAAAATGATGACATGTGGAAATGATTGAGCCACGCTGGAAGCCAGCAGTAAATCCCATAATGAATAACGGGATTAAGTGTTTTTAACTCCTTCAGAGCCTGACTGCAAACCAAAGCCCTGCTGAGGCCGAGCTCAGCGTCACATCTGAGTCCGTCATCAATCATTAGCCATGAAAGAGCCGCTGGAGTCTGATTGGCCTCCGTGTCAGAGGATCCTCAGAGGGGCGTGGAGAACCAGATCGTTTGTGACCCGAGTCCTGCTGACCACAAAGCGGCATGCTGAGCGGAGAGCAATAACAACGGCCTTTACATAGACCACAAGCCTGATCAGAATGCCAACTATGCCTTCACTGGCTGCTGTTCTGTGCCATCCCGCTCCAGGAAGTGCATTGGCATTCCAATGCAGGCTCTCCTCTCATGCCTTGTTGACCAGGAACACTTTCCCTGTTTTGTTCCGATCATCCGTGTGCTTCAAAGCTCTGAGAGCAGAGAGTAGGTCACTCTGCTGCTCATAAAATCAGCTGGAGGGGCTATAAGGCAGATGGAAAATTTCAAGCAACTTGACAATGAATTTTTAGACAGTTTGAGGGGAAAGAAAGGAGTCATGGGAAACAGAATTGGATTAGATTTCCAGTAAAGTGATTGTTTGGATATGGATTAAGGTTTTTTCTCTATTTGTTGACGCTCTGGACTCAGTGTTTAAAATCAGAACCTTGATTCAACATATGATGTAGTTTCTCTTCATAATGGATCATGAGGATGGCACATTTCTTTGTTTAAAGACATTTAAATGCAACCCCTCCCAATTGAATCTGGAGATCTTGAACTGTGCTGTTTATTATTCTCCTTATTTTTAAGTCACTTCAGCTAAAAATACTCTATATCTCCCAACAGGAAATTAAATGCTGAACTCGTAACATCCACAAGTACCTTCAGAGAGTCGACAGTAATTCTGAGGGCGAGAAACCAAAGACACAAGGTGGCGCTAAAGCACCTGCCCTTTGTTCTCAGGAGGGAAAAAAAATGCCCATCTGAAATCTTTTCCCCCCCCCAAGTATAGTGAGAGGCTCTAGGTAGTGATTCTGGATTTAAAAGCCTATTTTACTACAGATGCTTCGATCCACTTTTTTCACTTCCAATACTAATATCTGAGGTTTAGCATCAGCTGATTCTGATTCCATACAGAAAAACAGCCGAATTGACTTGAAACAATTCTCTTTTTTTTAAACAATAATATAGAGTATTACAAATGTATCTGATAACTCTGCACCAGTAGAACACTTAAACACACCAGTAGCTTCACAAGCCTGGTCAAACACACAAAAACACCTGGAGTTTGTTCAGTCAGTGTAACTAGGAAAATAACATCCAATGTAAAATAAAGGAACTGAAAATGACAAAAACAACAAGTTGACTACTTTGATCAAACATGTAACAAATAAACTGCAACAAACCTTCTGTCAAATGGTTCAGAAAGTGTGATTAGGAATTTTAAATATAAAATAGATAATAAAGCATGATGTCACAAACCATAGAATTAGACTGAATAGATCTGCCCTAATGGATTGTTCACATTGCCACTGATACCTGAATTTAGCAGCAGCAGAGATAATATTCCACAGCAACTTATCCTGGATGACATCGGTTGTTGACCGGCTCAGCTAATCCGCCTCATTTGCTTTTGCCGCGCCTCCTTAGAAGCGATGACCGTTGCTCTATGTTTCCGTGTTCTTGCAGGAGTTGGAGGAAATCTGGTGGCGGTCCAAGCGAGCAGGATGTCTACCTACCTCCATTACTGGAGCGTTCCTGGAGCTCTCCCAGTAAAAATGAGTGCTGACTGTCCTGGACCCTGCACCGCCTTCTGCTCCTCAGGTCAAACCAACAACAATGTTACACTAAAAAAGTGCCTGGGTCTTTACTAACCCTTTGTCAATAGATCAATATCAGAGCAGCTCACTAATGTCTTTGATAGTGAGCTTTAGTTGGGAAATAAAAATAAAATAACAAAAACAGTCATTTTTATTAGTTTTGATGTTTTTCAGTGGGAATGTTTACTAAAAAAAAATCAGATTTTCAGGTTCATTATTTATGGCACTTTGTTTATTCATAACATGAAAAAATTAACAGATCCAACATTTACACAGACGGGCCAATAAAAAAGAAGTCAGCTTAATAAACTAAACTCAAAGTCTCAAAGTGGGACAGATGTATTAATACAACATTAAACAGAATTACGTGTGCTCTCCATGCAATGATGGAAAAATAGCAGATTTTCCCAACATACATACTGTTGGATGCTCAACAGCCAACAACATGTTGGATGAGGGCAAAAGCTATTTGAAGTCAAGTGAAGCTTAACTAAAGGTCTAGTGTGAATCACTTTATGTTTGATTTTCAGGGGCAAAAGTAGGCAGACGCTCTTAAATTTAATAAATGTGTCGAAATAATTGAATGCATTCATGTGGTTCTATGAGACAGCATTGCTAATGTGAAAACATTAAACAGTTTTATGTGTTTTCCAGCCACACTGCCATTTTATAGCACCAATCAAGTTACTATGTTAACTTTATTTATTTTCTTGTAAAACGTATTGGAATGTCTGAAAAAGCCCTATAAAAAAATTATATATTTTTATTACTACTATTCTTACTATCATTCAGTTGTCATAAATGTTATAAATATAAAATATATATGATACATATATAATTTAAAATACATTCTAAAATAAAATAAATTGACTTCATAATTTAACGCCTTGAAATTGAGCCTCTGTCTCTTTAAGAAACTCCTGCTCCTTCTAAAGCTCCACCTTCAAGAAGTCGTCACAACATGGCTCCTCTATTAACCCTTTAACAATATTTGTGACCAGTGTTGCTCTGAGCAGTAGCTCCTATCATGAGCTCAGCTGATGTTTAGTATCAGGTGTTTGCTAATTGCTGCTGACTAGTCTGAAGGAGTGAGTGGAGGAGTGAGTGGAGGAGTGAGTGGAGGAGTGAGTGGAGGATTGTCCTGTGAGGCAGAAGTTTGGAAACTGCAGAAGTTCACCAGGTGTTTGCTAATTGCTCCATTTTGCATAACTGAGTGGTTGCCATGGAGATTAAAGGACTTCTCAAATATACCTTTAAGAATAAAAGCAACACTCCAGGTATGTTTTTGATGAGGGAATAGCATTATAATGGCGCCGGCTCAGCTGGCTGCCTGCAGACGCAGCTCCTGTCGTGTGCTGTAACTGCGAAATAATTTCCCTGCTGGGATGAATAAAGTAAAAATTATTATGATTATTATTATAACATGATGTAAAGATTAAAGAGTCAATTTTACATAATACTTTCCCTTTCAGACTGTCTTAGTTAGAGAAATGAGGGTTCAGATCAGTTCAGATTTCTTCAAGTCCTGGATGGGCAGTTAATGTTGCGTCCAGAACATATTCATACAAAAAACAACCAAAGTTAAAAAAGCAAGAGACAAAGTGTGCCAAGACAACAAAATGGCTGCCACTTAAACTAACACAAATCAATGAAGTTAACTCCAAACAGCCCCAGGCATTGGCTTCCTGCCACAGAACAAACATACATGTTGGCTAAATCGGCGATTCTACATTTTCTGACTCTTTAGCTGTGAGTGTCAGTGATTGTACCTACTGGAGGTTTGCTTCTCTGTCCATGTTTGAACAGATGTGAACTCTAAATCAGCCAGAGTTCTGGTCGCCCTTGTGGTACCAGGTCACCTCCTCTTCCTCTACACAGTCCAGCTGCTGCAGGGAGGCCATACCGCCATGACGCCTACCTTCATCATCTGCTACCTGTGTGCAGCTCTGCTTCAGGTTAGAAACACTTTACTGCAAGAAGTAATATTAGAAACTGTGCAGTGTTTGCATTTGAAGCCCAGCGTCGTCCTCCTGCAGGTGGTGGTTCTGCTCTACTCTTCCGTCCTGATGATCCGCTGGCTGTGGAGACGGAGTTTGGATCCAGATAACTACTCCATCCCCTACCTCACGGCTCTGGGGGACCTGCTGGGAACTGCTTTCTTGGCCCTGACCTTCAGGTTTCTTATGACGGGCAGCTCTGAAGAGACCGGGCTTCTGGTCAGCACTAGTACCTAATGTGAAAGACTGAAGCACACCGCTGAGCTCACTGCAACTGCAGTTGAAAGACAATGAAACAAAAAGACAGGTGGTGACTTAATAATTAGAGATGCTATAATCTGACTTTGGATCAAACCATAATTCTGTCACAATCATTATTCACTATAAGGGAAAACAAAACGCTCACATAATGTGTAGCTTAAAAAACAACAACTCAGATTTTGTTCTGCTGTCAGTCTTGATTGTTTAGTTGATCTTTAGTAAACTGTCTGGACGGTACGACTGTCTTTGACGAGCTGCAAGAAGTTCTTCTCAAAAGAGAAAAGTTCTGCTCCACAAATTTTCCCTCAGTATGCCCACTGCTAACGCAGAACATTAGATAATATAAGATAATAAAAGATAAAAACTTTTTAAACACATTTGAATAATTAGCTGAGCTTAATGCCCTGTTGATAACTAGGATTAAAGGAAATGTATGAGTGAATTAAAATGACCTTTCTTGTTTAGGCGCATTGAGACGACATTTGTTGTGAGTTGGCACTAAAGAAATAAACTGAACTGAATTGAAGCTCAGCAAATAATAACCAATTATTCCTCCTGATCCCTTTAAGCTCCGCCCCTTTCCCAGGTTCCTCCACATCTGTAGTTGTTAGTGATGCTGATGTTCTGAACAGGATGGACCCTCAATCAGGTTCTGCTTGAGGCCCCATATGACCTTAGGACGGGCTTGTATTTGCCATTTGCTTAACTGAAGCATGGTGGTGGTAGTATCATTCTACCAGGCTGTTTATTGTTAGCAGAACCTGGGGAAACGTGTTATGGATGGTGTTATATTCCTGAAGAAGACTTTCTCAGAAGAGCTACATTACCACACACACAGCTAATTGGCAGTGTTTGTGGGTTATGGGTGAGATTTCAGTCTTTTAGAAGAATCTCAGTCTGGTTAAGAATCTGTCAGCAACAGAAGAGCAATGAATGTCAACAGAGCCAAGATTATGCAGTGTAAAGGTTAAGGACAGGAGATGAACAGATGCAACTATAGCATATGCAAGAAATTTAAGCTATTGCAAAAAGGGGATCGTTAACTCCTGACCTAAGGTTATGCAAAATAAATATTTATCATGAGTAGATTGATGTAGGTTACAATGTAGGTCGTTTTGCATAGAAAAAACTTAAGATATGTAAGAGTAAAACGACACATCACAAAACGTGTGTAAGCTAAAGAATGTGAGAACTTCTATTGATAATGGAGATAAATTCTCCACCAAATCTGTTTTATAAAGCGATTCCTCACAAGTTGCGTTTCCATTAACCGTTAAATTGTGCAGATTGAAATTATGAAGATAAATTTGCTTAATGGAAGACTCGTCCATTAAAAAAAATGAACGTTTTTAAATGAAACGTTGTTGTGCTGAGATGAGGTGGTTTTTCAGCCGTACCAAACATGGATATATTCTACAAAAGTGCAATGGAAACACTTCTTTGCATCACACGAGTCATGTGATGGTTACTACTGGTGGAAAACATAAATAAGACCACAGGAAGTAGTAGGAGGATGACGGCTTGTTTTTGAGTAGTTCTCCCCCAGAACTCTCACATCATCAGAGGATTCATAAAAAGTTGTCATTCCAACCTGTTGAATCCACAGCTCTTCTGGAAAACGGATGATTACAATTTCCCTAAAACGCCGCATAGGCAGCCGCTCCCATGTAGGCCTGAATAAAACGCTGACGTCTCCTGATTGGCTGATAAATGATGAGAGTGAGCTCTATGGTTGAATTATGGATATATTTCATGTAACTGTTTACATCCATCGCTGCCATGATTTTTAATGACTTTTCATGTGAACAAGCTTATTCACGTGTGATTTTAATTTCATTTTTTATTTCATGTCAACATTGCAATTGCGAAAATGTGTTTTTTTTTATTGACATTAGCAGAATATCGACAAAGATTTGTGCACAAATGTAACGGAAATGCAGCTAGTATTTCATTCTGCTCTTATTCCTGGTAGAGCTTCCTGGTCAGAATTAGGTCACAGATCTGACCAGTTCAACGTAAAAAAATAAACAAGTGTCCAAGTAAGAAAAAATGTAACTAAACTTCTTCAGTACTTTGGTCCTTAGTATTCCTCCGTTGTTCACATGCAGTTTGATGGGCTCAAATTGAAATAGTAGAAACACCAGTTATTGCACGCCTATTGTTATTGCTAGATGGTCGGTGATGATATTATGACCAATAGACATAATTGTGTGTGTATGTTAACATAAAACAGACACTATAAGGCTCTTGTATTTAACTTGTCTCTGTGTTAGTATGTGTTCCTATTGACAAACTGCAGTATTTGAGGTCAGGTGGTTTATTCTTGTGTGGAGCCATTTTTTTATTTCTTTAATGTCCATAAAGAATAAAATAGGAATGACAGTGAGGCCTGGCTGAATTTGTAGAACTTCTGCATTTGTAAAATTAAGAAACAAAACAATTTGTTCAGTTAAATAAAACACATGGGACCATTTTGGTGAAAATGCATTTATTTGAAAGACATGGAAGAACATGTATCTAGTTTGGTTTGGCTTTTTTTTTTAAGAGCTAGAAATAATAAATTAAAATAATAGTTACACAAAAGAATCTTTTCCTACAGTAAAAAAAAACCCAGAACAATAGTCACAGTTAGAAAAGCTGTCTTTGTTGCCAAGGGACAAAGTGAAGGCCCAGGATCCAAGGCACATGTCTGGAGACATTCGCTGTCCACACACGATCTGGATACGATTCATTCTCCTCCTGCAGCCTCTAGAGCAGCGCTGTCCAAACACTGGAAACGTTTGCAAACAAATGGGTGGCAAAAGTGAGTATAATTTAGACTCACATAAATTAGAGATCCATTTTAAGACCAGTTACATTCCATCTATAGTTCATTGTTGAGCAAAAAACCTAAAACAGAACAATGAAATTTGATCTAGCATTTTGTTAAAAAAAATAAGTTTGTGTGGCAAATGGATACTTTCTGCTTTACAATTTTGGCCCACATGGCAAAACGTGTGTGGACACCACTGCTCCGGAGAGATCACCTGTTGTGCAAATTCACCTTTGAAACAGCAGAAAACCAAAACTTGAACAGCATTTCACACATTCAGAGCCAGTGACTAACTGTTAACTCCACGTCTTCCATAAAATCTCATTTGCCTCGTGAGTCAGAAACTCCCATCTCCTCATGGGATGTCCTCGCCAACGTTTGTTTTTCTCACCTGCTCAGATATGAAAATGTCATGTTTTTCCATTAGAAGCAGAAAGAGAAGCAGATCCAGAAGTTTGTGTCTGAAAGACGCCCCGGCCTCATCTGAACTTGAGGTAGGCTGGCACGGAGTAGTTGAAGAGCAGGAAGTCCATGCGATACAGATTGTAGAGCTTTTTCTGGTAGAAGGGGCTGATGTTCTGGAAGAAGTCGGCTGCCATATCTCCGGTAGTCCTGGTGCTTTTGGACGAGGCGGGAAAGCGGACCTTCTGGTCCGCCCTGGCTAGCTGCAGCACGTAGCGGGAGTCCTGCTCCAGCGTCTCGTACTTCCCCACTATGTCGTAGTGGATGAGGCAGGGGTGGCACAGCGAGTGCACCCGCTCCCAGTGTTCGTTGAAGGGCTCTTCCCGCTGGGTCGCGGGGTCCACGAGGTAATACACAAACTCCTCAAAGGAGACATCGTCCCCTTTCTCCAGGGCTTCTGGCCGAGGGTCTGGCCTGTGCCGGCGGACAATCTTTGTGCCGTATCGTTTGTGGAAAGCCGTATTGTAGCTTCGCGTGAATTTGTTACGGTACGCAGAGACCAGCCGCTCGAATGGCTCACGCACAAAAATGAACTTCAAGTAGGAGCGCAGGCGCTGGTTGATCTGGGGGGTGGAGTACTCGGACAGAGTCCGGAGGTTTCCCGGGACGTGGGCCTCATTGGCAGGGATGGCTAGCGGGTCTTTGTGGTCACCGGAGACTCCCGTCAGAACCATGAGCACCCTCTTCCAGTTGGTGCAGGCTACTTTGGGCACGTAGCAGTACAGTAGGCCGTGCTGGTCGTCCACAATAATGTGCTTCAGGTCTTCAGGGACGAGGACTCTGCGTTTGCGGGTGTAGGAGTGACAGGCCTCCTCCAGCAGCTCCCGGCGACTCTGATGGACGGCCGCCACAGCAGACTCCACCTGTTAGGGAAAGAAAACCAAGAGCAGATAGTTTAGTTTGGTTCAGGTTGGGATAGTTTCAGAAATGTTTTTGGACAGAAAAGTAGCACACCTTGTAAATACATTCATGACATTTGACTTTTGATAAATGCATATCACACATATCAGATGGTTATATGCACGACTTGGTGTTGCACTCCCAATACACAACGCGTCTTGAAAAACTTATTAAAGATTCCACTAAATTAATCTCTTTCCTCAACAATTTACACACATACAGTCTGTATCTCCCATTATGACAATGTGGAAAAGGGTTTTGAGAATTTTGCAAATTTAAAATCAAGAAATCACATTTACATCAATATTCACAGCCTTTGATAAATACTTTGTTGATCCCTCCTTCGGCAGCAATTCCAGCCTCAAGTCTTTTTCAATATGATGTCACCAACTTAGCTCCACTTTCTTTTTTTATTTACCTCTTTTTTTACAGTTTATAGAAACTAGAAACATGGCTCAAAACAATCTGATGCCTGCATCACAATGTTCAGAGCCACAGCTAATTCATAACACCCGTCCCTAGAAACCTTAGGCAGGTTCAAGTCTGGACTTTGGCCTTGTCCCTCAGGTGGACAATTCTGAGGAGAATTATTAATTAAGACTATTTGGAAAAAGTGTAACAAAATGTGGAAAAAGTAAAGTGCTGTGAATACTTTCTGGATGCACTGTATATTGAAGATTATAGTGGATGGGTAAAAACCTCTTTTGCAGTGTATTGTAATGGAGGACACACTCCTCATGAAATCAGATGCAGGACATACAGTCTTGCATCTGTATGGATGCATATAGATGCAAGACTGTATGCATTTGATGGATGTATACATCCATACATGACAGAGTCCTCATACTCTGTCCTCATGACATACTCTGCATGTCATGAGGACTTCACTTCTCCATGGTGAGTGAAGCTCTGACTCCACAGAGGGTGGTCTCACCGCCGCTGGAACGTGCAGCTACCTGGTAAAACCAGGGGTCATCTAGTTCATCCTGTTCTCCTACTGGCACAAATGTCTTATTTACTCTTTTTATTTACTCAGGCTGGCTTGGCACTGCAGTGGCCACAGCCCCAGAGCTCAGAGTCTGACTCTGTGCCCGATCCGATGACTGGCTCTCTGTGTCTGCCGACAGACACTGGAACATCCAGGAAACACTGAGGGGCTACGCTCTGAGCAGCAGAACCTGGCCTGTACTCTCACGTAAACCTAGACCTCACCTTTAAGTCTGTCCATGTGGACAATGAGGGGACATTAATAGCAACTAGGACTGTTCAAGACAAACATGTTTTTGAGACCATTTTCAAGTAATATAATGGTAATGACATCATAATGCAAGAACACCCTCTCAAAGGTCAATACATTTAAAATTTTAATAAACTGAAACTGGAAGACATTTTAAATAACAATGGGCCAGCTACACTATGAAGCTTACAGGAAATGTTCATGTGCTGAAAACAATCACATGGTGAGTCCGGCCACGACATCATTGCTGACCATAAAATGTCTTAATCATTCCTCTTATTCTGACTTTATTGCTCCATTTTTGGAATCTTCCTTCTTCTGTATGTAAACAAAAATGGAGTGGCGTCAGATTTTAGCGGTTGTAGGATTTCTCTTTTGTCTTTGGTAAAAAAACTCGAGTCGTTCCTTCTGCTAGCACTGGACGCGCATGTTGGTTTTGGTTGTATTTTACCCAGAATGCCCTGCACTAGATAGGAGAGCAATACTAAATCTTTTGTTGTCTATCCAATACCAAGTAAATGTAGGCCAATAGCATCAATACTGATACCAATATCAAAACCTTTAATTATGTAGGTTTTTATATCGTCATATTGCTGACCTCTAAGTGATTTTGTGCTTTTTTTTTTTCTTAGAAATATTTTATTAAAATCTAGAACAGAATTTGGACAAAGTTTATAGACGTCTACAAAATACAAGATAAACAGAAATAATAATAAAAAATGAAGCAAATTCATGTGCATATTTTTCTTGAAGTGCAAAAAATATAATTTGAGAGCAAAACAAAAATCTGTTTTTGGGTAGAATTGAGAAACTACAATACTAAAATAAGATGAAATTTCAAGATACCAATACCGATATGGTATCGATATATCGGATCGATCTGCCCATCTCTTTAACTTTTATCTTACTGATTTAAAATTCAAGGAAAATATGTAAAATGCAATAAGTTCTAAGAAATTTCTTAAAATGTCCGTCACTACGAGCTCAGATTCTGAGGCCAAGATCTCTCCGTTCTTCAGAAGGGGAAACTTGAAAAATTGGTGGTTAGTGAAACACCAACTTTCCCCACTTTAAGTATTTACTCTACAATATTTATAGCTAATTTTGCCCAAATCTCTAAGTTTTAAGAGCTGCACACGGTTAAGTTGGGACAAACTCAAATATTAGTGTGTCTGGCCAATAGTTTACCTCATAATTTCCATCCTGAGAGATTAGCAAGTTTTTCTATCAGGAGTTAAGACCTCAGGAGGAAAGAAAATGAAGAAAATATTACTAGCAGTTAAATTTAAGGGGAACCTGCTGGAGCTTGTTTGTTTTATGAAAATTAAACCTTCGTTCACACAGAAAGACTTAACTGGGAACAGCTGCTGTGTTTTTACACAAAGCATTTCAAATCTGAAACAGTGGATGGGTTTGAGATCTCAGCGTACAACCAACACAACCAGACGGAAATGAAACACAACTGACAACGAAGGCAGCAAAGGATAAAAAGCAGGTGATAAAATAGAATATCTAAAGGTCTCATCGTCTGGTGATGCTTTCTGCTTTTAAAAATGGAAAAATATTGATAACTTTCAAATTGAAAGAGAAGGTTTATGCGCTCAAAAAACTATTTCTGAGCACATTCTGAACAATAATAAACTGAGAGGTGTTAACTAGATCAATAAATGAAAAATATACATTAAGAGAATAACTTATTATATTCTGCGACTTACTGTATGTAGTTGTAAAATGTTTTAACAATAAGTGCAAGAGAAGGAAGTGGTTCTTCTTTCTAAAACAAATATAACAAAATGCCGTTGATCTGCAAAGTCGCATCTTAAGGCACAAAACGTCTGAAGCAGTGCAATTTGACTACAAGACACAAAAATCAAAGGGGTTTTTAACGCTGCCCCAAAATAAAGAAGCAAACAAAAACAAAACAGCATTCAGGTTTCTGAAAGAAGGGAACGTGTTCCCACACCACTGACCTGTTCCCCCTCATAGAGGCTCTGCAGGGGGCTCCTCCGGGTTTTCTGCCCACTGCTCCGCTCCGACAAATGTTCTGAAGAACAAAACACATCAGTGACAATGTTCATGTCACAAAACACACACTCGCACACACTAGACATTACTAGACGTTGGCATATTTAAAGGGATGGGAATCGCAGACAATAATGCTATAGCATCACAACATGTCAACAAACAATGAGGATAAAAAGTCTGAAGGTTAAGAATGAATAAAGCGGCCGGCTGAGTGTAAAGCTAACCTAACAGGGTCAGTCGGAGCCTTCAGGTCGGCATCGTTTTGCCTCACAGGCTCAGACACACACACCATTTCACACAACCACACTTCAAGCAAATGCGGTGAATCTGTGTTATCAGAGGACAGACGCTACACTGATGAACAGTCACTTCACACTTTGTGAAACATATATTTGCTTTGCTGGATTAGTGCAACAATCTGTAACATCTAACTGCCCAAACAGCTAGCAGTAACCACAGAACATCCCCGAAAACGTAAAAAGACCTGCATTAAGAATGACTTTGTAAGACTTTCAAAGCCCGGAGGTTCTGGGAATAACGGCAAAATTCTTGAAGGGCAACAAGAGAAATCTGTTCTACAAAATCCTCTCATTTTAAGCAACAGACACCAACAAACCGGCCTAGTTACTTCATTCGGTGTGAGCTGCAGGTGACAGATACTTCCATGTAAAGCCCATCTTAGGTCACATCTTAGTGTGTAAGTAGCAATAGTCAGCCCAGTGTTGCCAACCTAGTGACTTTGTTGCCATATTTAGTGACTTTTCAGACAAAATAAGAAAAAAAAAAAAAAAAATCAGAATCAGCAGGTCAGACCTATAAAGTCAGAAAAATTCAATCAGTGCACCCTTAACTTTAAGATCCTTTTTTAAATCATTCCCATCTTCCAAAAATACTGTGCACTGCTTTAGTGGCTAACCCCGTTTCACATTCAATTTCACAAATATGATGGATGAATTAAAAAGGGAAATATGAAGCATGGATTGGTGATATGGGCCTTGGGTCTGTCATTTACTGTTGTGTTATTGTATTTTTACCAGAACTGTAAGCTACAGCTAACATGCTAACATGCCAACAATGTAAAAAGCGAGAAAGTTTAAAGAAGGATTTCTCTATTTTGGATCAAAAACAACCAAACATACATTCACTTTTTAAAAGTTTTTTTTTATTATTTTCAATTATTCATTTCACTAGAATCAACCCTTAAACATTTTACTCTAAATATTATAAATGTATCCACTTACAGTACATAAAAATGAACCTTTATTCAAGCTTTTTTAAATCTAAGTTCTGAGTTCATTTAAAATGTGGCTCCTTAACACTGACCTAATATTCAATTCAACATTTTATTTCTCATTAATATCTACTCAGTAATAGGAGTTATAAACACATGTGGTCCATAAACAGCAGCATAAAATGATTTTCCTCTGCATGTTATATTAACATCTGGAAACAGACCAGAGACTGCTCCACTTACGAGTGGATTATTATAAATGAATATCATTTTAGAAAAAGATGAAGCAGCAGAGCTGGCAGTTCATGGCTCTCCCAGAGGACTGGCTGCAGCCGTTTCACATGTTGCTCACTGGGTGTGGTCTGGAGAGCCCGGGGCGCCACACACACAGCACACACACTGGAGGAGAACACTGTAAAAATGTAATGTCCTACTGTACTGGGAGTATGAAGGGCAGACATAGCATTTTAAATTTTAAAATGTAATGTGTCAAAAAAAATCTAAAAGGCTGATGTAGTCTACATATACAGTATAAGAATTTTATGAATGTCTGTCTCTTCACATGATCTACATGCAGTCCTACTCAATAAGTCAGAATTTTATTAAAAAGTTCATGTATCTCAGCAACTCGGTTCACTAAATGAAACTCAGATCATTTCAAGTCTTTATTTCTGTAATGCTGATCATAAAAGCTAATGAAAACATTTTAGATTAGAACATGGAGAGGATTTTACACTGACCCACATCTGGACGCAACAACAGCAAAAAACCTTCAGTGCTTTAAACTTTACATTTTCCTAATGCCCATTCTCAGAAAAGTCACAACATTTAGTATAGTTTAATCCTGTGTTAAAATCCATGGAGCTTTAACTCTGTGCAGTGAGGCTGGAAGGTGTTGATGTTTTTATAAATAATCTTTCCTCATGTTTGATTATTGTACACCAGCTACTCTATATACTTACTTACAGTATATACTTATACATTTACTTGCGGTTAAACCGTTTCTGTTTTTATTTCTTGTTATTCTTTTTAAATCATTCACTACTTTTTACCATTACAATGACATACAAAAAAAAATAAAATAAAAATATCCTTCCTGGAAGCATTTCTGTTAGCACTAGCATAAATTAGCTGATGGTACTGATTTTGCTTCTGGAACAGATCGTCCAGATAGCTGCAGTTTCTGAGGAAGGAATGTGGAAATACTATAAAGTGACTCGATATTACTCCCAGGCTATTGCTATGTCAGAAACAACTCTACATCGGCTTATAACTCAAACACAAGGATAACGCTTATTTTCCACCTAGCTAAGCTTTAGATTTTTTGTTTTTCCTCAAGAAGAATCACATCAGCAGAGAAGAGAGAGAAGATTTATCTGCTGACTCAGGACCACATTTCACGCATAAAAACATCCAAAGTCACGTTTTTCTCCTCCTCCGTTTAAAGGCCAGTGAGCAAAGGTAACGTCTGCCTGGGTTTAGGAAATGACTAACACCTGGCAGACAGTGAGCCTCAGCAACAAGCTGAGATGACACACATTTAAAGCACACATTGTGTGACATCATCTCCCTGCTAATGCAGCATCAAGGGAAATCTGAGTGGCTCTCTGGCGAAAATATCAGTACATTAAGTTAGCTAATTATTCTACAGGAGCAAATCACTGCAATATGGAATTGTGGAAATGTTTAAAAATATATATATTCATCTAAAAAAAAAGAGAGAGGGAGAGAACTGAATTGTTCACTAAAGCTCGGCTAAAGACGCTGATCGATCCTGCTTTGGAACTTTTCCATTTGAAACGTTCCGGTTTCACCTGGTCTAGTGTGAAAACCCTGCTGCTCCGCTAGTCACACAACCACAGCGCAGGAAATGCAAAACGCAGGAAGGCCCATGTATGTTCGTCCTGTCTTGGCTATGAACGGAGCTCTGTTTGAATCCCACTGGGGAAACAGCCTCCGCAACCCTCTCATCCCCCTTCAGCCTCTAATGCCAAGGAGTCACTTTGCTAGAAATGCTGTAAAAAAGAAAAGTAAAAGCCTCATCCTTTTATGTGAAAAATGAGAGCAAATCTTTCTTGTCTCCTGTCAAAAAGCGTAGAAATGATGTAAGTGTGGAGCCAGACCAGTACTGGACAAAAACTCAACAGTAAAAATCACCAGTCAAGTCTTTCTCACTAACTCTAAATACTATGAACACATGACAAATGGTGAATTAATGAAGCCTTCATTAGGAGACTGATAAGAAATACATCAACACCATGTTGCGTCCATGTTAGAGGCTCTTATTTTGAAGTAAAAAGGGAAGTCTTTTTTGAATTTTGTGATGACAGAGCTGGCTAATAAAGACTTTTGGTTATACTGAAGCTTGATGCACATTAGCAGACCCTGAATTCGGACACAGCTATGATATAGCTGTAAGCAGTAAGCTGTAAGCTAGCGAAGTGCTAGCTGCACTTAAAGCCGGCGGTGGCGTTTTGGGGGCCAGGAGCTCCAGCGGAAAAACGGGAAGAAGTCAAAATAATGTCAAATACGCTTTTAAATCCAGAAGTGCTACTTTGAGCCACACAGTGTGAATTGTAAGAGGTAATAGGTCTTCTGGTTCTGGGTCTGCTCTGCATCCCCAGAACCAATCAAGGAGAAGCAGCATTCAGCTGCTCTGCACCATAAATCTGGAACAAACGTCCAGAAAACTGTAAAACAGCTGAAACACTGACTCGACTAAAAACCCACCTGTTTATAGTTGTATTTGATACGTAATCAATTACAAATTTAACGATGGCATTGACTTAATGTCATGTTTTGATTGTTCATTCTATGTTACATGACTTTGTGTTTTTGTGTTTGTTATGCTGTAAAGCACTTTGAAATGCCTTGCTGCTGAAATGTGCTATACAAATAAAATGTGATTGATTGATTGATTGATTGATTAATAAAGAAAAGCATTTCTGAAGGGAACTTTTCAGAATAAAACATGGAGGCTGTGTCAGAAGGAGTTAACTCTAGGAAGCAGAATCAGCTTCAGTCATCAGGTTTGTGCAGAAAAACAGGGAATCAGACTTTGGTCCAATTTTATTCTTAAAGATATTTAAAATATAATTACATTAAAAAGGGAAAGTAAAAGCCAAGGGCCAAAAACGCATACATTGACATGCCAAGATCACAGCGCCATACAGTGGCCTGGCATAAGAGCTACACTGCTGTGGTTGTCGAGGTGTCTCGTCTAAACGTGGAACTTTTCCCCAACCAACAAAAACATGATTTAATTAGTGCGTCCATACACTTCAGACTTCTCTAGAACCTCGTAAGTAGGTTTTTTTGTTTGTTTTACAAACGGGCAAATATATATTTGCAACAGCGTGCGTGATGTCAATTTTGCATCTGTTTTTGTTATATTTTTGCAGACATCTGTGCGCAGCCTGGACGTTGGTGATCGTCGTGCCAAACACACAGCAGATGACAAAACCGTTGAGCCCCAACGTAAGCAGAGAAAAATTATTTGTTTGAAAGAAAACAAAGTGTGGGAGGATTTTTCTTGTTTTCCTCAGTTGCATAACTCCATCTCTTGGGGACGGCAGGGTCACAAATACTGCTGAGAAACCAACTTTATTATTCTTCTTTACTCCTCTCCTGATTAGACCGTCGACCAAACCATTGCATCATCACGCAAATAAGAGTCTGTCAGGTATAGTGTGCTCCGAAACAAACTGTCATCTCTAACAGGTCCAGGTGGGCCGTGTTCCCATGTGGAGAGCGGTTAGCTGAAGGAAAATGTAATCCGTGCAGCTCGTTTTGATGGGTTCTGAATAAACGCCATGAGTAGTTTCATCTGCTACAGGGCAAACCTGCAAATCATTTGACAACAACAGCTTTCAAAACAGATGATCCTGATCAGATTCAGAGGAACCAGAGGACTGCTTGTATAATAACCTCACAGCCGTCATCAGACAGGCTGAGGAGGGAGAGCAGTCCTCCTCTACACCTCCAGCTGCAGCCTCCATCTGCTGCTAATTAAACCTCTAGGACAAATTACATGAGAGGCGTCACTCCACATCTGGATCTGCAGTGTTACCACTGACATAAACATCAGTCCTGCTTCCAGGATCATGTAAGAGGAAAACTCTGGCAGTGGAGAGAAATATAACATAATTCAAGACAGGTGCATGCAGCCACAGGAAGCCCTCTAAAGCTTTGAGCTGCCAATAAAACGTAAACTGGTTCATATTTATCTTTAACATAAAAACATCATTCTAAACAATGCCTGGACTGGTTATGGATTATTTATATAAAGAGCAGAGGAGATGCCACACTGTGTGAGAGAAAGCAAAACGGATCTTTACGTTCTGAGAACAATTGCAGTAATAAAGTGAAAGGCAAATGTTGAAGCGTTGAGGATTCTGCAACTAGAAAAAGCCTGGTTCACACCGAAACGTTTTTGTGCCCAAGTGAAAATAACTGTAAAACTCCTCACTGAGACTGACCTTATGGATTCAGTAACAGCATCTACACAGAAGAGCTGCTGTCAGCGAGGCTGTCTGGCTGTTGGTTTCCATCAGGTCACCTGTTAAAGCCAGTAAAGCCTTAACAGAATATCTGTCTAGAAATAAACCAAATGGAGGCAGCCTGCTGGAGCAGAAGGTCTCTGATCGTTTCTTCTTTTTGGAGTTGGAGTTGGGGAATTGCATGTTTAGGCTTTTAATCTCTGGTAATATCACTGGACCATGTGGCTGAAAATGTATCGTGACATTGATTAGCTTTTATTTAAATATCTGAATTATTGTCCAACTGGTGACGTGTCATTTCCTGTTTATCCAGGTTTCTCTCCACGATGTTTTTGTTAATTTTTAAGCAGTTATGAGACGTGGTGGAGAAACCTGAAACTGCTGCTGCGCAAGCTACTCAAGAGGTTGTTGCTAGGTAACTGAAGAGTGAGCTAGTTGATGCCATCGACCTTGTTTAGCCAACTGTGACAGGTTTCTTCTGCCTACATCCCCCAGAATGCTGTGCAGCTCCGGATCAGAGTTCAGTGAAATTATTGAACAGTTATTGGACTTATCTATTGATTTCGATCACATATTTACTGCAACACATTGTTATTGATTTATCAGTTGAGAATGGTTGCTTTGAGACATTTTTAAGTAATATTTAAAATGGCATAATAGTACAAGTTTGATAAACTCATTTTGTACAAACTCTCAACACTGGAACTGGAATATATTCTAAATATTCTAAGAAAAACACAGAAACCAAATACAATACATAAAACAGAAACCAGATGCAACCGAAATAAATAGATAAACAGGATTATGAAGTCTGACAAAAAATCCTCCTCCAAAAAATATGAATCATCCAAATGGAAATTTTTGAGCTCATTTTAATTTCTCTCTCAATTAAAGATTTCCTGCTCTTTGCAACAGGCTTGTGAGACTAATACAGCACCTGTCTTCAGTCAGAGGCCTCTTCAGATTCACTGCAAAACTGACTGCTACTGGAGACACTTCCTGCCTACAGCATCAGCCTCCACACAGACCGCTTACACACCATATGAGTTATGACAACATTTCATTTCTCTTTGACATAAATAAAGCATTTGTGAATCGAATTAGCAGGATGTTTCTTGGAACATTTCCACTTTTCTCTTGGACTAAAGTGGACCAATGCTCACATCTGCAGTACATGCACTGTAAAGCCGCACTGAGTCCGTGGCTTAGTGCTGTGGGTTCAGAGTGCCAAGGTTCATAAAAAACTACAATCCTATAACAAGTGCAACCCGAGCATTCCTCTGTTTACTGAGCATCTTGCTGCTCCATGTAGAGTTTAGACAAACAGCCTGACCTTTAGTCCACATGGAGCAGAAAAGAACTGTTCAGCTGTTCCAAATATGGATGAATTGCTCATGCTTATTTCTGAAATCAATTTATTCAGACTGAAAGCCAGCAGGCAGTATTAATCTGTCAAAAACATGCTGCTTTCCAAGTGCATTTGAAGTGCATGAAAGCAGAAATACCAGAGAGTCTTCCACCGTTCTGCACACGGCTTCAGTCATGCAGACGCTCCAGAACGGATCCGAGACACGAGGCAGGAGAGCAGCAGGTGAGGAGGGACAGTCAGCAGAAAACTCCACTTTACTTATTCATCCCTTCACCGACAACACGATTCATTATTTACATGGATTTTAACGTGTTAAAAACTGAATGCAATTCATCGCTTTTTTTTTTTTTTTTTAAAACACACAAAGACTCCAACCGGAATATCGGCCAACAGCAGCACAACTTTCACATGTTGGTAACGGTCTCCTGAAGTACAATTTGGCTGATATTTACGCCTGTCGCAATAAATCAATTAATCTTATGAAAAATTAAAACAAGCTCAATAATTTCCATTAGTGTGATTTTTTCCCTTTTCTCTCCAGGCTTCAGTCTGGTGTTTTTGTCTGAAGGACAATTTTGTTTACAGAAACTTCATCATTTATTTGTTGTTTATGCTGCTTGTTTATTTCTTTGGATATTTAAAATGTCTTCCAGTTTCAGTTTTAAATGTTCATTAGAATTGAAAGTTTATTGATCTTTGACAATGTGTTACTTCATTATTATTAGATAACTAATAGTAATGTCCAATTAGAACAGTTTGGGGTTTTTCATTAGAGTTTAGTTTATTTCATTGTGATTTTTTTGTTTGTTTAATTCAGTTTGTTTAAATTAGTTTTTAGAGAGGGTTTGCTATTAACACTGTTTAACTTTAGTTCAGGTTTTACTAGCTATGTTAATAGTTTTGTTTTTCATAATTTGGTCAATTTGTAGGTGCAGAATTCAAAAAGGTTCAAGTATTGTGAATATTTATACATAATTGGGAAAATAAATAGTCAACAGAAGATATAATATAAAAAATATTTTTTTGAGTTTTGCACCACTGCTGCTTTCTCCAAACTTTTTCTGTTATTGTTTTGCAGACCAGGATGAGGATGGAGTGCAGTAATTTGCAGACAGCTGACGTAAACTGCTGTTGTGGGAGGGAAAAAAATAAACAAATAAAATAATCGGTTTGAAAAGTTGATAAATGTGTAAACACAAAAATGAAGAATATTATATTTATAATAGCAGTAAGTTTTAGATGGCTTTATAAACACACAATATACAGTAGTTCCACATTTAGTCATACCTTTTCACCAATAATTACCATTTTTTAAATATTTATTTAAATGAACGGGAATGTTCTCTCAATTTCAGTCGTTATTATTTTGTTTATTTTAGTTACGGTAACTATAATGTTGAGGGCCTATCACAGCAGCTGTTGATGCTAACTGGTGGACGTTCTGCTCAAACCAGTTGCTGCTCAGTCCAGATTATAAAACTGATGAACTACTGAACTCTGGGATGTTGAATGTTGGAGGCAAAAATAATCCTAACCAGGATGCCCCGCGCTATGAAGCAGCTCATCTGATTGGTTAAAAAACACTAAGATAAAACATATTCAGGAAACACTACAAAACAGTCCAAAAAAGAAACCTCTGTAATTATTACAACACATAACTCCGCTCTGTGACATCACAGCAGGGACCAGATATTCCTCTGTTATTCCACAGTCTGTGTGGATGAGGATGAGGAGGAACAGAGAGTAACCACGGTGATCATCAATAACGTAAACACAGGCAGGGAAATGCTGCGTTGCAAGAAGAATTTACACTCCATTGGACTATTTCACTATTTGTCCAGTGGCGCCCCCAAGGGGAGACCAGAGGGGCCATGGCCCCCATGGAAAAATTGCTGGTCACACCAGTACCCCTCCAAAGAGTCATGTTCAGATTTACAGTTCTCTTTTTCAAGACACATATATCCATCCATCCACTTTTCTTACACCCTTGTCTCTAGTGGGGTCAGGAGGTGCTGGTGCCTATGTCCAGCTATCGTTCCAGGCGAGAGGCGGGGTCACCCTGGACAGGTCGCCAGTCTGTCGCAGGTATATATATATATATATATATGTATATATATATATATATATATATATATATATATATATATATATATATATATATATACGAGTTCTGGTTGTATTTTTAGGATTGGTGTCTAAAGTCTTTCAGCCTCTACCTGCATCAGGACACTCCTGGATTTAGCTCCACCCATTAACTCCGCCCCACTTCACTATGCTGAAGCATCCCAGCAGCATGCTGCTGCCGCTACCGTGCGTCACTCCAGGGGATTTACTGTTCCGATTGATTAGTGGTTCCATTGGATTTTATTAAGGAGTATCAGAGTAATTTGGGGGCTGGATTCATATGCCAATGGTTTTACATTTTTATTTATACAAAGAATTGATGATAATAATAATAATAATAATAATAATAATAATAATAATAAAAGGAAAACTGTGAATCTCATCATTCCTTCTACTTCACATACGTGTGTGATTTAGATTATACTTCTTGTAATAAAATCCCATTTTTAGATACTGCAGGAAATCTGGAAACAGAAACACAAAATATTGAGAAAGACTGAGTGGACTTCATTATTAAGAAAATGACTTAGTGCTTCGAGGGCTGCACAGTGGCGCAGTTGGTAGCACTGTTGCCTTGCAACAAGGTCCTGGGTTCGATTCCCGGCCGGGGTCTTTCTGCATGGAGTTTGCATGTTCTCCCTGTGCATGCGTGGGTTCTCTCCGGGTACTCCGGCTTCCTCCCACAGTCCAAAAACATGACTGTCAGGTCAATTGGTTTCTCTAAAATTCTCCCTAGGTGTGAGTGTGTGTGTATGGTTGTTTGTCCTGTATGTCTCTGTGTTGCCCTGCGACAGACTGGCGACCTGTCCAGGGTGTACCCCGCCTCTCGCCCGGAACGTAGCTGGAGATAGGCACCAGCAACCCTCCCGACCCCATTAGGGACAAGGGTGAACAGAAAATGGATGGATGGATGGATGGACTTAGTGCTTCAATGTGCAGAATACACATGTGCACAACAGGGTGCAGTGAAGCACAAAATAAGATTTTTTAAAATACAAATATAGAAACATGACCTAAATGTAAATGAGTTTGAATTTTAATGTGTTTTAATGTCTGCAGGAATGATTGCTTCACATTTAATGATCGATCATTCCAGTTAACCTGACGGGATTTGCCACACCTGAATGGATTTCAGTGGAAGGTGTTCTTCTTTTGTCTCTGGTTGGGATCTGGTGAATCAGGCTCAGACTGAGCTTTTTACCCCAGATAAAAATGAATGTCAAACGGACATACTGGAACACAGACAAGTATTTCTGTTCCCACCGCAGGGTTATTTATGTATTCGTGTTAAAGCTCACCTGGCCTCAGACTGCTGTTAAAGTAGAAGATGACCACAATGAAACATCCCAGACACAGGGCAGAAACCATCCGAATCCCTTTGGGTTTCCTCATTCTGAGTCTGTGGAAACGACCGAGCAGCTGGACCGACTTCTGCCCGGGTTCATACGACAACCGGCGTCCGTCCTCTTCCTACTTTATTACCGATAACAGCACCGAGCCGGCCCGCTCACATCTCACGGCCCTGGTTATTTTCTCGCGCATGTTTGCATGTCCGTGCCGGAGGACAAAGCGACGAAAAGAAAAGGAGAAGAAAAAAAGGTGGGGGGCAGCGGTAGCGAAACGAAGAGTCCGCTGTTCTCCGGTATTTTTTAACGGTTACTATGGCGTTTCTGTGCGTTGCTGGAAAACCAGCCGGGCGGGCTTCATTACTGCCAGCGTCGTCCGAGTGGAGGTCACCGGCTGCCCGGTACCGTTAAAGGGCTTTTATGTGACCTGCGGGCCTTTCCTACCGTTCAGTTAACCCCTTTCTGCCCAAAACCCAGAGGTTTGCGGTTATTCTTAAAGTAAGTCGTCAAGCTCTTGTCTCAGTGGGTGGACTTCCGGTCACTTTTTTCAAAGTAAAAGCTTTCCACGAAAGGGACCGGATAAGGTCCACAAACTACCCAAATCAAAGAGATTTTTTTTTTTTTTTTGCTCCGAGTCCTGGCCATTTGAAAATAATAATAAATAAATAATTAAAATAATAATAATTTATATTTTTTATAAATAATTGTTTCAATTTTGTTGTAATAAAAAAAACACATTTCCATTTTTAGAGGTTAAAATAAAGTCAAATATATGTTCAAATGATGATGAATATAGTTATTTATTATTTCAAGGATAACCCCTTAAAACCATCTCAAGGGGAAATCAAAGGGTTTCAGTTTTTTATGGGATGTTGGTATTTCTTTGAAAAATGTAAAAAAAAAAAAAAATCACAGTTTGCAAAATTATAAAAAATTATCTAAAACTACATTACTGATACTTTTCACTCCAGATATTCGGTGCAATTATTTCTTTAAAAAATTTTTAAAATACTACAACTTGATTTTTTATCATATAAATTACATTAAAAAATATTTGTTAGTTCTTTGAATTTTTACCCAAAGTTCTAAAGTATGACCGGTCCAACGGGCAATGTATGTGACATGAATATGTCATGTAATTTACATGTCCGCCGTGCATATATGCCATATCTTATGAAACAGATTCATAACAGAAACAAACTATTGTTCAGCGATGAAATGAATAAAAAAGTGTGAAATATATTCTACTAGCTGGTGTAGCCAGTAGCAGCTTGCCTGACTACAGTTAAATCCCACTAGTTTTCCAAGTTATATCAGTAACTGTGTTAAATTAGGTGAGATGTTATACCGAGGCAAATAAAAGAACATTATGCATTCCCGTAATGAGACTTTTATATACAGTTATTGATTACATCATCCTAGGCAAAACAAAAACAATACTATAAACACATAAAAATAGTCCTGCATAAAAAAAACAACTAATTAATTATAAATATTTTTTTTATGATTTACTTTGAAATGTATCATTTTAACTGAAACACAAGTTACCAAGCAATTTCTAGGAAACAAAAATAAATTGCATTTACGGAAAGCTTTGAAAAAGTTGGAAAAGCGAAAAAAAATAAACATTCAATAAGAATGTTCCATGCTTTAAATTTGAAGTCACAACAAATCCTCATCCGGGGTATTTCTATTGTTCTTTACTAAGCTCCAGCCCTGCAAACACTCACACGTGTTATACCTCAGTGTGACAAATTTAATGGCTGGTCGGGTCATTCCTCCCAGTTTAGGGATTGACTGGATTCTCTGCCAGGGGTCAGAGCAAAAGCCAAAGGTCACAAAAAAGGAAAAACTACTCACTGCACTTAAACAAAGCGATGGGTGGAGGAGCGGTTATGGTAACTAGAGTTTTGTTTACAGTAAGCGCTTCTGTTTCTGTTCTGCTTTGCTGAACATGTTTTTGTTCTAAAATTATCCAATAAAATGTTCCCCTTTGTCTTCTAACAGGAGCTAAAAGTTGTAAGCAGTATTTTAAAAGAACACATTTTGTTAAATCTTCACATTGTGCCAGGGCTTCAGCATCTAATGTGGAATACACACGTAATTCTTCTCTATTCACAGAACCAAGAGACAAAAAAAGCTTTTCATCATCAGAATAATGTTTTGTTGCAAAGTACAGGCAAGGGGCTTTATGTGTTGCAGTCAGACCCAGATGTAAAAAAAAAAAAACGAGGTAGTAAAACTTTAAAAATATAAAATGGATCTCAGTGAAGCTAGAGAAAACTAGCAACTGAAGAAGATCTAGAGTTATACATGTCTAAACATGTTTAGAGAAATGAAGGAATTCAGAGTTAGGATGGTAGAAGGCGTGTCATTAGCATACTGTACATCCTGAACCGACTTATAGAAGCTTAGAAAGCTATTTTCATAATGACAACAAGATACAAGTTTTCTTTGTTTCTGTCTGGAGTATGAAAATGTCGGTTTTTGCTGTAAAATATTTTTTTGTAATTTCTTTTCAAGACAATGCAAGAATTGTCTTCTCTTGTAACACACAAACATTGTTATCCTGTGATAACTGACACTTACATGTTGTCATCCATATTGTCAGACCTGCTATATACTATAGTTGACTACATTGAACATCAGTCTCTAAATTAAGAGGAAAAACTGTCAGAAAGAAACACAACATGAAAATAAACTGTTTTCAGTTTTTGCTTCCCATGCGGGACACAACCTGCACACTTTCTGTCATCATCAAACATGTTTATGTCTGTCAGTGACATGTAAGGTAAGGTTAGCAAGCACAAAATTAAAATGTATAGAAAGAAAAAGAATAACTTCTAATACCAAAAAACCATTTCAACCAAGTCTTTTTTTAATGTCCAGAATTATATTAGACAAATCTGGAATATTTATTTTCCAGAGTTCTGTTGTCTAACTGTATAGGATCTGAAATGACGTTTTCTCCTGGTAATAATTATGATTATATATTCATATTGTTCATTCTAGACAGGCAGTATGTATTTGTGGATATCATATTCTGCTTTATATGAATTTTATGCTATTCCGAAAATGTGGAAATTCACATAAAATCAACAGATCTACACATTTTTCCCTCTAATGCATAAGTGTGAGTTTATGTTTCTGACATTTTTCAACAAAAAAATGTCAAACCATTGAGTTTTGCTACTTTCCACCTGCAGGCGGCAGTATTTCTTACTTCTACTACACTGCTGCTTCACTTTGTCTCGAGTCATAAACGGTTTTATCAACCAGCCTTTGAGAACATTCATGATCTAGACATGGCCCACAATGAAGGTGAGTTGACATTCCTGTTTATAGGAACCTTTAGAAATCCTAAAGGATTGAGGATTTCTACATTTCATTAATATATTTTCATTATGTTATTGAAAATACAAATATACTCAAATTTACTTACCAGCAGTTACATGCAAGTAATGTAATCATTGATAGCTTGATTTTGACAAGTAAGAATGTATTAATATTCTTCAAAAAGTGTGTTTTGTTTATTAAATGGTAAAACTGCTTTCTATACAGGTATATGAAGTGCAATAATCTTATTGATATGATGTGTAACACGCTTCCTGAACCTTCAAGACCCTAAAACAAAGGAAGGAACATCTCAAGGTTCCTTGTGCCCTGAAACTAGAGTCCACCTTTAGCTAATTAGAGCAGTACAGGAGAGCCCACAGAGCTACTTTTGACCTCTGGCCTCCCCTGCATTCCTCACATCCATCGTCCCGGGAGTCACAAATCAAGATCCCCAGGAGAAGTCAGAACAGGTTTGAAAGCACACAACTGATCAAACCTGAGACCTAATGGAAGGCTGGTGTGAAGCCTGTCTGTGTTTACAGTCTCAGGATGGAATGGTGGCTAATGGCTGCCAGGTCAACAAACCGGAGCACATTTTCCAAGAAGCCGGCCGGTCTAACGAGAAGTGTCAAGCAGAGTCATTCCATGGTCAGAGGTTGGCACAAACAGCTGCCAGCCTGTATCTAGTTGGTGAATTAACAGGCTTAGACAGACACGGGGTCCGGACCCCTGGCTTCCTGCTGTAACACTGCCTGAGGCAGACAGACGAGTTCAGGTCAACACGATGACCCCCAGCACGTATTAGAACAGTTTATTGGATCCAAAAAGATGAAATATTTTTTTCCCCAAAATTCTGTAATAAAAAAAAAAATCCTATTATGACAATGGGAAAAAGTCTGAAATATTTTTGTACATAAGCATTAATAAGCCTTTAAAGCTGCAGGAGGTAACTTATATAAAAAAAAAATGTATTTATTTGTTAAAACTGTCACCGAGTCATGTTAATACGAGACAGATAATCTGTGAATAGATCAATCTCCTCCAGAGCAAGCTTCAAAAGTCTGAAATGTAAAGGATGAATTTTAAATACCATGTTCAAGGGGGCGCTGTGGTGGCGCAGGGGCAAAGCATGAACCACGTATTGAGGCCTTAGTCCTCATGACGGTGGTTGCAGGTTCGATTCCCAGCCTGGCGACATCGCTGCATGTATTCCCCCATTCTCATTACCCGGTTTCCTGTTGAACTACTTTCAAATAAAGGCCTTCTTAAAAATACCTTGTTCAAGAAGAAACTTTCCATCAAAATCTGGAGATATAATCTCTTTGACCTGGTGTTCTGCTGGAGCACTACCTGCTGCAGGCCCCACACTGCGCCCGCAGGTCAGAGGGCCAGACCACGCCCACCCCTCTGCCCAGGGATGGAGAGAGAAAGTGACCCCCTTACAGCGAGGAAGAAGAACGCAACCTGCTGCTGCTCACAGACTGAGCAACTGCCACACCTGCTACCAGCTCCCCATAGTGTGGCAGACTATCGCAAATTTTATAAGAGTCCATCAAATGGTGATGCAGGCATGGTGATTTGTACAACGTTCACAATTTTCAAAACTACTGCTAGCCATGTAAAAATCCAAGATGGCTGCTGCGCCTCACCAGATATTGCTTAAATTATTTTTTCATTATGGTGTGTAAAACATTTAGTGGTCATAAATAGTTGTGTATTAGATCATAGAGTCACTCCAGAATTTCATCTTAAAGGGGCAGTGTTATGTAAAATCAACATTTTTGAGTTTAACATCATGTCATGATGTTATTCCCTCCTCTGGAACAGACCTGGAGCGTCGCCTTGATTCTTTCATGCATTTTTGAGAAATCCTTGTATCTCAGGGAGTTCCTCAATGCTTTTTCTCACAAAGCTCCTCCTCAGAGCTGCAGTCTCCAGCTGAGGTTCCGCCTCACACAGCAGCAGCCCACCGCTCCGCTCCCACACTCAGCTCCTCTAGACTAGCGGAAGCAGCAGTTAGCAAACACCTGGTGGAACGAACATCTGCTGAGCTCATCACACCAGCTACTTCGCAGTGAAACAATTCAAAGAACGGTTATAAACAGCACACAACAGAAAGATTATTGTAATGACTTCCTGAAGGCGGAGTTTCAGAAAGAGGAGGAGCTTCTTAAAGAGACAGAGGCCCAATTTCAAGGTATTCATTTACAAAGTCTAATTTCTTTTAAGTCATATTTGATATATACAGTATTTCTTATGTTAACTGAAGGTAACATAGTTACTTGAATGTGCTCTAAAATGATAAAACTCATAATACTGCCTCTTTAAGGTGCAGACATGGGATGCAGAGATTGGTTGGACAAGTCTGCCCTCTACAGGCTGATGACTGTCAGCATCCAAACTGTACAGTCACAGTGTATGGAGACAACTTTGTAGATCATTGTGTGACCAATGCATGAGTCAGAACACCAGGTGGTCCTGCGGTGCCTGCTGTAAAAAGTTTCACACACAAACATAAAGAATAGAGAAAAACCCTCCAGCTGGTGTACAACCGTTTCATTCCACTCTGATCCCTGTGGAAGGTGGGAAATGTTTGTTCACTTTCATTTTTGAAGGTTTTCGCTCACAGAACATGACTGTTAGGTTCACCGGCAGTAAGCTGTGAGTGTGTTTCCTCAGGGCTTATCCTGCAGGGATAAAATACAGGATGCATGACTTTCCTGATTCCCTGCAGGAAACAATCCGTTTGTTTCCTGCAAAAATAAAAAAACCCCACCTGTGTTTCAAAATCAATCAATAACTGAGGAACATAAGCTGTTACAGTCAAGGTGAGATGAATGAAAATGACATGCGGTTAGTTGAACTTCTTTTATGTTCAGGTGGGTTAATGATCTGCAGAATGTACAATACAAAAGGAGATCTGTGTCAGCAGCAATGGGACCTTTGATTGCATAATTACAGATTCCACCACGTGGCTTGTGCCGGCCAGTGATGAAATCAGCAAGTCATAGTGAGACAAGGTTGATTTTTAATGGCTTTGGTAATTAGGCTCCACTGCGTCAGCAGACGCTTAAATGTCCTTCTGGAAAGTTCTTCAGCCGTTCCGGGACGCTTCGTCCTCCTTAACCAGGAAGCAAAGAGAAGAAAGCTCCAAGTTTCCTTTAGATAAAGTGGGCATAATACAAGGAAGTAGAGTCATCTAAGTCAGCTTCACTGTGGTTTGTGTTTGCCTGGTAGACGTTTCCAGGTATCACTTCCTTACTGATGGTTGCTATAATCTAGAGATTTTGTTTTTGCAGTCGTTTCAGGGTGGCCAGTGAAAAGAACCCCATTAGATTGGAAAAACCTTGAAATATAAATTAGATTTCCAGTAAAGATGTGTTTTAACTGTAACATCCACCAGAAGCTGCCATCTAACACGGACATTCCCAAATTGTTCATTTTCCGACCCTGAAAATAAGAGCAGAAAAAGACCTTTGACCCTGAAATCATTTCTACTCAGATACAGACACCTACAGACGATACACGGCTATTATAAACCAGATGTTTACACACGCTGAATAAAAATACTATACACACAGTTAATTTGAGTTCTTTTATGCCCAAGTAAAGATATTTCCTAAGTTAATGTTCAGGTCATAAAACTTGATGCAACTAATCTGTAATATGTTTTGTAAGAAAAGTTGTAAAACAAAAGCTTTAACCAAGTGTTTTCTTGAACTATACCACTGTGGATTTAAATTTAAATCAAACCAGTCTTATGTTGCTTAAGAGCATTTAGAATGACCAGAATTATTTCTATTATATGAATATCATAACAATGACAGAGAATATGTCAGAAAATTATTTATTAATGTCTTCAAAATCAGAAGTGTAGATATATTTCTTTTGTTCTTTTAGGTCTCCTTCCTCAGGCTTCTCACAACAGCCAGCTGGAGTTCTGGTCCATTTGTCCAGACAGAACTGGTGGAACTGGGTCAGGTTTGTAGGTTTCCACCTCACTCCGACGCGTCTTTTCAAATCTTCAAAACAAATTATCTACAGAGTTTAAATCAGGGCTTTGTGATGCAGGTCAAAACATCAACATTGTTGTCAGCACCGCAACAATCATGAGATCAGAAATATCATCAGAGGCACAAGACCAACAATCCTGTGTCATAATTATCACAGAACCAAAGGGAGACAGAGGACACCACACAGATGACGACTAAGACGTAAAACAACAGAGGTGCTAAAAAAAGCTGAGATTTTATAATAAGCCCCACAAACTGAGCTGTCATCCTCAATCAGAAATGAGACAAAGTCATGACAAAGAGAAGTTTCCAAGAAAACCAAATTAGAAACAACATTGAGTAAAGTGAAGATGACACAAAGAAGTAATAAACCAAGGAAGTTTAGTCATTTTCCTAAAGTCACTGCAAAGTGGGGATGTTTTTTTTTTTTTTTAACTCTTTTGCTCCAAATACAACTTGAAGATGTTCCACATTTAGAAATTGAAACTTTTGTTTCCAGAATACCTGAAGTTCAGCAAGATAATACTCCAAGTACAGACAGCAGGAGCCTCGTGTTGGAGGAGATATTTATCAAATAAAAGGCGGATCTGACCAGCTTGTAACTGCTGGGGAGGTGATCAGTGGCACTGGAACCAGGCGGGTCTAATGGATGGAGGCTATGAGAGGCTGAGTTCAAATGAATCATAAACACTGAGAGAAACAAAATAGTTTTGTCTGCAAGTTTCACTTTCAGTCAGTTTCCTCAGAGCTGTGAGAATGTGTCAGAATGCTAGCTGCACTTCAATCAGCCTATCAGTCCTTGTCTGTATTTGCACAACAAAAAGCCAGAGAATCAATTAGCTCCCATCGTTCGTCCTGAACGGGTATCTGCCAAATAAAAACTCATCAAAGAGCCAGTTGCCATGGCAGCGCCTGCAGGTGATGGAGCTTTCAGATGAGAACAGCTGAGCTGAACAAAGGCTTCACACCAGCCTGGACGCGATTGAGGCTGAATAGTCCCACAGAGACGCAGAGGAGACGGTGCTATTCTTTCTGGCGCCCGGCTTCTCTGATGCAGATGATGTGAGAGGACTTCAATGGCGTGAACCTTTAAAATGTGCACACAACCTCCTCCCACCGGATGGTTTCATTGTTCTGTCATTGCTGCAGGACGAGGAGAGGTTTACTGAAACTGTGTGGAAGATGAGTGGAAACTAAACCGTATTTGGAATGGAAAACTTTTTCAAACAGGAGACTGTTTCTCCATGTGACTCGCCAATGAAAGAGTTTTGCCATCCGCAAACTGTTTTTCTACTTTTAAAAAGAAAAGTAGAAAAGGACTATTTTGTCACTGTTAACCAAAATAGTCGTGATGAATTGATTATTGAAATAATTGTTAACTAATTCATTCATCAATCAATTCATCACTAACTCAAGCATACAGGCTGTAAAACATGCCCTTCTCTGAACAAACACCCTCAGAGCAGTAATTACAAAATCTATACATTTTGCAATTAAGATTTTTTTTAAAAAAGCTTATTCTGAAAATATGTTCAACCCAGAACTAAAAAACTTGTCACCAGTTCAGATCTCCACTGTATTGATGATGAGGCAAGCACATTTTCATGTCAAAAAAAAAAAAAAGAATTAAAGAAAGTTGCAGATGCACCGTTTGATACAAATAATCAAACTTACACTCAAGGAATGTGATGTTATTTCATTATTTTTCTTATTTAGAAAAGGAGTTGAATTATTACAAAGCATTTGTTTGCACTTCTATACTTCTAAGATTGCATAACATGATGGTAGAAGTTACTAAAGTGATAATTGTTTTAAAGTACAGGTAGGTGGTATGTGATATGGAAGCTGAGACGTTATTAGAATGATGTAATAAATGTTTCCTATTCACTCATTCATAAATTGTAGGATTTGTTCATCCTTAAGTTTCCATTTTTAGGTCTTCAAGAAAAAGGAAAACATAAAAACTGAATCAAAAATAGGATTAATAAGAAATATAATTCATAACACACATTATCCTAACTTATTGAAATATATTATTATTATTATTATTATTATTATTATTATTATTATTATTATTATTATTATTATTATTATTATTATTATCCAGGTTGCTTACTTATTTCAACAGGAACAATGCACAACACATAATATGCCAGAGTAAAGACTAGTTTGGAACTCATGCACCTAACTGACTACAAAAAAAGGTTTTATGGGTCTGATGTCATTGATGATGTCATTGATGATGTCACTGAGTCCTTTGCTCTCTGGTGGAATTCTTTCCAGATTCACACTGCTGCTGTTTCTGACAGAGATCTCACAAAGTTTTGGGACCTTTTGCAGACTCAGTTTTGGCGAAACAAGAATCGCTGAAAGCACTCAGAAAATGTTTCATCTTGAAAAGACTCCACAGCCGTCCGTCCGGCAGGAGAAAGATAACGAGACCATTTTTCACAAAGTCCTCTCTCTGCTTTTGGAGGCGACCGATATGTTGGAGGAGAAGGAGGATTTGACCGAGCAAACGAGGCAAATGCAGAGGAAAATAGGAGACATGGAATGTCTTGAAGAAGATTATATGTACCTCAAGAGCCAGATATTCATTTATGGTGCGATAAATGAACATTTAAGAGAGGAGTTTGTTGTGCTGCAAGAACAATTGGAAGCTCAAGCTACCCTGAGGGATAAACACCAGAGGAAACAGAAAGAACTTGAGAAAATAAACCAAAGCAACGAAGCTTTTGAAACAGTACTTAAGGAGTTAATTTTGAAACTAAGGAATCCCAATAAACTGAAAGAAAACTACCAGGCAGCAAAAGATGAGAAAGAAATCCTGACACAAGAAAACACCAGGTTGGAAATGCAGATTCAGAAGGTCCAAAAACAGCTTTCAATACAAAACCAGATGGAAAAGGAGTGGAAAGAAGAGGAACGGTGCAACACAAGCTTAGAAATGAACATCCAGGTTTTGGAGAAACAGCTTGAAGGGCTAGAGGACAAACTTTGGGAAAAAGAAACCAATTTTATGACTGGCTACACCCAAAACCTCCAGATTAAAATCAGCCAGCTCCAAAAACAGCTTAAGGACGAAAAGTACTGGACTGACAAACTGAAAAATATCAAAAGTCATTGGAGGGATATAAGTGAGACCAACAGCAAACTTCAAGCAGAACACGAGAAGCTCAAGCTTGAGCTGAGGAAAGCTAAAAGGTTGAAGGACAAACATGGTGAAATTCAGTCCGTTGTTCAGGCTAAGGAGGAAGAAAATGCCTTTCTGTTGCTGGAAAATCTAAGACTTAGAAAGGAACTGCAGAATCTTAAAAGCACGGAAGACAAAGTTGGAAAGTCAGCCTGTCCACCAAAGACCGATGAACGTGAAAGAGGCCAACCTGAACAAACGCTGGATGTTATTTCCACCTCACCTGTCCATTCAGTGGGGGACACAGAGGACTCCTTCAGCCAGGGCGACCCACATCCTGATGACCAATATACCGACAATAAAGCAGAATCCATCCAAGCACAATCAGAGACAGATTCAGAGAGTTTGAAAGGAGACGACAGGATGGAAGTTTCCTCAGGTCTCAGTTCCTCACCTGACCATGATGTGGACGAGACCGAAGTCACTGCGGATCATGGATGTAGTGCAGATGAGACCTGTGATGGAACTGAACCACAGCAGTCCAACCAAAGGGAGAGACGGTGGAATGTGTCCCTCTACAACATGCTGTTTGCCTTACCTAAAACCACCCACAATTACTTTATTGGCAAACAATAAGACCAAGCTCACACACACACACACATACACACACACAAAAAAACATTTTCAAGTTTTCTCCAGGTGATCTGAGATATGCCCAAGAAGCTGAGTCTCAGTGAGACTTTTGCTAAAATCTCTGCTTATCAGCAAACTGCACAATCGGCTCCATTCAGGGTCGTTACGAAACAAACAGGAAATCTGGAGAATCGTCACCTTCATCAGACCTGAAACCATCTGCAATTACTTCCTCCCCACACACTCACACCTAAAATAACTTCACATCACACATAACATTCACCTGATCAATGAACCAGACAAGCACAAAACAAATTAAATATGCAAAAGAATTGATCAAAATAATCAAACAATAAAACATAAACATTTGCGGGTTCTATTCGGGTACTCCGGCTTCTCCCCATAAAAGCTCCATGTTAGGTGACGATAGTTGACCTTTCACCTTGTTAATAGCCTTCACTACATACTGACGACGTACTGTAAGTACACTATTTGGTTCAGGTGTGTTTGACCACACCTGATTAATAATAATAGGATTAGTACTGTTAAGTAATTTGCCCACTACAATCAATCAATCAATCAATCAATCAACCAACCAACCAATCAATCAATCAACCAACCAATCAATCAATCAACCAACCAATCAATCAATCCATTTCATTTCAGCAACAAGACATTTCAAAGTGCTTTACATCATAAAAACACAAAGTTATGCAAAATAGAATCAGCAATCGAAACATTATATTTAATCAATCATTGTTACATTCTCAATCGATTATGTTTCAATAGCAGCTCTAATCGGTTTAATCTACATTTAAAGGCGTTTCAGCTCTTTTTCAGTTTTCTGGGAGTTTGTTCCAGATTTGTGGTTCATAGAAGCTGAATGCTGCTTCTCCATGTTTGGTTCTGGTTCTGAGGGTGCAGAGCAGAACCAGAACCAGAACCAAAAGATCTGAGAGGTCTGGAAGGTTGCTACGACAACAGCAGATCTTTAATGTGATGCTAAGCTGTTCAGTGATTTCTAAACTAGCAACAGTATTTTATAGTTTATTCTCTGACCACAGGGAGCCAGTGGAGGGACTTTAGAACTGGGTGGGACCAGAAACCAGACAGGAGGACATCAAAGCAGTTGGTTATAGTTAGAAAGCTGTTTAATTGTTTAAACAGCTTTTTCAATAATTTTGCTGATCAGTGGGTGGTTGGACGCCAGCCTTTGATTCTGCAAAACTGATTTGTCCTGATTGTTCTATTTTATCAGTGGTTTGGTGATAAAAACCTCTGACATGGTTCCTGGTGAACTTGCTCTCTAGCATCTTTCTGTTCTATCTCCTTATTGTCTGTAATCTTTATTTTAAGTTGTTTCTGTTTTCTCTTTTTCTTGTTTAGTAGTTCTGTCAGCTGATTCAGGGTTTGTGAGGAAGAGTTTCACTGTTTTGATGGAGACGGTGTTGACTTTATGAAAGTTTGCGTAGCTGGTCACACACAGTCATTTCATTGATGTGCAGCCCAGTCTGTGGCCTCAAAACGACCCTCAGGTTCCTGCGACCATCTTCTGATAGTTCTTAGTATTACAAGTTTCCTCTGAAAAAAGGGTTTACATTCTTGAGCAGAGGAAAATAAGAATATGATCTGTGTTTTTTTCCCAGAAGCGATCTTTGTTTGGAGATGTATGAATCGTTAACATGTGCACAAAACAAATCTAACATCTGGTTTTCTCTAGTAAGGAAGCTGTCAAACATTGTAAGTGTAGCAGATAATCAGGAATGATTAAAATCATACATTTAAAATCATAAATTTTAATGTATGATTTCTGAACGACAAAAACTTTTCCATCCTGCTGTCTGGCAACAAACTTCACCTGAAGAAACATCATCCCTATAAACAGGTCCAAACTCAGATTTGACTGTAACATCAAACCGCCGTGACCTGGTTGTACTGACCCAGAAAGACACGGCTGCCGACTCGTCTGTGTCTTTCCTGATCAGGAATCCTGGGGACCACGACTGCAAAAAGTGCAGAACTTCTTTCAGAATATTTACCTCCCAGAGTTTGTAGGTAGATATTTATCAGAGCTCCAGCTTCAAGGGACACAGAATAATCTAACAGAATGTAAATAATGCTTAGACTTACTGTAGTGTAGCAAGTTTTCTATAAAATAATGTTTGTTAGCTGAAATGTTTAATTACATAAAATGTTTACTTAACAATAGGATCTGCTTCATTACCTGTTTACTTCTGACCTGATGTATTTAACATGATGTACATCAAAAATGCACTATATGTACATTTGGTTTATGTATGTACATACAGAGATTTGATGTATTTATGTCAAAATGTACATTTGGGATTTTTTTATCACGTTTTCCTGTCACCTTTAATATTTACTTTGAAATATTTAATCACATCAGATCCATACTTAAAGACGGACTATATTCCATTTTGCTTATGTGAAATGTTTACTGTGAAATGTCTGATTATATAATTGTTTACTTTAATTCCACAAAATGCTCATTTAAAAATAGGATCTGTTTCATGACATGTATACTTGTTACCTGAAATATTAAACTTGAGGTGTTTGAATAAAACGTCGTAGGAATGTTCACCACATGAACATTTATTAAATGAGAGAAACTGTACAAATATTTCAACACAAAACAATTTGTGCAAATAATTTTTTTTTTTACAACGTACATATTTACATTAAACAGTACTGCCAGCTGCTACAAACAGTTCAAAACAATGAGTGCAGCAAACATTTTTTTTCTCCAGTCTATGTTTTCCATGTTAACATGTGGAGGTGTTTTTTGTGTTTGGTTTTACAACCATGTTCACCAAACTGCAGCACACAAACACAATCTTATCAAGGAGTGTCGTCTCTTCTCCCTCACATGTGAGCAGCAAACTTACCGGCACAGTTCCGTGTAACACTTTGAATTTGTTCCTCATGCAACCGATCACTCTGTTCACGCGGATTCTGAGGTGAGCTACAGCCTGCGTGTCTTCGACATCTTTAGCATAGAGCTGACCTCTCCCTCTAGTGAATGATGGCATTCTGACCTCGGCGCACATCATTCCTACACCGTCTTTAATATCGAAGCCTCTGCCAGCTAACACGATGTCCCCAGGTAATAAATTGGAGAGAAGGCCACAGTTTTCTGCTATGTGCTTGTCTGATGCACGCCCGCCCCATCCGTGAGAAATAAAAGAAATTGAACCGTGCGGCGTGATACCAATCAGGTATTTCATTGTGTGTCTGCCTTTGTGCTCAGAGAAGGATTGTGCGCGTGCTTTTAAATTTGAGGGCTTTTCTGTGCCTATTTCGAAACAGTCGACAATAATCGCCACACGCTTTCTAAATGTTTTCAAAAACTGAGGCGGCATGGCAGCTTGTAAGCAATGCCTCTCGGGCCAGTTCACCACCGGCTTAAGGTGTGTGTACAACACATCTAGGGTGTCACTAAAGATATCAGACAGTGTTTTGTGTGACACATTAAAAAGGTGGCAAAGATGCTGACCAGGCAGATCGAGTCTAAGACGCATCAGTGTAAGTACAAGCATTTGAAATTGTGAAAGTTTTCTTGATGCTGGCAGAAAAGGCATAACGGTGTTAAACAACGACAACAAGACGGCAAAGCAAGGAAGTCCTGTGTAATATGTGACCTTTTTTGTGTCGTCCTTAAAAAAACTCTCGGCCAGCTGTTGTTTGTTGAGCTCGGACCTGAGCTCCCTGTTCTCCTGTAACAGACGGTCTACTTCTGCCATCCTCTCTTCACACAGCTGACATTTGATTTGTGGCCTTTTTGCTGCTGGTTCATGTTGGTCTTCCTGACCTGCAGCCTCACAGAGCTCCTCTTCTATAGTTAGCACTGCTGTGTGTTTATTATTTGGCTCTTCTGGGGTTTCTGATGGAGTCTCTGGAACCTGCTTCTCCACTTGTCGATCCCACACGTCCGTCGCTGCACCGCTGCAGTGCCTCTTTAACCGACGGGAACGTCCGTCTGATTTCGACATATTTAAGGGGGGGCTCATCAACAGAGTTGGAACCCAGTCTGGATTCTGCTCATCCATTTCATATGAAGGTTTGCCTTGAGGAGGACATATGAGAACACAGATCAGTGTTACTACTGTAAAACTGGCGACACTAGAGCGATTTAAGCAGTTTATTTCATTTATTGTTAATTTTACTGATACTGCGCTTTAAAAACAGCTATTAACTGCACCAAAGTGCTGTACGGGATTCATAAAAAACCACCGATAGAAACACATTGGAATACAACACACGTTACATACAAAAATATATATAAACCAGGTCGTGTTTACCATCTATGAGCTAAACATGAACGAACCGTGAGCACTCACACAACAAAGCGAGTTTAGACACTCACCAGAATGGAAATGTTTGGAACAAACTTGTATGTATCTTGGAATGTTGGAGAAGTTTATATCAGGACGTTTCACCGCTGATATCCAGGCCAGTCGTCTTCTTTTGGTCAGCTCAGATACATGTTCTCCCTCCCGTTGTTTCCAGGCAGGGAAACAATGAAACGAAAGTCCGTTTTCTATCTTTTTGCCACTGCGGTCGTGTGACCGGACGTTACAGCCAACAACACAACAGGTGCGAACCATTGCTAAATTACTTAAATTTTTTAAAAATCTGCTAAAGTTTTGTTTTCGACAGATATTATTTGTTGCCCTTCAAGATGGCGCTCATATCCCATCAACCACTGCGCCGCAGGCTGCCTCTACCAGTGACGTCAACATTAGCAATCTTGCTAACAAGCTTAGCATAATTTAGCTAACATATGTATGAAACAGCACTACTGAATTTACACGGTTTGTTTGGAAAAAGCTGAAAGGTTCCCTCTCTTTTCTCTGGCAAACTGCAGCTCAGAAGCACGTGAGCCACAGGTGCAACACACAGGTGCAACACACAGGTGTTAAACCATATTCTGTGACCACCGTAATGTGAAAATATGTGCTGTTGCATTTTAACACGAGGGGAACAAACACAAATTGAAAGAGAGACGGTCAAATACACACTAATATTTGACCAGTAATATTATGGAAATATAGCTCAGATATTGTGACCATACGATTAATTATAGAACATGAATACTGGAGCATTTAAAACATGTTTACTTATATAAAAAATGTTTAAATAATATGCTCTGTCTTCCCATAAGTGAGCATTATTTGTATTTTTCAAAACATAACAGTGGGGTCATTCCTGCATTAGTAGTAGTAAACTCCCTCAAGATGTGTTCAAAGACGACTCTGAAAAACATGTTACCACATGTTAAATGTGAATAAATCTTTTATTAAGTATGAAGGAAAAACAGTGGTCTACAAGTTGACACTAACTTGTCATTTATACAGATTATTAATGTCCCACAGTGACTGAAGACTGAATGTACCTTTATATACACGATGCAGAGGCAGAACACACAAGATAAATTAACTGTCAATACAACTCAGGCCAACACAGCTGTTCAGACTGAAAATGGTAAAAGCAGATCTTGAAGCTTGCAGGCTCAGAAGAGATTATGTTCTCTTAGAAGTTTCCTAAACTTAAAATGGTCATGTTGAACAAGCATACATTTCAGACTGATGTTGAATTGAAGAGAAAACACGTGGAATCATGATGGTGATGTTCACACACACTAAAGCCACACATTAAGCCGTTTTCAGTCTTTGCACCCTCTGCTTGCAAGAAGTGGAAAACAGTTGGGAGGGGTTTGGACGAAGGATTGGAGCCACCATCGGGTTCCTCTGCAGAAGGACATCGATCCTCGCCCACCTGAGTGTGCTAGGTTACGGGCTAGGACGTCATAAACACTCCAAACACACATGTAGGTTCCCACAGGTGTGTGTGCTGGAGCTCCTCTGAGAAGCAGACAGACCGATGGAGGCCAGAAGAGTGACCCCGCCGATCAGCAGGCTACCTTCACATCAGACACTTGGTGCTTTGTATGATGTCTAAACAAGCACCTTTGACCCTGTGACCTCTGGCTGGGAACCAGCAGGACAGGATAGAGTCCAATATGAGAGCAGCCTGCTAAACAGGCGGGGTTTAACCTCAGCAACCAGACTGGGTGATGTCTCCACCAGACCTCTTTGACACCTCCAAGGTGGTAAAGACCTGCAGGAGGAAGAGGCAATCGTTACGGGAATGTTGCTTGGTAAAAGGCCTGGAGAAGCAGGCAGAATCATTGGCACTCCAGGGAAAGATTTGTAAAAAGACTCAAAATAAATTCATATTTAATGTAGCAGCCAATAGGCCTAGAGTTTCCCCTCAGTGTACTGTAAGCCTGGCGGGCCACCAGGCTTTACTTGGGGGACTCCCCTCCCCCCAGGCTAAGTGTTTATTATAATTTCTCTGGTGAAACGGTTTGAAGTACAGCGTCAGTATGGTCAGGATGTCAAAACAGAGAGAGAATAAGGTCATGTGTCTTTTTTTGGTTTTTCTTTCCATTTGTTTTTAAATTCACCAGACCTCTGACTACTTCCCATCTCTACTGGTCTACACATCAACAACTTCCCACTTTATTTGTGACTTGTCAGCAAATAAAGTGACAAGTCATAGATAAAGGATCAAAAGATGTTGCAAAAATTAAGATTTATTTTAATTGCATTAATTAATTAAATATAGCCTTTAAGACTTCACAGTTGGTGATTAGGTCTTGTTAATGTCTTCAACACATGATTACCAAGTCTTTTTTTTTTTATTTTCTCTCAACTTTAAACATTTGACTCAAACACTCGATGACTGTCCTAAATGATCTATTGTTCCAGTAATTATTGTAATAGCCTATAAGAGTTTTTTGAGATAATTTTCAAGTGATGTATTGATAATGGCATAATCCAAGTTTGCCCTCTGAAAATACCAATACATGTAAATTTTGTAAAAAAAAAAAGAAGCAAAAAAAAAATACAAGCACTGGAGCCAGAAAATATTTTCAATATCAAAAATAAAAACCAAAATAAATAAATACAATTGTAAAACTATTTGTAACTTAAATCATAAATAAAATGGATTATGAAGTCTCTAAGCAAAATTGCCCTTCAAAGAACATCAGCAAGGAAACAGAACAACCTAATGTGCAGCAATTAGCCCTGTTACACATTAACATAATGAATGCGTAATGCTGCTCCATTATTAAGCTAATACACCCTATCCATTACAACAATAGAACTGATCCATAATTCAACTCAACATCTTAAAGACAATTAGAGATCGTCTAGGAGACGATAACAGAAGCATCAGGATGCTAACACAGGAAGTAAAATATCCCTTTTTTACGCTTCAGGACTCAATTTGTACTGACATTTTAATCAGAGAGAATAAAAAAGTTTGCACTGCTGCTCCTACCTCAGCGCAGGTCGGGTGGATGCCGATGGTGGCGTCAAAGTGCTCCTTGGTCGCTCCACATTTCATGGCGGCACCGAAGCCCTGCGTCACCTCCCCCGCGTTTGGCCCCAGGTAGTGGAACCCGATGACTCGGTCCTGAAAGGCGACAATGAAAACAATAAACTGAGAGGACAGAACAGTGGAGAGAGGAGGATAAATCTACTGAAACCGTACGCTATCCAGTTTGTTGCAGATGATCTTGGCGTAGCATTGGTTGTTGTCGCGGCTCGGCACAGTGAACTCCAGAGGCCAGAACAGACTGTGGTACACCTGTTGCACAAAAAACAAGGTCAGACACGTATGTGGAGACATTAAATACAACATTTAGCCTAAAACTGCTATATTTATAGGCTAAATATAGCCTAAAAATATAGCTATATATTTTTAGGCTATATAAAAGCCTAAAAATATATAGGCTTTTATATAGCATATATATATATATATATATATATATATATACAGTATATATTATATGTTTGCTGAATCAGTCACTATGTTGTGACACTATGGTAAGAAACAGATGATCTAAAAAAAATAAATAAAAAAGCAAAGTTCCTCTGCCTTCTCCCACTCACATCTGTAAACAACCAGTCAAAGCCAGGAGGCGGGTCTTAACGCCGTCAATCACCCCCATTTGTGGTGCTGCTCATCCCCCTACTGCTCTCCGTTACGCTGCAGCTAGCATAGCATGTTGTGAGTGCTGGGCTAGTTAGCATGGCTACCAATGACAGCAGGTAAACAGTCATCCTGTCACATTAACTTGTTTTTCCACCATTAACACATTTATCTGCAAGTACATGAGCTTGATTGACAGCGCAAAGATGCTCTTCCTGCCAGTGATTGGTTGCTTTTGGTGAGTTTCTTCAAACAGCAACAGCAGCTCAGCCAGGAGGTGGAGAAGAGCCATCTTTTCACAGATTATCTGTCTCAAACTGTCACAACATGGTGACAATTGTAGCAAATATGTATATATGCTTTTTAAAAAAAAACAAAAAAAAACTAAGTTACATACTGCACCTTTAATACGTTCCAAAAATATTTAAAAAGTCATTCTAAAACTGCTAAATTTCCTGCTTACAACAATGAATGAGTGCAAGTCTACAGATCTTGAGACAAACTGGTTAAATCAGACTTTCTTAAAGGAAACTAGTCTGACTATCACTGGAAATATTTTCAGGATTTTATTTGAACTCTTATTTGACAGGGAGACAAAGTAGACAGGATCCCAGTCAGCTGAACCTGATCAGATCTGATGAATTATTCACCTCGATGTTGTCCGGGCCGTACAGCTCGGTGGCTCTCTCCTCCGACAGGCCACAGGCGCCGTACTCCAGCGGGGTGAAAACCGTGGTGGGAACGTGGATGTAGTCACACTGCGCACAGACGGACACGTTTATCAGGGGGCCCCGCACCGTTTTAGAAACCGTCCAGTTGGCATTAGAGACCAGGCCGTACCTTGACGGTGGATCCGCCATAGAGACGACGCGCCAGTAACTTCCCAGCTTGGATGGCGACGGGCGTCAGCTCCCACTTTTCCTCCAGAATGTCTCCGATGGCGTAGATGTGGGGAACGTTGGTCTGTTCCTCATCGTTCACTGGAATCTTTCCATTTCTGGGAAAATAGTTCAGCAGGTTGACAAGGAGGGAAGGAAGAAACGCCAAGATTAAAACTCATCTAAATATAACAAAGGCAGAAGACAAGTTCAAGTCACCATTCATCATCAATGAGGTGTTAACATTTATCAGGTACTTCAAATTAGACACATTAAAACTAGAATAATACAAACAATAAAGCTCCTTCATTGAACCTTCACAGATACACAAACAATTACAAAATCAGCCTTCCATCATGTGAAGAACATTTCTAGGATTTAAGGAGTACTGTCCTAACAAAATGTAGAGAAACTCACCGAGTTTAACTTTAGTCACATTGATCAATGCAACACTAACAGGTCCCATCTACACATGCGAGGTCAACAATAGTCACCCTGTAGTTGCCAACTTAGCAATTTTGTCGCAATATTTTATATCTCATCAATGTCATTGACCTTCCAGCAGGTCAGTGACAGTAAACACACACACACAGATGATATACTGGATGCAGAGATGTCTAAACATTTTAGCGAATGGGCCAAAATCATCAAGTTCAAACTGTTCCGAGGGCCAGGGCCACTTTTTTCTGGTTTTTTTTTTACTTTTCTTGTCCATTCTTAGCAACAAGAACATAATTTGGTCACAATTTCTTTAAAAACCTTTTGCTGCATTTAGTTTTGATTAGTTTTATAAGTCAATAAAATGCAGATTTGGAAGCTCCAAGGTCTGATTTTAAGTCAAAGTTGATAGACATTAGTGATAATATTTATATTTACTCGAATAAAAAAGAAAGCAAAAATAAAGCAATAAAAGATTAATACTTTGTGTTGAATCTAAAACTTTCCATCTCAAAACATTGTCAGTAAAATGTCTCATTTGCATCAGACATGCTTTCATTCTGATCATGAGCCAGTAATGCAGAAACAAATCAGCTTTAGTTTCTATCCTCATGGTTTACTATAGACTGGAGAACTGCATACCATGACACAGCAAAGATAAAAAATTGGGTCCAAGGTCAGCCTGAACACTGCACTAGATTTCATGAAGAGTGTTAATATTTCCCAGGCTCACTGATACACACAGCAGCTCAGACTGTATGTTACTATGATCATAAGACCAGAGCATATGACTGAGAACAGCTTCAGGCTCAGCTGCCAAGTCATTCACAAACAGATCCTGGGGTCCAGTCAAAGACCGCTCACATCTGTTTCAGCATTAAGTCATGAGAGAAAAGCTGAGCAAAAAAAAAAAAAACGAGAAAAGGAAGGTTTTGATCATCAAACTTTAGCAGTTCACTTCCTGTTAGTAACCACATGCTGACATTCTCATTTTACCAACAAGTCACCTTTTATATCTCCATAACAACCCCCTCAACCCAACTCCCTCCCCCCAGCACCCTTCAGCTCCCCCAGCAGAGCCAGAAGTGCTGAATCACCATGACTGTATGTCCAGTCTTAAAGGGACAGCACAGAGAGAGGCGGCACAGCAAAGGAGTCTTACTTTGGGTTCACTTTGACCCCCGCCTTGTCCAGACCGATCTTATCGGTGCACGCGTTCCGACCCACTGCGATCAACACCTGAGGGACAGACAGAGGGCCTGGTTAGTTACAGGAAGTCCTCCGGGGTTGCTCATTTATTTGCATAGGAGTGGCCGAATTTAAATGGAGACAAAAAACAAAAACCCTGGTAGTAAATCACTTCCTTCCCCTGAGAAGCTGCAAGGCTGCTAAAATTAGACCCACAAAAATTACCTTGTCAAACTTTAACCTGTTTGGTCATAAAATAAATGTAAGGACAAATTAAACAAAAAGGAAAAAAAATAGTTTGGATTTCATTAGGGGGCAGGGGAGAAAAGATGTAGGAGGAAATGGTTCAGATTCCAAACAAACGGACTGATAAGGTGAAGAATGTTTGATCAGCTGATCACAGATCTACACACCGTGTTGTACTCGTCCTCAATCGTCTCGTCCGTCTCTGTGGACTTGGCCGTCACCTTCAGCCTGCCGGGGCTGCCTTCCTCCAGCTGCTCGATCTGACACACACAAACAAATGTTTATTTACAGCTTGAAAAAAAAAAAAAGATCAAACAGGACTCAATTAGAAGTTACGCACAGTGCAAAGTCTGCAACAGCAGAGATAATTTGCAACTTCCATTACACAATATACAAGAGTGACACGTTTTATGGGAGACAGCAAGAAGAACACAGACATGTGCCCATACACACACCTTCGTTGGCACAAATTTGCGGATGAATTTGACGCCGTGCGTCTCCATGTGCGCTCCAGCGCGGTTGGCCATTTCCTGGTCAAAGCCCCTCAGCAGGATGGAGCGCACCATGACGGTGACGTCGAGGCCCAGGCCGGCCAGGAAGCCGCCACACTCCAGAGCCACGTAGGACGCTCCGATCACCAACGTCTTCCCCGGGCAGTAGGACAGCGAGAACAAGTCATCACTGGTGAACGGAGCAAAAACAACACAAACCGCAACTCAGGAAATTATTAAATCCCATTTAACAGACTGGAATTAGCAGTCTGTTAATTCTGTATTGTATCTGTAATATCTGACAATATCTGTATCAGTCCAGATATTGAAACAAATCAATGACAATTTGAGCTTTGAGCTACGTTTTCCTGTATTGGCCGATATGAAACCTCAGATATTAAACCTCAAATATTGGTATCAGAACTGAAATTGAAATAAAGTGGATCGGTGCATCACTAGGTTTCTCATTTTGAGCTTGAAGTAGTTTTAGACGAAACTGTATGACTTTTTTGTCCCCCCATTTTTAGAATGTTTAATGAACTCTGCAGAACGGTAAGTTTTATGATCCACAAATCTGGCATCCATAATTAATGTCAATTTCATTGGTACTTTATCAGTGCCAATGAAAATGATGCAGCAGTTTCCAGCTCTGGGAATATTCTAGTGTTCAAAGCTGAATTCAAACTGCAAGTTAACACCAGCAGCCATCTTAACACCAACACTTAAAAAAATTGGCAAGCAGCATTTACTAAGTAATTTAAAACATTTCATCTAATAAATGCTGAATCTCCTTTTGCTGCATTTTGTTTAAGAGGATTTAACAGATGGAGGAAACTATAAAGCTTAGGCTCACATCACCAGCAAACATGTCACTTATTCTGTTTTGAATCATAAAAACTGTTTTAAGAGCAGTGAGTTTATCTGTACATTCTGGATGTTTACTAAATAGATTTGCAGGCTGTAGTTATGTAAACCATTTCATACAAGATTTATATTTAGTAGCAGCTCGTAATATTAGAAGACCAAAGCATCTATACAATTAACTAAATACATTCAGCTAAAAACTTTTGTGAAAGTTTATGTATGTGGTCTGTTGCCTAAAATAACGCATAAGGATGCACAGATACAGTAATTTAATATCAATACCCAATATTAATATTTCTGTTTCTGTTATGGCCAAGAACAGATATGAGTACTTTTCATTAAACTTTGGGGAAGAAAACATGAGACCAATGCTTCTCTGCTTCAGTTAAACTTCCCACAATCCTTTGCTGCATCAATATCAAATGACCAAACAAATACCGCATGACCAACCTGCTCACAGTTTTATTTATTGGACTGGTAATGCATAACTAATATCGACTAACGGATGTTAGTTTTTTATTTTATTAATCCACCTGCATTAATAAAGCAAACCATGACTAGATATGCAAACAATTTTATATAAGATTCATGAACAACTAGAGATATTAGAAGACCAAACAATGTTTAAAAACTTGACTGCAAAAATGGGATTTATATGTTGAGCTCATAAAGCAGCAGGATGTCGGTCCACTGACCTGCATTATTAAAACAGAGCAAAACACTGCAGCTGAACCAATGGTTTTAAACTGGCTTGGAAAGACATTTAGAAATTCAGCAAAAAAATCCCTTTTGGAATTAGCATCATAGGATCCTACTTAAAAAAAAAAAACAAAAACAGAATGACTGGAGTTGTCTAAACTATTTCAAACTGGGAAAAGAAAAAACAGGCAGGTGGCATCAAGGGACAGCATAGCCTCCAGAACTATGAGTGAACCAGACAGACACAGACAGAGTCCACCTTTAATAATAAAGGGTTTGTATTTACAGGACTGACAGCTGGGCAGAGCACACCTTCAGTCTCCCCCCCACCCCCAACAAACCTGCCCCAGACTAGAACAAGAGTGTGTGCTCACCTGGTGATGCAGTACTCCTTGTCTCCAGGGACTCCCAGGTAACGCGGCCTTTCCCCTGTGGCCAACACAAACCTGGCTGCTGTGTGAAACGTCTCCTTCCCTCGTTTGTTTGTTGCCTGACAGAACAAAGAAAACCATTTAAAATGTTTACACCACAGAGCTCTGATCACATACAAGATGTAAAACACTGTTTTCTGTGTGTGTTTGTCATGTCTGTTGTGTTCCTTGGTCTTCATGATGACTTTGGTTAACTCATGTTCAAAGTAGTGGACTCTATTTAGGGGTGCCGGGGTAAACTGGGCTGAATATCTGTGCAGGCGGTTCCTAAGGTTCCATTAGTTCATGTATTATTTTCCTCCTCAGTTACTGACTACTTAGTTTATCACACAACTCCAATAATCACCCCCTCCAGGATATTGCAATGTTTTTTTGTGATTGTTGTGGCCTAAAATTAAAAAAGGTCATGATGCATGACTACGTAACTATCCACCACTCACCTTGATTTTGTGTGGTTCGATGAACTCCGCATAGGCGTTGACGTAGTCCACGTTCTTGTCCCTCAGCGCCACCCTGTAGCCCCAGTTCAGAGAGCCAATGTAGCTGTTGACTGCAGTCTTCATGGTGTCCCAGTTGTGTTTCACTGCAGACAGACAGACGCCGTTAAAGCCAGATTCCTCTTTTAGAGATTGGTTGGGGTGTTGGGATCTCAGCGGTCAGCAGCCTCACCCGACTCGTCAAACTCCCAACCGAACTTTCGTGCGTCCTGGATGGCTGTAGCCAGCAGGGCCGTCTGGTGCATCAGCTTCTTGGGGATACAGCCAACGTTCACGCAGGTTCCACCGAGACCTGAGGAAGACAACAGGGTTCAGATTAACAATGGCTGCCCATGACAGAATTCACTAGTTGGGTTTATATCAAAGCATCTCACCCCATGTGGTTCCTGTTGGTGTGGGAACAACGTAGTCCAACACCATCACCTTCTTCCCCAACATGGCCGCTTCCTGTTAGCAGTAGACCCAATGTTATTGTCATTGAGTTGCATATTTCAGTCCTCTTCTACATCAGATTTGACAGTGCACTAGAAGTTGCATGGCTCAAGAGGTTGCTGGCATTTTATTGCTACAGCAGTAGCCTAGTAACCGGAGCAGAACGGCAGAATCTACTAGATCACCTTAGAGCAGGCCAGGCCTCCTGATCCACCTCCGATGACTATGAGGTCGTAATCGTACGCTTCCTTTTCCCCGCTGAGGAGCTGCTGTAGGCTGCCGTCTTTGTGAGCCTGATGCAAACATGAACACAAAGGTTCCACAATGCACTGGTCAAATGAAAACCAGAGGATCACACTACACAGGGATGGAACAACTACAACAGTCAACCATGTGTTTGTATCCCACTGAGTTACAAAAATGAAAAAAGTTAGATTTCACACAATGGAACTGAGAAACAAAGATCATTTATAGTTTGTGCCTGTTCTCTTCAATTTCCAATTTTAGGTACACTTTGTTTTGCTGCAGTAGATAAAAGCAAAGCAAATCAATTAGGATGTTTGAGGACTGTACACAACTCAGAGTATTTCAACAGAGACCATCACAGCTTCCTCAGTCGATAAGGAGTGGAATATGTTTGTCAGATGATTTTAAACTGAACTGCTCTGTAGCTGTGTTTCTGACAAATGTTTTTTTTTATGTGCATTTTGAAGAATGTGATTCGAAAAGGTTGAGAAAATGGCAACATTCAAAATAATCTGCTTGATTTTCAGAAAAGAGCTAACAGGGAAAAACATTTACCCAAGAAGTCCCAGCGTAGCGAATGCTCCGTGCCTTACCATAGGCATGAAACTCTAGTTTCAAAGTCCAGTGGACCGTGCTAGTTTGCAGCTTGTACTTCCTGTCTATCACAGGAAGTAGAAGTATGTGTAATGTTAACATCTGATAAATCACACTGTGTAACCTGGTTGAGTTGCACCAAACCAACTTCTTCTTTGCAACATTTCAAAAGTTTGCTTATTAACCAATCAACAGCAAATACATACGTTAGACACACATTCAAAGTCAATAGATTCTACATCTGATAGATTAGTCACTAAACTCCAATCCAGAACCACACAGCATTCTGGGAGATGTTGGCAGAGGAAATATTTTACCCAGTCAACCTCTCACAGCAAACTAAACAAGGTTTGTGGCATCAACTAACTCACTCTTTGGTTACCTAGCAACAACCTGTTGAGTAATTTGCGCAACAGCAACAGATTTTGCAACTGTTATCTCAGAACTGCTTAAAAAAAAACACACACAGTGGAGTGAAAACTGGACAAAATGGGACAAATCACATCACCAGTTTGGCAGTATTTCACATATTTAAATCAAACAACTAATCGATAATTATTGACAATCATCAATATCGACTGGTATGAAATGCTTTCATCATGATAAGTTTTTCAGTCATGTCTTCCAGCCCTTGTTGCAGGTAAACCCCTGATTCATTTGGAAATGAATCAACTATTTGGCTCCTGATCTGATGTCCAATCAGTTGTTATTTTATAAAGTAAATCATGAATTCAGACAGTTGACTGAAGTTGGTTTCTAACTGATCTGATGCCTTTTCTCAGGCAACTTCTCAATAAACCACCTGCTACAGCTGCAGGGATGTCAGGCTTGTTCAAACCCTCCATAAGATCATCTGTACTGAAGTCATTTGACCCTCACCTGCATGGTTTTGTCACAACCACCAACATGCGTCTTGTTGATGAAGACCTGAGGAACTGTCCTCTGTCCAGTCATCTCCAGCAACATCTCCTGGTAGTTGGATCCATTCTCTGGACAAAAAAGTCATGGTGTCAGTGTGGGGCAGAAAGCAGGTTTGTTGGGATTATGTGCCAACGAAATGCAAAACACTTAGAGCAGCAGAACAACAAGCTCTTCTCTACCTAGTGACACTCTTTTTATTTTGTTCCATTATGTTTCTTGTTTGATATAAAGTTACTGAAAAACAAAGAAAATAAAGAAGAGGAAACAGAACTCCTAAACAGTCTTTACGTCCTTCTAAATAAAAGTAGGAATATAGACGGAGGTCTAGATAAGTTTAGCTGGATGACAAATTGTCCCAGAAGTTGCAGTGACAAATGATAATATTGTTTTGAGACCATTTTCTAGTAATATAACTCTAATGGCATAGTAATGCAAGAACACATCCTCAAAGATCAACAAACTTTAAATTCTAATCAACATCTAACATTGGAAATGGAAGAAGTTTTACATTTCTAAAATAAATAAAACAACAAATAAAATGAATTATAAAGTCTCTGTAAACACAACTGTCCTTCAAAACAAAGGTCTAGTTGAGACCAAAACACCAGACTGAAGACTTTTATCATACAGTTTTCGGAAGAAAAAGAAAAAACCCATAAATCATGCAAATGGAAATTGTTGAGCTCGTTTTAATTTATCGTGCCATTAATTGATTGCTGTCTTATTGGGACAGGCCGACATAGACGTCCAACTATTCAGAGTCGATAGCCAAAATGTCAACACAGATGTGGGAGTTAAGAAATAGTTCTGGGTGCAACAACCGGTCCGGGTGGAGGAAGTTTATCAAGTCATCAGTAGTTGCTTCATCTCCTGCTCCAGCCTTGGATGAACAAAGTATTGGACCAGAAATGCTCGTCTGCCAGCTTGAACGTCTCACATCAGTGCTCTCAAACTGACAGCTAATGCTAACATTTATACAAAAAACTGTTTCTTCATCTGGAAGTCAGCCGGAGTTCAGAGCTTTACAGTTCTGGTAAAGGATGTGAACATCAGTCATGCTGTCATGGCTGAACGGTCATTTCCAGCAGAGTAAACTAGTTAGTGGAAGCAGCTCCATTAACCAACCAACTCTCTACTCTCAGCATAATCAGGAAAGGTTAAAACAATGTTCAGCCAGAGACGCCTCACTTAGCATGCAGTTAGTATAGATCATGATGAACTTGTCTGACATGTGACCGCTCACTGTCCATGTAACACACAGCGGCCATGTAGCAGCACCTGCTGCTGCTGATTGGCTCACACTTTCACCCAAATTAAAAGCAGCCAATCACAGCTCATCGAGTGGCTGTAAACTTTAAAACAAAACTGCCATCCATCCACTAATCTACAGGCTGCAGCTTTAAGAATGAGTTGATTCTGGCAGATTTAGTAGGTATTTTCTGCTCCCTGTCTGTGTTTAAAAGGAGTGAAGCTGAAGCTGTTTGTCCTACAAACCACATCATCCTAATCTGATGCTGGAGCTTTTGCTCGGATTCATACTAGAACAAATACAATACTTTATTCAATATCTGGACTGATACAGATGTTAATATTGGTCCTTCTCCAGTTCAAAGGTCAGCATTAGGTTTGAACTGGCTTGCAGTCAGGACAAAACGTTGAGTCTTACCCATGAGGTCCAGCTCCATCACATTGAACTCGATTTTCAGCTCCTTGAACAAATCCTTCACCTGCACACAAAACAGGTTTACACTTTGAAATAAAAACATTTTACGAGTGATGAAAATATTCAAAAGGGATCTGTTACCATTGGAGTGGTTTCTAATGGCAACAGACAAACTAGCACCAGTACCATACAGAATCGACATACAAGCCTGTCACAATACCAATTAATCAAATGATGAATTAAAATTGGGTTGATGATTTCCATTCTGTTGATTCATACTTTTTGAAGGGCAATTCTGTTTACAGAGACTTCATAATCCATTTTATTTATGGCTTCTGTTGGATGTCGTTTCAGGTTATTTGATTATTTTGGATATTTTAAATATCTTCCAGTTGCAGTGATCTTTACAAAATTAAAGTTGTTTTTTTTGCGAGCGTGAAATTGCATTATCATTAGTATTTTTTGAAAATAGTCTCAAAACGACAATATTGTTTATTGCAATAACAGATAATTTATACAGTAAAATTTGTTATGACAGGCCTACCAACCTGTAGCGTTGTGCAAAAACTAGGCAGATTGTTTTTATATACAAGATTAAACTTTTTTTTTTCAATTTTCCAGAGACTCCAAACGTCCAAAAAAAACTAAACGGTACTAAAGATGGAAGCTATGGAAATCTTTTTATTGAAATGATAATAAAACGGTTATTTTACGGTTTTATTATCTGATCATATTGATATCAATATGATCAGATTAAGATTTTTTCATGATTCTTATTCCCAGTTACAGTGAAATGGAAAAAGTGCTTCCACAAAACTCCTACGTTTTACGTTATTTTAAAAAGTAAACAGAAATAAAACTGTTCTTTTCTTCTGTAGATATTTCCTCAAAAATAAGTTAACAACAATAATCTATTTTATCTGACGGAACCTTTCAAAGCACTTGAGGACACCGAACAAAAAACAGAAATAATAAAATAAGTTGTCTTCAGGTTTGCAGCTCTATTTAGCAGGACTGAGGGCAAACAGCTCTGGTCTAATCCAAACATGCATCAGCATTTTGTGGGCTAAAAAAAATACCATTTTTGTGAGCAGAGGGTTACCGCACAACATCTGGCACACAGCAACTCACTCCACCCATAAAGCTGTGGGAGTACGCAGTGCTTCACATAAGGACTTCACATAGGATTTTTTTGTGATGGAACAACATAAAATATTATATTTACTGTGGAGTGAAAGGAAATTGATATTTTTTTTATCAAATACAAACTTAAGGAGTTTGGGAAAGAAGCCCACATACGAGTAAATTAATCTGAGAATAAATGAGACTAGGAAGCTATCGGAGAATCTGTCAAACGTGTCAGGAGCATCACTGAAACTAAACATTATTCTGACAACCTGATTTTAAAAAGTCAAGTCTGCTGATTTTTCATCCAAACCTTTTTCATACAATATTAGAAAATGCATTTAAAAAAATTCAAATAAGCAAATTAAAGCCATTTTTATATAAGAAAAAATCATTTTTGCTTGAAATGTAGTAAAGAATAAATCTGTAGCTAAAAACCAAACAAACAAAAAAAACATACCTCCAACATCAACGTGAAAAGCGAAGCTAAAACTTTGCCAAATGAGGATAATTTTTTTTTATCAAGTGTTTTATTATTATTTTTAAATGCAAAATGTAGATATGTTTGTACAGTTTTGGCTCAGCTACAGCTCTGAGTGTGTTCTTTCAGCAAATTGCCTTTTTTCAGTCTGTATACTTCGGTTAACAATTTATCAATTACTAAATCAGCTGACTAGCGTTAAAAAAATAAAAATAAAAAATCAGTTCATTGCGATTCAGCCAGACAACGATTTAAAAGGAGTGGCATAAGCAAGTGAGGCGGATCAGCAGTGCTTGGTAACGACCGATGACGTCATCCAGAACAGCACAGTCTTTAGTCAGAGACTTCTATAGATGCATTACAACACTGGCTGCTACTGGAGATCCTTCCTGCCCCACCCCCGTGTCGCCATCCACAATTCAAATTCAAAAATATTTTATTGATTCCAGATGGAAATCAAATGAATATACTTTGATGATGTAAAGCTACAAAAGCATTTCATTTCCCTTTGGGATAAATAAAAGGATTTTTTTACATTTAATTTAATTTGTTAGTCCGGTAGAGTTCCCAAAAACACTTCAAGTCTTAACAGCAGTAAAGAGAGGATGAAAACAACTTTATGCCACACTTTTAAAGACTTATTTGTAAAAGAAAAAATGTTGAGAATCATGTTTGTTTCTTTTTGCTTCACACTTATGGACTTCTGTGTGTTATATCATTATATTACATACATTGAGGTTTTCAGCTACAGTGTAAAACTTATTTTTTGTTGTTAGGTTTTAATATTTAGCCAAAATATTATTTGGGTATACTCTATCAGGATAATAATGTTAACCCTGAAACTTTATAAAATAAAAATACTGATCATGGTTCATGAACTGTAGGGAAATAAATAAAAAAAAAACTAAAGAAAACTAGAATTACAGAAAAGTCTTCTTCTGGAGGAGTTTCATATTTTATTTAGGTTACTATTAATTAATGACAAAATGCTCAAATAAATGTGTTTTTTTATATAGAATACGCAACTAATGGCATGACATATGCGTTATGGTACGTCACTACAAAAATACGTGACAGTTGACTTCCACTACTAGAGAAACAATGTGTGAAAACAGGTTGTCTAAAGCCTCAGATTTAAAAAGAACAAAAAGAAAAATATAGTCAGGTATGCCAAGAGCGAGATATTATGCAAGCAAAGGTTTTGCCACATTTACAGACTCCCCAAAGCGAATACGAGGTTTGCTCGGTTTCAGATTAACCACTGCGTTTAGAGATGTGAACAGGCAGATAAACTATATTAAGTTTGGACGGCGTCTTAAAGAGACAGAGGCCGAGTGGCAGCATCGACGCAAAGCTCCAGCAATAAGGCCGAGCCCACCCCGTGAGGTTCGCGGGTGAAATATCGAAGTTTCCGACCCGGGCTAATAAGCAAGGTCTACTCAATTAGGTTAAGCGAAAAATACTTACCTGGATACAATACGGACAGTAGCTTTTGCTGAAGACCACCACTTGGTTAGAGTCAATAAGCTTCTGTATCTTAGTTTTGAGTTCAGTTTTGCCGGTGTCTTTTTCGATGGGAGGCATTTTTCAGCTATTTCCGTCGGCTTGCGCAAAGCAAGCTCCGATAGACGGCTTTCCAAAAATAATAAACTAAATGCTAACTACCTGCATCAGTTACTTCTCCGTTCTAATAACGCCCCTAAAGTCTATAAGGGGCGATAAAACACCAGACACAGGAGGACAGTGAATCTGCCCTCGATTCCTGTCGCTGCTCTGAAAGCAGGTAGTAGTCTATCATCGGCGCCAACAGTCTCCAGCATTTTCTTGTCTAACTCCTAAGGGTGCGCTTGTTATGTTTTACCGTGTTCACCGTGCGGTTCATAGTGATCTGTAGGGAACTGGAACAACCCCGCCCACGGACCAAATAGTGTGATACAAAACGAAGGTACTATGAGATACGTCACAGCGTCGCCCATTAAAACACGCCCATGTAGGAACAAATTACTCAACTGATACGTTAAAGTGAGAATACCGTGGAAATAAATTCAATTATGTAAAGAAATATAATATAAGAAATTACTGGTGATGAGAGCCATATGAAGATAAAGGTAAAATATCCTAACTTTATAAAAGTAGCGTAAAAAAGAAAAAACCGAAGCTGTAAACTTTACTTTGTTATTAACTAATATTGTTTAGGGTAAGAAAGAAAAACGTCAGAGATGACCAACGCTTATGGCACTTTAGCACTACTCGTTTCAATGGATGAACTCCTCGAAACAGTGGAGTCTTTCGCCACCTGCTGTTTAAAACACGCTAAAACAAAAATTGTACACTGCAGCAATTACTTCATTTTTGGCCAAGAGCCAAAAATATTGACTTCCAATCTTTCTTTCAATCATGTGAAACTGGGTAAAGGCTTCATTTGATTCTGTGTTGTTGGTATTGATGTATTTAGGTGGAGCTTTGAGGAAACATTAGTGGTGGTTCATTACACTGAACTTATTACAAAAATGAGCCATAAGAGTTATAATGCAGGTTTTTGTGAACACACAAAGGCACAGAATGTGTTTAATGTAAGAAACAAAAACTACTACATTTATGTAATAGATAACAGGGTTAACATCTAAAAATGCAGAATATTTGGAGAGCAGGACAATTTGCTTTTCATGTACTAAAGGGAATTTAAGGTCCAGTTGCATCAGATTTTAAAGTTGCCTGCAGCCATCTCTTTGTGAATGTGTGGGTTCTCTCTGGGTACTCTAGCTTTAATTTATTTACATGACCTTTATTTAACCAGGAATGTCCCACTGAAATTAAGAACGATTTTTGTAAGGAAGTCCCAGTAAATCTCGGTTTTCCGGCTTTAACCACTTGACCGTTTGGTCAGTTAGCCTCTCCACATTGCCCTAAGTGTGAGTATGGGTGTCTGGTTGTTTGACCTGTGTTGCCCAGTGCCCTTACCAGAAATAATTTAAATGTTCATACGAGCAAATATGTAAAAAAAAAAAAAAAGAAAAAAAAGAAAGCAAAGAAAACACACACACGTACACAAACAGGGTGCCCTAGTTTTTCAGCCATAACTGAAACGACACTTTTAACTTTTCTAAATTGACCACATAGTCTGTGGTAGTACAACCACACATGCACACTGAGGCAATTACTCTGATACTGCAAAGCCAATCCAAAGTGACAGCTTCAGATTGGGTTGTATGGTCGGCCAGTTGGTAGCACAGTTGCTTTGCTTCGAGAAGGTCCTGGGTTCTAACCCCAGCCTGGTGTTTTTCTGCAGGCACTTTGCATCTTCTCCCTGTGATTGATATGCAATATAGAATGAAATTCATATCACAATATACATTGGGATGGGTAACGATAATGATATATATCACAATATCATTTGTATGTAATGTCTGTAACTGTTTTGTTTTATGTTCATTGCCAGGTCTCCCTTAAAAATGTAATTTTAACAGAGACCTGGCAACGATAGGCAGCAGCATAAATCTCAGTGGTGACTTTGGTTAAATCAAAGTTAAATAAATTACATTAACCAGTAAAATGTTTCCCCATCTTAAAAGGAGTGCCATTTAAAAAATATGGCTGGTTCTTATTCTATGCATAATTATCTCCTCCCTCCTGTTTATTCCTCTAGAACATCGACTGTATTGTGTATCTTATATAAATGTCTTCCATTTATTTCATTACACCACCTAATTTTCCATAACTTCTTACTTTCTTTCCAAACTACACTTCAGATATAGATCACTTTACTACTTTTGTAACAGTCTCCAGCCAACCTATCTGCTCTTTCATTACCCAAAACACCTACATGATCAGGAGTGTGTTTTGTTTAGTTCAGAACCTCAGACAAAACATTTTGGTGATTGTTTGGACTTCCATTTTCGGCAGTGCTGATAACGAATCATTACAAACTACTATTTTACTTATACTAATGGTATCCTCCACCCATTCTAAAGCTAAGCCTGCGTCACGCTGCTGAATCAGAACCGCGTCACTATAGAGGAACGTCAATTACGGCCGTCGCCTCCAGGTGAGCGCTGCTGTTACCAGAAGAAAAGGCCCCACGGGTGGGAAAAGTTTCTCAACAACGACAGTAATGTTTCTGGGACAGATCGGGACTCGCAGAAAGCGCCTACAAGTTCGAACAAGACGCGGAGACAGCCGCTGGTGTTGATGATGATGATGATGACAGCTAGAATGACTCCGCTCCCGCTGAGCAGGTCCTGATCTCTGCTGTGTTTATTTCGTAAGTGTGTCTTGTTGCTCCACCTCCCAGCGCCTTGAGCGGAGCCCGCAGTCGAGGCGCACCGAGGAAGCGGCAGACGTGAGGAGAACTGAGCCGAGAACTGAGCTGAGAGATGGCCGAGAATAAAGTGGGTCCGAACCTCCAGGCTGGAGCGGGATTCCTCGCCAAGCGGGTCCAGAAGTCCTTGAACAGAGCACAGGAGAAGGTAAATTGAAACCGGTTACTATTTTTTATTTTTTTGTGTGTGTCTCCATTTATTCTCATAAATATGCGTTAAACTCCGTCATGAAGCAGTTGGCTGGAGGATATCTCTACCAGCCCTGTTGCTGAATCTTGCTGGGATGCAGAACTTTTCTAGAACTGTAGCTCTGGACGGGCCCTCCCAGGCTGGGCATGCAGCAGCTGCTGCCGTTATTTCACTCTAGTTGACTCGGATTAAAACATGCAGGAGCTCATCATGGAGGTTATCTGTTCCTCTTTTCTCTTTTTTCCAGAGAAAAGACCAAACTTAATCTTCTCAGAGTTCAGCTTATGAAAATCCTAACTTGCTCACTTTCAGCTGCTCAACAAGAAAACTGGTTTGCTCTGTTCTGTGTTGTGAAGTTAGAAGCTGTTCCACTGTGCGGACGTACAAAAGTTGCCACTTCCTGTCTGTTCACTTCCTCTTGTTGCTGTCTTTCTCACTCAGTTTGTGGTTGACTGGTTTGATTTTTGGTGCTCCACCTCTATAGAAAAACAACAATGTTGCGTATTATATGTGAGAGGCGTTGGTGAGGGATTATGTGATGTATACATATGTTTCCAGACAGAAAAATGAAATGGGGGGCCAGAGGGGAAATTCCGAAGTTTTGTTTTACATGTTAAGCTGAAAACCATCTGCATTCAATAGAAGGTAAAGGCCACATTTATCTTGTTTGGCTAAGAATTTGCGGCATGTTTGAGTATCGGTGTGTCAGGATAAGCAGGGCTGGACCAGCTTAGCCTATCTACTACCTAATTAATAGCTGGGCTGGAATTTTATATCTGCTGATAAATTAGGTCAATATTTGCCATAAAATAAATATCAGCCATTTGCTACTATTAAAAAAAACAAACAAAACAGACAATATGTGGGCAGCCGCTAAAGGTCAGTATGTGGGGCTCCGCTCTTTGTGTTGCTTTCTGAACAATGAGTTAGGCAGCAGTGGAGACGCCAGGCAGTCGGTTCTGATGGGTCGTCCACAGGTTCCACTGAAATATCCCATTTATTTAGTTTCATATGCGTCCAGACTAAGAACAACAGTTCCAGGCTAAGCATTTTCATCAGGAGCATATAGCAATCTACTGAAAACAGAAATTTAAAAAACAGTTGATAACACGTAGAGACATGTTCTCTGAAGCATTAGAAGAACCTGAATCCTGTTTTCTAAATCCTTAAAAACTGGAAACCAGTAGATGAGCCGGAACTTATCTTCAAAAATGTTGCGTTAAACTTCACAAGTTGGCAAAGACCAGCAATAAAAAAATTATGTGATCTGTTTGATAATGGAAGCTTGAATTTGTCTATTAAATTGCTTTATTAAAGTGTGATTAATTGCAATTGATGAATTAGAGCCCCTAAAATGAACTGGAGTCCCACCTCTACTGCAAATACCTGGAGATTAGACGTTGCTTTCCTAAGAGAAAGCTGCTTCCTTGAACCTCTCAGAAGAATCTCACCTGTTGGAAAAGTTCTTTTTTTCAAGAGTACAAACGCTTTATATCAAAGTTTTATACTGAGATGTAAAATTTGAACTTGCGTAAATGTGCAAGGTTAAGGAAATCCTGATTTAATGACATTGCAATGGTCTAAATAACATTAACCTGACTTTCCTATTTGAAGTGTCTTTGGCTAAAAAGTAAGAAGCTTGTTTTAGGATTTCTGATGCTATATGCCATAATGTACCAAATCTTAACATTATTAGTGAACTTATTGCAAAATCAGAGGCTATAAAAAGTCTTTGCCTCACTGGGCGACTTTAAAGGTTTAAGAATACATACAGTTCTGCACTTTGTCCTGCTTTTCTTCACATTCTAGACAAAATGTTGAATTTGCAGCTGTATAACTCTGTATCACACATTAATCATTTAAATGTCCAATTGTTTCCCAGGTTCTTCAGAAACTGGGTAAAACCATGGAGACCAAAGATGAACAGTTTGAGCTCTGCTTCCAGAACCTCAACAAGCAGCAGGTACTGCCACACCTCCGGCCAATCAGAATCAGCTGCTGCTTCCAGTCTGTTCTAAGAACTAGCTTTAATAGTTCAGCGGCACGTCTCACAGCCTCCTCACAAATAATCTTCTTGCGATTAGCGATCCATGGGGACTAAACAATCAGTGTTTTGTTTCTGATGTTGCAATGGAGCCAACACACAAGTTCACGCAATCAGCTTGGCCTTGATTTGAGGACTTGGAACATATTCTAGGACTTTTTTTCCTTCTCGTCTCATTTTGCTTAGTTTCAGTTCTCTGTAGCAGACATGTGAAGAGGTTACTGTCATTTAGGAAGCAAAAGTTTTTTTTAGTTTTCTGCAAATTCAGACTAATTCTGGAAGAGGAATCTTTCGGTATGTTAGGCAAAAATAATTGAACACCCCACTTATTACTGCAGCCTTGTTTAAGTGGTCTAGCGTTAGCTTTTTAGTTTATGTTAGCCAAATGATTCCTGTCGACACTGAGTGCCAGTAAAGCCTGGCGGGCCACCAGTCTTTACTTCTGCCCCCACCAGGCTGAGCATTGCTTCTTTTTTTTTTAATGTTTGCACTTTTTAAGACGTCATAGTTGGTGTTCAGGTATTAATTTTCCAATCTTTCAATAATAACCATCAAGTGATATTTTCAAATTTGTTGTCAACTTTAAACATTTTTAACCTCTGGTTGAATGAGTGCCGTAGCGCCCAACCACCAGGCTTAGCAAGTTTTCTGGGGGAAACCTTGATGTGATGTGATAAATGTGATCATATTGAGTGGCATTTTTTGTTGAAACAAATGCAAAAAAAAATGCTGTGATCCAGTTTTATTCCAAGACTTTTAGGTTAAGCTGTGCAACTGTATAGTGTTACTGTGAGGGATTAGCAGCACAAAACTTCTGCAACCAAATATTATAATTTATATAGTCATATCAGACAGTTTGTTAGGTACACCTGTTGAATTCATTAAATGACAACAACTCGGTGCGTTCAGGTATCTAGAAGGGGTAATGACAACAGGTTCAAACGGAGCAAGAAAGAACTTAAAGCTGCAGTATGTAGCTTTTATAAAACATGTTTTTTATACATATTTGTTAAAACTGTCACCATGTCATGACAATAAGACATGAGATAGTCTGAGAAATGATCAATCTCCTCCACCTCCTCTCTTGAGCCACTATTGCTGTTTGAAGAAATGCACCACTCTGACCAAGGACAACCAATCAGAGCCAGAAGGAGGGGCTTAGTGCTGTCAATCAACCTTGTGTACCTTGTTCAATGTGTTAATGGCAGAGAAACGACTTACTGCTACAGAAGAACCGTGGCCATGCTAACTAGCTTCAGCATTCATGATAGGCTCTGCTGTCAGGAAGAAGCTGTAGCATGCAAATTAGAGGAGGGGCAGGACGGGATGAACAGGCATGATTGGCAGCACTAACACCCGCCTCCTGGCTCTGACTGGTTGTATCTAGTTAGCACGGGGAGAAGGTAAAGGAGCAAAAGAATTTCACATTTTATCTGTGTCATACCAAACTATCACCACATGGTGACAGTTTTAACAAATGTATAAAAAGAAAAACATTTTTAAAATTACATACTGCAGCTTTAAGGGTTATTGAATGGGACATGGCTGTAGTCAGATGAACTGGTCTAAGTAGCTCATAAACTGCTGGTCTATTGCAGCAGTGAGGCTCCAGGGAGTTTCCTGGACAAACATAAATATTCAGTGAGTAGGAGTAAAATGCCTTGTTGATGTCAGAGAATACACAAAGTGGTCTGAGAAAATATAAAGTCAGCAGTGGGTCAAATAACAACCAAAGTATGCAGAATACCATTTCCTGGAGTAGTCCAACTTCTGCTGGTGTATTGAGTAGTGGTGCTGATCATGTCCGTCCTCTTAGGACCACACCTCTACTCACCATCTGGTGACTTCGTCCAGAAGGATAATACACAATGTCCCAAACCTCAAATCATCTTAAACTGATTTCCTAGACATAACAATGAGTTCAGTGTAGCCCAATGTACTCCATGGTAACCAGATTTCAGCTTAATAGAAGATGTGGTGAAAAAATCTCTAAAGGATTGTTTCCATAAGCTTGCTGCTGAATCTGTTCCCAGTAAGAACTGAGATAGTCCTGAACATAACAATTTGGTCCAGAGGCCAGTATAGTGGCCAGTAACTGTTTAGAATGCGATTTAAGAATCGGCAATTATCAGACAAAATAATTTTTCATAATTGGTCCTAACTAGGGGTGCACTGATAGCAGTTTTCTGGCTGATCGCAGATTACCGATCTTTTAAAAAGCCTAACTTACCGATTCCGATTTTGGCTGATGAAATATTTTTGTCTGAAATGTTGCTCAGTATATCAAGAAAGTTGCTGAATTGGCAACAATGGGGTGACTTTTGTTAACTGTAGATGTGCAGACATGACCTGGTCGGCCAGTTTGTCAGTCAAACCTCTCTCACAGGAGAAAAGAAAAGCACAGTGGTTAATTTTTAGACCTTTGTCGAGGTTGATAACATCGGTGGATAAGATCGGCTTCACATGTAAAAATCGTTCGATCACTGATCTCCCAAAATTAAGAAGGGTGCACCCCCACTCCGAATTCCTATAAAACAAGCTCAACTAATTGAGTTCTAAGTCATTTATTATTATTGTTGTGGGCTGGGCACTATTGTCCCCTGCGACCCAACACTAATTGAGCAGATGTACAAATTGCATGGATGGATGGATGTTGTTTATAATATGACTATTATTAATAATGACTAACATTTAAAAGCAGCGTAGGTAACCTAAATGCAGTTCAATTTGTTTTAATTTCAACTGAATCAAATCAAGTGTTTTAGCATAATTTTCTGAGGTAAACAAAGCAAGTTTAAGTGTATTTTAAGCTCCTGAGGTTATATAGGTTATTCTGTCCTTTGTTGTATTTGCTGTTATTGATTTTCTTGTTTGTATGGCTGCCAATACAATCCTTTAATGTGCATTTTTGATCTGTAATAAAACAATTCACCAAATGTATTGGAATATAAACCTCTGCAGTCCTTTATTTAAAAAAAATCTAAACAAAAAACTGCATTCAAGGCTGCTTGTATTGATTTCTATGGGTAGGTCACCACTCATTATATGGAGGAGACGCTTACTTGTTTTTTATGGGACCTTGAAGCTCTGACATCTGTTCATCTGTGTCTGCTACTCTATTTGAGCTAGTTTAACCATTAGCTTGTTGGCTAATGCTAGCAAAGTGGTCTCTGCTTATACCTGCTGACAAGCTTCACTTTTTTCGCCTTTCTCTTGTTGCTAACTGTTGTGTCGTTTGGTGTATTCTCCAGTTGCCCCTTTTAGCTAGGCTCTTTTGTTAGTACCTCTTTAATTTTTGTATTTCTGAGAGATAACAAGTAAAGGGCTGTTGTAAAGAAAAGTGTCAATGAGCAACAGGAAGGGAGTTCACAGAGTGACTTGCTTGCTGCTTTCACCTCATTATCTCAACTGTTGCAACTATTTAAACGCTAACTGCTATGATTCCCCCTCAACCCAGTGTTTACATCCCTGCTACTGTTTTTTTTTTTTCCATTTCTCATTTCTATGCAGAAACCTACAGTATGTGCACATTGTAAATTATACTGCAAGTTGCTCATTTCTTTAAATCTGATGATGATTTATTCGAAAACTGTACTGTTCTTATATTTTTGTATGTTGGAAATTTGCCCATACTACACAGTCTCTTGTGCTTATTTTTCTATTTATTCAGCTTTGTGTGAATATGCATGCTTGCGATCGTCACTGCCACTGTGCCTCATAACTGCTTAAAAATTTAAAAACAACGGTTTGGAGTGAAAACTGTGGATAAAACAGGAAATGTTATGCCACCTGTTTGGCAATACTTTAGGTATTTGGGGAAAACAATTATCTATCGAGAATTATTGATATCGCTGATATGAAACATTTATACAGCGAAAAGTTTCTGAGTTATATTGTCCAGGATTGGACACCCTGTGACTAGTGTGTTTTCAATAAATGACAAAACCTGTAACAACTGTCTCATTTGTTTGTAGAAAGTTGTGATGTTCATAACAAATACAATAAATATTTCATAAAGTATTTAACAAACTATGTCTCCTACAGTAGCAATTACTTAAAAGTAAATTAATTATTCAGTATAAAGGAGGAATTTGTTTGGTCCTCTTGCATCTTGACAGAACTGACAGAAATCAAACTGCTTAGAGATATAGGAGAATTCATATTTTATGTATCAAAACATTTGTAATTTACGCCATATTTTTAAATCAGATGTAAAAAAAAAAGAGGGTCCCACAGATTCCAGCTCATCCCACATTTAAACTGTATAGGTTGTTTTGTGGACATGACTGGATGCATAGTAATGGTGCCTGTAGGAGAGCTAGCTGCTGCTAGCACGTCACTAGCTACAGCGGCTAGTAGGCGTTGTCCTATCCAGTAATATCGACCACTGCACAAGAATTTTCTACGACGGCTTGCTATGGCCAGTGTAGATAAGGGGAGATGGTAGTAAACCTGGGCAAAAAAAAACAACTCAGAAATTTTCTAGAAAAACTTGGAAAGTCTCAGAGCTCAAAAAGTTGAACATCTGCAAGAAAAAAAACTTTCTGATTAATTTCAGAAAAGTTCTAGGGAAAAATGTGACCTTTTCTGACCTCAAAGTTGAAAATGTTTGACTATTGAAACTTCTAAGTTGTTTTTCTAGAACATTTCTGAGACTAACCTAAAAGTTTCAAAGCTTTTTCTTGCAAGACTAGAGAATTCCAAGTTTTCTTCTAGAAAATGTCTCGAGTTTAATCTAAATGGGTTTTTTTGGCAGAAATTTACTCCTTTTTTTTTTCTATCTACCATATACTCTAATATGCTGTCATAATTTCCCAACATAAAAGATACTTTCTGTTTACTCATGAGGAATAAGCTCCAAAAAGCAACATGCAGCACACTTGAAACATAGTACCAATAATGTGAGGTTGCCAAGGAAACGATGAAGCAAAAGTGTGACTTCGGTTAACTTCTTGGTTTTGTCTGCTTTTCCTCTGGCCACAGGTCGACGGAACCAGGTTGTTTAAAGACGTGAAGGCGTACTATGCGGCAGTGAAAAGTGAGTTTAAACACATTGCATGTGCTGCGTTTAGGCTGGACGTCGGCCCCCAGTAGTGAGGCGAAAAGAGAAGTGAATTTGATCTATTCCTAAATTCTGATGACTTTTGCAATTCTGTCTGCATTGTTGGGCTGCAGGACAGAAAAGCAAAAGCCAACTGTGTTTAAAAAAAAAAAAAGCAAAAAGAAATTCAGCAGAAGCAGCGCTGCATGTATGACTCATCCAGTCAGGAAACAACAAGCTGTTTGACACAATGCCTCCTCAGGGCTCTGTGCAGCTGAAGCTGGTGGAGTAGCGATAAGTTTTATGATGACCTTTCTAAGACCTGCAACGCTTTTCCACAGCTGTGCATGAAACATCCAAGCGACTGTCTCTGACCCTGAGAGACGTGTATGAGTCAGACTGGGACGGCGTGGACGACCTCACCGTTATTACAGAGGTGAGGCTTTTGTTCATTATCATACCTAATGTGAAAATGAAGTGGAATAATGACATATGGTGATTGAAATTTATTCATTAAAAAAAAATTGCATTTGTTCATGGACCTCCTTATTCTGCTACTCCTATATAAAATGATGCAGGGTTTCCCTCGGTGTATTATAAGCCTGGCGGGCCACCAGGTTTTACTTGTGCCTCCACCAGGCTAAGCATTGCTTGTTTATTTAACTCTTTTTTTTTTAAAATGTTTGCATTTTTTAAGACTTTACATTTGGTGTTCAGGTATTAACCTTGCAGTCTTTCAATAACACATAGTTATCAAGTGATACTTTAAAATTTCTTGTCAACTTTAAGCATTTTTTATTTGACGAGGTGTGCATAAGACCGACATGAACACTCCTTCATAGACATTCATAAAGACTATGAAGGAGTCTTTATGAATGTCTGACTGTTGTCTTGATGCGTCATTCGGTAAATAATGACACTTTTAATGCAAAGTTGCTTTAAAAGTTGCATGGAAAATCCATTAAAAGTGCCGACTTTGCATTATTTTGTAAATAATGACACTTTAATGCAAAGTCGGCACTTTTAATGGATTTTCCATGCAACTTTTAAAGCAACTTTGCTTTAGATGACTGCGTGTGGTTTTTAAAACTCGATTGTTTGCAAAAGTTTTGTGTTACTTTATCTTTCTTAAAAAGAAAAAGAGTCATTATTTACTGAATGACAATAGTCATAAACATTCATAAAGACTCCTTCATGTTCATAGCAGGTGTTATGTCATGTTTATGACAGTGTCATGTCTGTCTTATGCTCGTCTAATAAAGTGTTGCCCATTTTTAACTCAAAAACATTTATCTATACGTTTGCTATATTGCAGGTTTTCAGGCTTTAGACAGACTTTTTTTAAAAAATTCAAGATTGTTGTTTCCATTCAATTATTCTTTTAATGTAGTTTTTTGAACTGACTGACTCTCCTCCTGTGCTTCAGAGTGAGGACTTGCTATGGAACGACTTTGAGGAGAAAATAAGTGACCAGCTCGTCCGCACCATGGAGAACTACACCAGCCAGTTTCCTGAGGTCAAGGTAAAGGGAAATAATAATAAAAAAAAACGTTATTTATCCCAAAAGGAAATTAAATGTTATCATTTAAGTTTGCTATAAAAAAAACAAAACAACTTTGCTGTGGGAAGGAATGGCGTTCAGCAGCTGTGTTTCCAGTACAGATGTGCCTGATCTATCTCTCTCAGATTTTCTAGAAACTGTTTGTTTTCTCCACAAATAAGCGAAGCAAAACAGATTCTACGGTTATAAATCTGATGGATATTAATGAATATAAAAATTATCCTAATTTACACATCAAAACATGCGTCTAACATTTTATCCAATTGTTATTAAAAAAAACAACAAATGTTCAACATATCTGCTGTTGGGTGTGCAGATCTGTGTCCTATCACTGTATTGTTTTTTTCCATAATTTTTTGTTAACAGATTGTCTTTTGGAGTCATTGTGATGAGTGGGTTTTTATTTTTTGCTTTTTCAGGACCGGGTTGCGAAGCGGGGACGCAAACTGGTGGACTACGATTCGACTCGTCACCACCTGGAAGCTCTGCAGAGCGCCAAGAAAAAGGACGAAGCCAAAATCACCAAGGTAACATAAATAGGCATGGCGGCTTAAAGCTGGGATTTCACTTTTTTATTTTCCCAACATTCTTTCTAATCCTGCTTATCAGGCAGAGGAGGAGTTCAACAAAGCCCAGAATGTCTTTGAGGAGATAAATAACGAGCTGCGGGAAGAGCTGCCTGTTCTCTACCAGAGGTATCAGCAGCAGAAACTCAACACAGACTCAGATTTTGCTGGAATCTGTGTGGGAAGAAAGAAAACTTTGTTTCATGGACAAAGTTCAAATTTGATCTGGTTTCTCTGTCTGCAGTCGGATCGGCTGCTACGTCACCGTGTTCCAGAACATCTCGAACCTGAGAGATGTCTTCTATAAAGAAATGAGCGTGGTAGGAAATCTCACTGCTGCTGTGTGAACGAAAGACTCCAGAAGGTCCTCCTGTAATCATCTTGAGTTTCTTCTTTTTACAGCTAAACCGGGAACTTTACAATGTGATGAAGAAACTGGAGACTCAGCACTCAGGCAAAAATTTCATCATCAAGGGTTTGAGTAGGTAGGGCAATGCTTTTACATTTGTTTTAATCATGGCTGCTGTGAAGCCCAGAATGAACCAGACTTTGGTTTAACACTAGATGGTCAGACTCCTGGAACAACATCTCAACCATCAGTTCAATCATCACTGAGAGCCAAGTAGACGGCGAGAAGCAAATTGATAATTCCATGATCAAACCTTTTATCAGTTATCGTGGAGAAGCATATTCAGCATCTACTGGGTGGAGCAATAAAAAAAATATTCAGAGAGATTTCAGAGAAATTGGCCACTAAAGAGTACACACGCAAAATGACATCATCATCAACGCTCTCATGGGCTCTCATGGCCCCACCCTTATTCACGCCCACATACTGAGGAACACACTGCCAATGGAGACACAAATGCCAAATGTGGACCTTTGTACCACACAGCATCATTCCATTGGCCGAACTTTGGACACAAAACCGCGTAAAGCTGTTGACTCTTCTTCTTTTAAGTGTCTCACCTTTAAATAATTACATTGCTTTGCTTCTACAAGGCAGAGACTCCTCTCTGAAGAGAGGCTGTCCCTGAACCCACAATGCTTTGGTAATCAGTTAAGAGCTTTGTTTATGGAAAAGATTCTTGCTGTGAAACATGGGAGGGGCTCGGCATGATGCCTGGGTACGCCACAGGCTGGCCTGACTCTGCAGGATACAGCGACTTAGGAAGATTACAAGGGGATTTCTGAAGCATGTTGTAGTGTTTGACTCATAGCTCTGGCTGTTATTCCTAAAGATAATAACCCAAAATATTGCGTAGCAGCTCTTTTCTGACAGTAAAAAGCTGTAATCCAGTTTGGGCTAGGCTTATGTTCAATTTTGCTAAACGTATGGCTGTCATAGAACGAGGCAGATGCTTTGAGAAACACTTTAAGGAAGAAGGTCTTTGTATAACAATTCAATATTTTTTTTAGCACAAATGCTGATTCACTGAAAATGTCAGAGTGCTGAGTACTCACAAATCAAGGTTGTGCTTCATAGCAAGGCTATTCCTCAAAAATGTTATAAAAATGACCAAGACTTCATGATTATTATAGTGCTCACAAAAAGGTCAAATCATCTTTATGCATATTTAATCAACAAAGCCAACATGTAGAAGTGTTTGCACCCTTGTAGTAACAGATGCTTGCAACAATGAATTGTTGCAACCTCAAAGGTTGGAGGCAGTCGCTCTGCAGGTGTAAGGTCAACTGACACCAACCAGGCAGCAGCTCAGCTTGTCTGCACAAATATTTTAGCATCTGAAGCTCTGCTTTTGGAGAGGCTGGACTCCCTTATACACCGAGTTACTCTGGGAAGCATGTTGGGAGTGTGTGGGAGTCCGAGACTGCAGCAGAGTGCCCTTCCATAAACTAATGCCTAACACACAGGTTTGCAAATTGGCACCCCCTAGTGGCCAAATGCGGGTAACAGTATGACATGGTGTGTGAATTTGAACAGTGCACCCGCCACTGTGGTGGGTTGGCATTTTGAACAGGAAATGCCAACCCACCATTGGCATTTTGAACTCCTGTCCAAACTCATATACTTGTGAAAAAGTTTGACTATTTGGGATGGTCCAAGGACTGTCCAGCTGTTGCTCGTTTTGTCTGACCACCCACTGGACATGCCCCACACATGCACTGAGTAAAAAAAAACACAACTCACTGAGTATTGCTCACTGACGGCAAGCTGGATTAAAAATTCCACACAAATATTACTAATATTAAAGAGAAATATTACTTTTGTACAATAAAATGTCAGCAAATGCTCATTTACAGCCGTTAATTCCTCATAGCAACAATATTTGACATGGGGCGTTTATAATTTTGTTCAGTATAATTTGCTTGTACTGGAGGGGTTTGTAATCAAGTGAAATGTTACACACAAAAAAAGAAAAACTGTGGCTGTTGAGACGTCTTAGTGGCTGCTAAGAAAATGTCTCTACCCGCCGCTGCGGCTGCTGGAGGAAATGTTTAATTTCCATCCCTGTTAACACAAAGTCAAAGAACTTTGAGTGAGACTTTAGAAGAGTGAAATTAAAAGTCCTTCACAATTTCTTGTTGTTACATCAACAAAGTTTTTACAAGTTGTTGAATTCTTTGTCTCACTATCCTTAATTTGGCTTGTAAATCACACCGTGTTGTGTGCTAAAGAATCAGTGTGATTTTTGTTTGATGTGCTCACATTTGCCCCTTATTTTCTGAGCCAATACTCTCCTCTTTCTTCTCAAACAGCTCAACTGGCAAGTCAAAGAAAAGAAGGTCCCTGGCCATCTCCAACCCCATCCCCTGCAACACGGCTTTCCCAGCTGACCACGTCTCCATCCACTCCTCCACCCAAAACGGCAAAGAGGCTGTTCCAACTTCCCCCGTCCAACAGACTCAGGGCATTTCTGAAGAAGACACCGCCCCAGAGGAGAGCGGCGCCCCATCCGAAAGCATCACTTCGTCAGACTCGGATCTCAGCTCCAGCGGTGTGAACACACCCAAGAGGCAATCTGTGTGCGACGATGAGAACAGCAGCAAGAGCACACGCAATGAGAGTCCGGAGGACCTGGAGGTGGAGCTCGCCACGAACCAGTCGGATGACTCTGGACTCGGGGTGCCAAAGTCTGAAGTGGCGAATCAGGAACTGTCCAACCCCTCTGAGATGGCGGATGGCGATGATGTGCAGAGTCTCGACCAGGGCGCTGTGGGCACTCCGTCGTCAGAGGAGGCCAAACCCGAACCTCCGCCTGTTCCGGTCCCCCGCCAGTCCTTCCACTCCACAGACCAGCAGCCTCTGCTACCTGCCGAAGGGGAGGACCAGATGGAAACGTCGGACAATCCAGAGACGACAGAGGAGAGGGATGACTTGAGTTCTCAGAATCCACCTGGCTTTCTCTACAAGGTCTACATCACTGCTGTCCAGTAGCAACATAAAATTAATCTTAAGTTACTTTTCTACATGTTCTCCCAAAAAATATCTGAGTCCAAAACCAGACCCATCGTCAAAGAGAAGAGAGAATTCAGATTTTTTTTTTTTTATTAAGAAGTTGCATATACTCTCTATTGGATAGTAAGACGCCCCATAGAGGACCGGAGGCATTCCTTCACAATCAACTCACAAACGCACCATTTTGTATAAAGTCACATTGATAACAAATGTCAATTTAAAATTATACATACACCTTAAAGATCCCCAGTGAAAACGTGTTTATAGGTTCTTAACCGTTTGGAGCAGAAAACGGGTTGAAAGCTGATCTCTTAACTGTGTGTTGATGTTTGTTTGTGTCATATCTTTCATTGGAGACGGGACTGCACAAGAATATGTCCATTTATTAATAATTCCGAGTAACGGACACAACCAAAACAGGAGATAGTATTACCCCATGAAAATAACTCAAAAATAGTTCAAATAATTTCTTACAGAAAGTTTCTGTCATGTTTGTTTTAGAGCAGGAATGGAAAGCCCACGTTTGAACTGCTGTGCTCAAGTTTGTGGTACATTTATCAAAAAAGAGATAAAACTCTATGTAACTCTCTATTGAGATATTAAGAGAAATGGAAACCCTTGCAAAAACTTTATTCCGTAGCAGAAGGACTTTAATAATGCCACATGAACTGACTACCAAATACATTATTGCAAGGGAACCAAAAGATTCCTGTGAAAAGCAAAATGTTCTTGTGTTTATTGAGTTGGAAGTGAAAATTTCTCAGCCACCTTTGAACAAAACAATAAAACTATCTTATTTTCCACCAGGCGGTGGCGACAGAGAGCAATGAATCGTCTGAAGAAGGCCAGCTGCAGTTTGAACAAGGAGACGTCATCCTGGTGCTAGCTGACACCCAAGAGGTTAATCTTTCTCTCTCTCTCTTTCTTTGTGTGTGTGTACGCGTGTGTGTGTGTTCTCAAAGAGCATATCTCGCCTTACATCATGCTGCTGCTCACATTGAGGATGACACCCTTCCTGTAAACTTTTGACCTAACAAGTCATTTCAGACCAAGACATTGTGGAAACTTGTTTTTAGCCTTCAGTTGTAAGCATTCAACTTTTTTTTCCCCCCGCTTTTCATCATATGCCCGTGAGGAGTCTTTGCCATTTTCTCAGAATAATTTTCCCTGCAGATAAAATAAACAAGAAAAAATTGTGTTTAGATCCTAATTATTATTTTACACAATCCAGCTTCTCTGTTTACCATCGTACGTTCAACAGATCCTTGATCAGTTCCTAGTTCCTTTGCCTCATCTACACATTTTGTCATGTTACAGCCACAAACTTGTATTATGTATGAAATTATTTATTTTTTGGAATGTTGTGTGATGGAGCAGTACAAAGTAGTGTGTCATTGTAAAGTGGAATGAAAATCTTCTTTTCCTTTCAGCCTTTCCCCTTAGGGGTCGCCACAGCGAGTCATCTGTCTACATGTAACCATGTCTTGTGCATCTTCTCCTCTTACCCCAACTACCTTCCTGTTCTCTTTCACCCCATCCATAAATCTGCTCTCTGGTCTTCCTCTCTGTCGGTTCCATCCTCAGCATCCTTCACTGATGTATTTCCTCTGTACATGTCCAAACCATCTCAGTCTGTCTTCTCGGACTTTATCTCCAACCTCTGACATGAGCTGTCAGTCAGATGCTGACTGACAGCTCAAGGTTAGAAATGTATCCATTTTTGTCACTCCCAAAGAGAACTTCTTGTCATAAAACTATACTGCCACTCACAGATGCCCATTTCTAACCTCTAACCTTAACAACTCTTTCCCATAACGTCATTGATTGACTCATCAACTTTCTACCTCTGTAGACTTCTCCCTTGTTCTTGAAAATTGGCACCAGCACAATTCTCCTCCATTCTTCAGGCCTCTTCTCTCTCTCTCACTGAACACTAGTCAAAAACTCACTGCTGTCTCTCCTTCCACTCCTCCACAGGTATATCATCTGTACCAACTGCCTTTCTACTCTTCATCCTTTTCCATGTCTCTCTTGCTTCAGCCTTACTAATCTTTACCTCCTGATCTACAGAAGCCACTTCTTCTCCTTTTGGTTCTCTCATTTTCTTCATTTATCAACTTTTTAAAGTACTCCATCCATCTTCCTTTAACACTTTTTGAATGTGTCAGACCAATTTCATCTTGATTCTTAATCCTCTTTACCTGTTGGACATCCTTCCCGTCTCCATCTCTTGCCTTGCCAACCGATATAAATCATCCTTCCTTACTGTCCACCCTGTCAGAGTCGGTGTTTGCTTCCTCTACCTTCATTTTATGCTGTATGTCCCTTTATACTCCTGGTGACTCTCTTCAGTCCTCACATCGTCCCACTTCTTCTTAGTTGCTCTCTTTCTCTGTATTCACACTTCCACTCTTCTGGTTCTGGTTCTGCTCTGCTTCCCCAGAACCAGAACCAAATGAAGAGAAGCATCATTCTATCCGGCTTCTGTCCACCACAAATCTGGAACAAACTTCCAGAAAACTGCAAGTTGCTTTTGATAATTACTTGTAGGATACTGCATGATGATGTAAGTCACTTTGAACTCGCTTGCAGCTGAAATTTGAAACACAAATGAACTCGACTTAAGAGATGAAGGAAGGCAAGAACGGTTTTCTTTTAGAACATGCTCCTGCATTATTACACCATTGCCATTATTCCACTTGAAAATGATCTCAAAGTTTATCGATTATCACAATAACTTCTGGGACAGTTTATCATCCAGCATAATTTATCATGATGGTCGTAGAAGTGGTTGTGAGTGTGTACTGCATGCGCAGTGGGTGTGTGTTCTAAGCTGGGTTTTCCATCTGTGTGTGTCTGGCAGCTGGACGGCCTGCTGATGGGGATCAGGGAGGAGAGCTGGAAGCAGCACCAGGATCTGGACCACCACTCTGGGATCTTCTCAGGAAACCTGGTCGGCCCGCTGCAGGCGGACTGAGGCCGCCGCCACTCTGACCTTTCTCCTTCCTCTGAGCTGATACTGGGTCACACATGATGATGATGATGCAACCTGTGGAACAAACGGGACCCAGCTGACGAACATTACATAAGTGTTTGGAAATGTTCCAGTATTTTCACCTCTTTATGTTTTTACAAGATTTCTACGAGCCACTGTGAAACAATCTTTTCAAGCTGTTTTTAATGTTTTACAACAAAATCAATAAAGTTCTAAATGATGGGGGAAGTTTTTTTTTTTTTTTTTTAAAGTAAGACCTGGGTTAATACACCAATAGATTTATGTGCTGCTATATAAATGGTGGATTTTTACAGACTAACTGAAATTATGTGCACTGTAAACACAAAGACACTTCAGCTCATCAGCATTTGCCAAGGATGTGAAAATATTCCAAAACTCTGGAAACACACCGGGGGGAGCTGAACTATAAAAACTGAACAAAGATTGAGCTAAAAATTTGTTGGTCAAAAAAAGCCAAATTTTGTTGAAAGCAATAAAGAAGGTAAAACATGAGAGCTCTGCATGCATGTCATGTTTGTCTTTGTAAAGACAACCATGTTTAATTTTTCTAAATTATGATAGTTTTGGTTTTCTGATTGTTTTATTACACAAATTTTCAATAAAGTACACAGAAGATTTGGGCTGAAGAGAAAAAAACCATTCAGCCCAGGACACATTTGTAAATAAGATGGTTTTAGTTTGGCTAGAAAAAAGGATCAATTTAAAATAAGTGAACTGAACATTTACAAGTCATAGATAGAATTTTGAAACAAAGCCAACTTGTTCAGTTGTGCTAAACCTGGGGTGCTCAAAGTGTGGCCCGGGGGCCATCTATGGTCCCCTGAAGTATTTCATTCAGCCCCTGACCACCATCCTGGATGGAGCAAAGTTGATTCAGATGGACACTTTATTTTTACCATTTATTTTCAGAGACGAACACCGTAGGCCTGCATTTGTATTGGGAATTCACGTGAAAAAACCCAACAAAATTATAAAACCATAACTGTCATAATGAAAGATGGATATTCACTTGAAAAGGTCCAAGGTAAAAACAGTTACATTTATCTTGACAACATGTCCGCCAATCCTTAAAAAGTCTTAAATTTATGCAACAAATTAAGGCCTTAAAATGACAAATTCATTTCAAAAAGCAAGTTGGCCTTGAATATGTTGATCACAGGCCTAAAATTTTCTTTTGGCAGGATTATTTTATTTAGAGTATATTCTATGTATTTTGTTTTCTCGTAAGGGTCAAGGTTGAGTCACGCAGACGTCTTTTTTTGCGTTCGGTGACTCACTGGTCACAGACTCTTTCTAGCTAACTAGCTGTTGGGTCGTCTACCTCGTGTGAGTTACAGTTTGTCTGCAGTTATCTGGATGAAGTTATTACGCTTCCTTGGACACATAGGTCTTAAATTCTATGAGTATTGGCCTTAAAAAGTCTTCGATTTGAGTTGGTGAAACCTGCATAAACCCTGCAGTAGAACAACCCGATGGTGCAAAACCTTTTTATGTTTTAGATCTACGATGATTTACAGATCGCATTTCTGCAAAAATTATTTGAATAAGATCCTGCATGGTTAGTTTATTATTGAGCAAATTAATGTTTATTTTTTTAAATTCTCTTGTGAAAAAAAAAAGAAAAGGATTATGCTCCCTCCCCCTCAAGTTCTTTCAACTTCACAATTTTGGACCATGTGGCAAAACAGCTGGTGATCCGTTTGTTTTGTTTGTTTGTTTGTTTTATAAGGGGGGTTTGCATACTTCATCGACCTGCACAGCCATGAAGAGATTAATGTTAAAAGGAGATATTCTCAGTGGAGCACTCTGGGCTTTGCTCCAGTATGAATCTAATTTATTGTTACTTGTCTTGTACTTTTTTCCAGAGCGAGGCCCTAACTGGGTGAGGACATGTCAGAGGTTTGTTTCCTCCCTGCTGACCTCGCCCTGTTCTGCTCTGCGCTGCGCTGCTTGTTTGCAGTGAGTTTTCCTTCGGGCTGAAGGAAAACTCTGAGGTCACTCGGGGCTCCATGCTGCCATGACGCAGCTCCATCAGTACGCAGCGTTAACGTGAAGAGGCACACGGTGGATAAACACAGAAAAAGCTCCCCTGCCAGCTACGGTGTCTCAACCCCAGCACGGTCGCATTCTTTACCTTTGTAGAGTTCACTCTGTGTAAACACCCTGAGGTGATATAAAAAGTGATTTAAACTTCCATTTCACATCGATTAAACATCTCTTAAACAAGCCTCTGGCAGCAGCGGTACAAAGCGCCTCACATGGGAGGCCGCAGGAGAACAAGTCACTCTCTGTGGAAATGAACAGAGGAAATGTTTAATATGCGTTTCTTCCTGAAATGATATTCCTCCACACCGCGGGCAGAGACACGACTGGTCAGGGTGAGGTCAGAGGTCGCAGTCAGAAAAACAACATTAGCAGGAATGGACGCGTGTGCAGCTCGGTGCTGCTTGGAGCTAACACAGTTCATCTCCTACCTGAAAAACTGATGCTAAAGCTAACATGACTCCTGACTGGTTATGCTAGTGTTTACAGACTACAACTGTGCAAAATACCTGGCTGACCCTAGCCCCTCCTGGGAGCTGCAATTCCCAAGCTTCTAGGTTTCCATATCACAGAGGAGTCCTCTCTACTCAGCTCCTTCAGACTAGCCAGCAGCAATTAGCAAACATTTGTTGGAACTGTGCATCATCTGAGCTCATTAAACCAGCTATCTCTCAGTGAAATGCAGGTAAAAATGTTGCTAAAGGGTTGATAGAGGAGCCATGTTGTGATGACTTCCTGAAGGCAGAGTTTCAGGAAGAGCATTTGTTAAAGAGAGAGGCCTAATTTCAAGACATTAAATTGTGAAGTTAAATTTCATTTAAGTCATATTTGATATATGTAGCATTTTTATAACAACTGATGTTAACATAGTTATTTGTGCTACAAAATGGCACTATATGACTGGTAGTTTCTTCTACATATTATGAAGGGTTAGTTCAGATCTTTTAGAGGTGAGTTTCGGTGGAGTTGTCAGGAATAATTCTCTTAGCAGTTGACAAATGTTGGCATGTTGTTGGAATATTAAATACATTCTCAAAGTGGAGGAAGGCTAACAAGCTGGCTCACTTTTTTCACCTTCATCTAAAAACAATCCTGAAACTACATTTTGTGTTGTCTTTGACTAATACTTTAACTGGTTTGATGTTCCGAAACACTAAAATGTCAAAAGCTTGCAAACAAATGTGAACATCAGAAACTAGAACTAAATACATTTGATCTGAAATGGTCACATATTATTTCCTTTTCTAAAGGAAGCAACATTAATGTAGAGGTTTAGGAATATTTTCAATCTAAAGGAATATTTCTGCAGTATTTCTTATTAAGTTAAAACTGTGTAGAATCCCAAAACCAATACGACCTGTTGAAAGAAAGATAAATTAGAAAACTAATCCAATAATTTGAAAAGTAATTAGATTTTCAGTTTTTCCTTTTTTAAAGGAGTAAGTACTCTTTCGCTGGACTGTATTGTACACGGTTTTGTTTTGTTGTGAGCTTAGAAAACTACAATTACTTTTATTCCTAAAAAAGGAAAACTGTTTCTCATGCTGTGAGTATTAGAAGAAAACCTTCCTTGTGTAGAACAAGCCAGATTAGATCATTACAGATAGAAGAACAAGTATAGGCTTCCCTGTTCCCCGTAGTTTAAATATGAACTCTCTCTTTCTTCCCATGTTTTTGGCTAATTAAGTAATTAAGAGCCACATTGGGCCCCAGAGATCCAGTTCCCAGACCCCTAGCCTGTTGTCATGGCTCCACACATGAGCAATTTCAGGGTTTTTTAAAATACCCACACGTTGACTTTAGAAAGTACTCAGCAGAATTCCCCCCACCCCCTCAAAACTCCCACATTAGTAACCACATCGCTATTTTAATTGTGATAATCATGTGGCTTCCTGCGTGTTTGGGTGGCCCTGTGTATGTTTGTAAGTGTGCAGGGAAGAGTCCTCCGTTATGCAGCCTGACTCATTCGAAGTGTGTATCTCTTATCGCCCCTTTTTCTGACATAAAGCAGACATGTCCTCTGTGTGTGTGTGTGTGTGTTGGTTGGTTGGTAACTTTTGGCAGTCTGTGGCGGTTTTGGCTGTGAAATGTTCTAATTTTCTCCACATGGCTGGCTCCATGGCTATTGGAGAATGAAATATTTAAACTTTACAAGCACCGTGTGGAAAAGTAACTGCAGCCAAGCTGAAGAGGTGTTTCGGGGAGCTTCTGTTACTCAGACCTTTCCAATTAGCTAGCTAACGTAACTGGAAAAGCAGCCATTAAGCTTTTCTGCAGTTTCACAGCCGCCTCGGCCAGAAACGTACTGGTTTTCCACAGGCTGGTGCCAAATCTGTTAAGATCACCCGATGCTCATTTCCCCTCCTCGTTTCGTCTTTGAAAATTAGCTTAAGACACAGTGCAGTCCACAGGGTCCATACGTCTGATGGGAATATAACTTCCTGTCTCCATGTTTCAAGTTGGTAAGCTTGTTGTTTACTAGCTTACTCTGGCTGACTGGGATTAATCATTACAAAGTAATCTTTCTGAAACGATTACTTTGTTCCATCTTTATAACCTCTGCTGCTGAGGTTCTTCCAGTTCGCTTTCTGTTATCGAAGAATGGTAAAAGCGAGTGTTTCATTTGAGCTTGATGTGCATTTCCTGGTTCGGAAAAGCAACAGTCGATTTAGAGCAGGGCATGTATTCGCATCTGATAAGTCATTTTAAAAGCACAGCTGGGATTTTACGGCACTACGCTGACGATTGGCCACCGTAATTTGACATATTTCAGGATGCAGAGCCACACCACAGGAAGGGACGGTTCAGAAGTTAACCAAATAGTGGATACCACAGAAAAACAAACATTTCGTAGGGTAAAGAGGACCTCTCCCAAAGTTCCTTCATGGTTTTACAAATCTCCAAATAAAACCATTCAGACACCATTCATCTAGTTTACATAATTAAAGTGTTTAATTGCAAGTGGCGCTCCCCTTTCAGGCCCGGCCTGAAAAATGCTGACTTCCCCTCTAGCACTTTTTAAAAAAAAGATGTTGATACGTTAAAGAGTGAATATGTTTAATGTGAGTGTTTCGTGATAGACTGACAAAAGATTAAATATATTTGAGAGGTGGAAAGACTGTGACAGACTGGTGACCTGTCCAGGGTGACCCCGCCTCTTGCCTGGAACATTAGCTGGAGATAGACACCAGCACCTCCTGACCCCACTAGGGACAAGGGTGAAAGAAAATATGGATGGATGGATGGATGGATGGATGGAGAGGTGGAAAGAAAAAAGTTAGGTTTGCATATGAATCAGTGATTCTATAACCACATTTTGCTGTATTTATAGTGACTTGTGGCTGCTTCTGTGATTAATGCTCTACTTATCCTGCCTGCCTGTTAGGTGGAAGGTCAAGTGTCATAGTGATGATGAATTTTTTCATAGTCTTTACATTTTTATAAGAATTTATGTGCTCCATGAGAAGTCCAAGCCTATGCCTCCAACAAGCAATCACTTCTCAAGGTTCTGACTCTGTACAAAGCAAAAGCAGATGGTTTTTACCAGGCTAGTGGTTGTAGCATTGTAGAATACAAAGTTCAAGGGGTGTGAAGTCATTTCCAAGGTCTTGTAGAACAGATGATCATGTTGTGTTAACAGGTAGTTCATACTTTATGCCAGTAGAGCTCCAATGGGACTCATTACTTGCTCTGTTGTCAGGTAGCAAAGGTGCCACTGTACCATTACTTTAATCAGGAATAGATTATGGAGATGAAAGTTAGGGTTTTGACTGATGGGGACAAGTTGTACTAAGAAAATGTAACACTTGGTTGTACGGTGTGGCACAGTCTGTCCTGGTTACATACGCAACTCCAGCTCATGACGAAATGAACTGCCAGTTGAAATAGCAACCAAACACATAAGCCATAATTTATATCATTCTTCTTTCTATCAGCTAGAGCTACAGGGTGCAGTTTAATGTGCCGTTTAGAGTCGTGTTTTTACAGAGTGAACACTTTCCGTCTACAAGTGGTGTTGCCTTTGGCCGGCTAAACAGCATGGCTTAGTGTTATTCAAATCAGAGGCTCTCCTTGATCGGTTACCCTTCTTGCCCCCCAACACACACACACACACGCACACACGCACGTGCACGAATACATCTATAAATAATCCCACACTGCATACCTGCCTGTCTGCTGTGACAGAGAGAAGCTTAGCTTCAGCAAAGTCAAGAATAGATGTGATCAGTTCGTGGGATTTCTCACTTTAGTCGTGTTGAATTGTCTTGACATGCTAGCTTTGTTGGGGAAAATGATCCTTTTCTGACTGAGGACAAACTCACAGAACACTTCAAGCTTTCACAGTCATTTGTCTGCTGAGGGTTTGCTCACAGTTCAGAGAACTTCGGGTTGAGACAAACGAAGACTTGGACAGAGGTCAGTTCCCTCCTTTTTGCGACACTAACACATTGCATAATCATATTTAAATGTTAAGTGTTACAGTGAATATTATGGTACAATAGTAGGAATGCCTCTAAAACTGTAAGGTGAAGTTTTGGGACATTTAATCAGTCAATCGTTTGATTGTCACACTGAATTGTTCTGTCCATATCTTGCATATGGATGAATGGCTCCACATATCTGAACCTTGTTGTCTCAAGATGGCTGATTTTGTCTCCTTCCTCCACTTTTTCTGCTAACATATCAGAAGAGCCTAATTTTGAGAACATATGAGTCCAAAATGTCCGTGAATGCCAGACTCTTTGGCCAACATGCTAGACGCTGTGTGGCTCTGAACACTAGTACTATCCCCATGGTGAAACATGGTGGTGGTAATATCATGCTGTGTAGGGACAGAAAATGATGCACATCAAAGGATAATCAACTAGGAATGACCTAGTGAAAGCCAAAGCTGAGAGTCTGTGTCAAATATGTTAAATTAGTGGATACATACATTATGTAAACACTCATCCAGTCTCAGTGAGCCAGAGTTGTTTTGCTATCCCTTGTTAACAAATTCAGTCTGCAGGTGTAAGGTCCAGGCATAAAAACCCCAGAAGACTTAGAGCTGGAATCACAGATGAAGGTGGGTCTACCAAGCATTTATCCAGGCTTCCTGACTAATGTTATACATGAGTTATGAAAGCTTTTGCAAAGTAATATAACGGGATGTGCTGTATGATTTCCTTTACACAAGTTGAAACATAAACTCTCCTTTCTGCTGTAATGTGAAAACTAGGGACCAGGGAACACTTACAGCTCCACCCCAGAAGAAGATACAACCTTTTCCTCCTTTCCTCTCTCCCTCTCTCTCTCTCTCTCTCTCTCTCTCTCTCTGAGTCTTTACATGTCCCCATCCACTCTGGAGCAGCATCACACCGGACCTGTTGGAGCTGAGAAGTGGGGTTGTTCAGGGTTCTGATTTCGGGTTAAGAGCACAAAGTTGGCCGGGATAAGGAACCAGGACGGATGATGCGTGTTGCGCCGAGCCTCCTCCGTGAAAGAAGAGTCTCTCAGCAGCTGAGATGGGCGCCCTTCCTGGACTCTCACCTTCGTACCGGCCGCGGGGAGACCGCCGCCGCCGCGCCGCGCTGCTGCTACCTGTAGTGGCGGCCGCGCTTCAGCTTTGTGTCGCTTTTAACCTGGACGCGGAGGGACGCTCCGTTTTCACGGGAAAGCGGGGGAGTTATTTCGGATATTCCGTGGAATTCTTCGGGAACTCATCCAGGTAAAGTCACAGCACAACTCCGCGAAGCACAACCTTAATAAAAAACAAAACAAAACAACAACAACAACAAAAAAAACAAAACAACGAAAGATAACTACAAATCCTATTTTTTTTCCTAATCCGAGTCTTTTGTTTACGGTTTACATCCGGTCTTCTGTTCTAGCACAGACACAAAGACCCCAACCCGTCTGAATGCTGTAAGTTATTATTGTAAAAATCCATTTCAAAGATGATTTTGAGTTGTTGTTTCGTATTTGTAGATATTCCTACTAAAACACACAGCCTTCATTTGCACTTTGATCTTTTCCACACACGTGCACACTCAGATGGAATTCCTGCACGAGTCTGATTGGAACCAGACGCACGAGTCTGTGTGTGATTCAGAGAGGAGGGGGTTAACCCACAGCAAAGAAAAACACGACTCTTACCCCGAACAGGGCTCCAAGAGGACAGTGGAGCTTTTTCATTTGGCTTTTTTTTTTTTTTTTTCTGACAGCTCAGGAACTGCTGAGAGAAAGATGCAGTCAGAGATCAAAAGTCTTCTTCTTGTTCTACACTCAGAAAGGTCCATTACCTGGTTTGACTCAAGATCAATAGAGGGGATGAATGAGGTGTGAAGTCTATTAACCCAACCTGATGGCTTCAGATTGCTTTCACCTGAAAAAATCTTAAAAAATAATGCATTTACGAGATGAGAATTGGTTTGTAGCTCACCATGACTTTGTATTTTTGTGCTTGTTATGATGTAAAGCACTTTGAAATACCTTGCTGCTGAAACGTGCTATACAAATAAAATTTGATTGATTGATTGATATATGGAAATCAGACCTTTCTACGGACCTGTCTTAAGGCCCGTAGAAAAAAAAAAATCTTTGCCTAAGGAAAGAAATAAAGCTACAAGAAAATAGGGGGAGTCTATGTGCAACACTGTACAAAATATTGTATTCAGTAAATAAATAACTGCAGCTGACGTAACAAAATGTTGCACAATATTTAGTTCACGAGATGAGACGAGTTTTAGGAATTCTCCTTGGAAATGTTTCAAAGAACGGTTTTGTAAACTGTTTTTTAAAACAAAGTGTCATGAGTGTAGGAATACCCCCTTTGAAATTTGACTAGACCACATGCAGTGGTTTTTCTGTGCTTGTCTACAGTGCACCTCTTGTATTTGCAGGAGTTAGGGACCATAATAAGTAAATTCAAAGACCCCCTCAGAAAACACTAATAACTACCAGTTAAAACACAAATTATACCTTAATGTGCATTAATAGGCTCAGTGGAAACTATGTTAGCACAGGTAGAAGCTAGCATCCACTTTATGGGAGTACGACCAATCAGCATCAAGGAAAATGAATTGGGCTCCTGAATTGGCTGCTTTGCAAACACCATCCATTAGCCAGTGAAGTATGATTGCTATTTTGGTTTCACAAGATGCATTTTCTTTCATTTATGCTTGAGATATGTTCCACTAAGAAAAATAAAATAAAGATTTTTTTTCCAGATAATTTGGAATTACATTCCACAAAATAATCTGTGTATCTTCAGAATAGACAGGATTCACTGACTCTGAACCCATCCAAGCATTGAACAGATGCTTAGAACAAATCAATGTGTGGATGTGCCATAACTTTCTCCAGGTGAACAGAAACCAACCTGAAGTTATTATCTTCAGACCTAAAGAGGACCGATCTGGAGTCAGCACACAGCTTTCCCAGTCCATCACAGAGACACACACAAAAAACGCTACTAATAAACTAGCAGCACTAGGGTAATCTAAACAGATTGGGAAACATTTTCAGACCAAAGTTTCTCCAGTGTTTCCAGAGTTAAAACATGTCTGGTCCTAAACTTGGCTCCTGGAACATTTTGATTGGCTGTTGGTCTCCATAGATGCGTTTTTGTTGACAACATAATCGCTCAGTTTGACAATTATGTCAAAAATAAATTTGCTCTATGGAAACATGCCAATTAAAACAAAAATCTTGTTTTTCAATAAAAAATTTTGACACTAGGCTGAAGTGTTTTTTTTTTTGACTGTATTGAAATGAGTTGATTTAGCAAAACTGCAGTGGAAACACTGCACCAGCTGCATAATCAACAACCGGCATGGTGTGGTGTACACTCATGGCATGGTGTTTATTTTAGTGACATATCGAGATTTTAATTGTGTTTCTTATTTATTGGAAACACCACAATTGCGAAATTGTGTTTTTTCTACATGAGCGGATTATAGACAAAGTTTTGCGCATATTTGTTAGGGAAAGACAGCTAATGATCCAGACCTCAGAACATTATGGATCCTGTTCTTTCCTCAGGCTTGTGGTTCTTCAGTCTGAGCCGAGGTTGTGCCAATCTTACGGCACCAGAACTGGTCGAGACAAAAGTCTAATGCCAAACAGACACTCAAACCACTGAACCAGCGTGGTTGGCTTTACTTCAGCATTCCCTGGCTAACCTAAAGTTGAACAACTTAAGATTCAAGGCTGTAATAACCAGACAAGCCTACTGCGAGCTAGAACCAGACTAACAGAACCATCAGAACAACCTGACTGCTATCAAAGGTTTTAGCTTTGTGGCCAAAGCCAAAAGCTGATTGGCTTGTCTCGCCACTCTTGTTGTTTGCTTTCCACAGTTGCTGTAAATCTCCAGAGGACTCAGTTCAACACCTAAAATCTTTTTGCACAGTTGTGGTCAGTAAGATTCCATTCACTCGTTGTGGCCATGAATTTAATACTCTCTCTGGGCTTTTATTGATGCTATAAGACGTTCATTTTCATGATGGATTTAATGAGACAAAAAAGACCTGGTTCCCAGTGTTGAATTTACTGGGGATTTTCTTTTATTCAAGGTCAATATTGCACAAACACCTCCACTAGCATTTGGATAACTGTTACTTTTTGTAGCCATCGTCAAGTTCCTAATGTATTACTGGCTGGATATATGTGAGATGACAAACACTTTAACAACTTTTTTTTATTCATTGCTTCCTTTTAATAACAGAAATCACTCTGTAATCATCACAACAACCGTTAAAACAAAGAAAATATATTTAACAGTTATTTAATGTTTCTGGTTGTTGGCAAGTGAGTTTACATATTAGCTAAATATTTAACTCTGAACTGTGGGAAATGACAAATGGCTTGTACTTGCATAGAGCTTTATCAAGTCCAGAGGACTCCAAAGCACTTCACACTACAGTCAGTTATTCAACCATTCACACACTGATAATGATGAGCTATTGGATAGTAGCCACAGGCTGCCAGCAGGCAAGGCTGGTGGGTGTCCTCCCCAAGGACACAATGACAGAGGCGGACAGAGTGGGGATTGAACCGGCAACCCTCCAATGCTAGGCAAACTAAATACTCAGTTTGAGGCTAGAAATATTTAGCCTTCTAACTAAACATTTAGTATGAAGCTAAATAGCTAATCTACTCTAATTAAATATTTAGATTGAAGCTGTGACATTTAAAAATTGTGAAAATATGACTGAAAAATGAACACCCCAGTTTTTGGTGTTATGATGGGCCATGTAATCAAAATCAAAAGGTTGTTAATTTTTGACTGTGTAATTTTACAGGTGACATACAATAGATATTACGCTGCTGAAGTAGATTTAGCTTTCAACAGCTAACAGGAGAGCCTACAGTAAATCCTGCCTGCTCTCCATCAGGTTTCCTCTCACCATCATCCTCTGGGGGCTAACAGGCTAACATGTTGGGCTAATGTTTACATCATTGGAAACTGGTTTAGATTTTCTGGGCTTGCTTTGTTAAACCTGCGGTGGTTAGTGGGCATGTTGTGAGCTAATTACTAAGATTTTGATTTAGACCCATTTGTTTTGAGGGAGCTGGTTTTTTTTCCCCTCGCAGCACTTATTATTTGGAACAATGCTACGCTTTGTCCTCAATCAGCTTCATGTGTTTTAACAGCTTACAATTGTTGCGGAACATAAATCCAGACTGCTGGTCTGTGGGAAAGTGAAGCTCTCCTGAACACATCTCTGCTGATAGCATTGTTTTTTCTGGCTGCCATGCATTCTGACTCTTATTAGATTGTTTATCCATACTTAGCATTATGAAGAGCGGCCCTTGTTGGTTCCAGGTTAGCTCTGTTTTCACTGTTCAGTGTAAGGTTAGATGCAGCATGTGTGGGAAGGTAGTGTGTCCATGCAAAGCCATGTGGGAAATTATTGCACATCTGTTTTAGTCCTCTTTCTGCATGTATGTTGCTAACGGTGAAGGACTGTTCTGCTCCTTGGTTTTCCTACAGCTTTGGCTGTTTGGCTGCATTAAAACAATACAGTAAAAATAATGGAGTGACGCTAAAGTAATCTCTTCATTTTTTGCTATATGATAACCTTCCCTTTATTTTAGTTGTGTTTTCTGTATAATTGTGAAGTGGAAATAAAAACGATTTGTGGTTTTCAGCATTATTTATCTGTAAAAACTGAAAAGTGTGACGTGCTTTTATATTTAACCCCCATTTGAAAATACTTTATAAACCACCTGCTGTTATTGCTGCAGGTGTTTGTCAACTAGCTTTGCACCATCCAGAGATTGACATGCTGCAATGTTGCCACAAAATACCACCTCATTCAGATTGGATGGAAAAACAATTTGCAAGTCTCAGATCATAAATTGGATTTATGTCTGGCCTTTTAATGGGCCATTCTGACACACAAAAACATTCTAAAGGATGACAACCCTGCTACTGAAGGCAACAGGGTTGTTATCCTGTTGCCTTTAGTCTTTTGCTGCCATGCTGGTTTTCATCCAGTAATATTCTGTCTTTAGCTCCACTCATCCTCCCATCAACTCTGATCTCAGAGAAAACCATCCCCACATAATCATAACACCATCATGTTTTGCTGTGATGGCTTGTTTACACCAGACTGTGGTGCGTACTATACACTTGACCATGATGGCCAGAATTGTGAGGTGCATAACTAAGAGTTAATAGAGACATACTGTATTACTGCAGTGTATAAAACTAGTTTGAACCATAAAAAAGAAATTGATTCCGACATTTTAGTCAGTCTTGGATGATTTAGTGTACTTCATTTAGGTTTCTTGTAGATTACATCTTGAGGGTGCTGGTTAGTCTGCTTTAATCCGACTGCGGTCCGTTTGCCTAGAAAGTCCGGTTTGTTTGGGGAGGCGTAAACGCTCAATCAAACTCTGCAGACCAAAAAAGTGAACTCTGGTCCGTCCACAAACCTCGCTCTGGATTCGGTTGAAGTGAACTTTGGTGCGGTTCGAATACTTATGTGAATGCAAAGCGGACTGGAGATCGCAATCAAAGCAAGATGCGTACTATCGCGCTGGGCATTCTGGGTAAATACAGCCAAAACAAATGTGAAGGTAAGTCTAAAGTGAGAGGGAATTTTTCAGAGGTTCCTGTGTCGTTTCCTTCAGCAATTCTTGCTGCAGCGCCCCCACAGGGGAGAAGGGATAAGCAGGTTTTCCAAAGGGTTTGGTTGGTTTGACTCAGTGCTGTGTGACAGAGAACAGCAGCAGCTGAAAATGTAACAAATGTTTCAAGTTTGGTCTGTAATGGAGTCTACCAGACTATCAGGCATGAAAACACCCTGAAAGGAGTCATGTTGCACAGTATTCAGTGGCTGACATCCTCATCGAAATGAGCATCACAAATAGTTTCCTGATGAATGTGAGACTTAAAAACCTTTAATGATATATATATTTTTTACATTGTATGCCAAAGTGTTGTCTTGAAATCCACTCAGGGGAAAATTGCACGGTACATGTTTGACCTCACCCTGCCTGTGACTCACTTCCCCATGAGCAGATGTTCCTGGTGAACACAAGCTAAAGGAAAGGAATCTTGCTCTCAGGTCTCAACAGAGGCATCCATCATTCCTCTAATACACAGCTTATTGTCAAGGAGCCTATCGTTGGCTGTTAAATTTTCACTGCTAGCACTTTTCATTGACTCGACAGTGTAAGTTACGACTCCACACGTGCAGAGATCACAGGAGGTGAGGGTGATTAAGTCAAGTGGGTTTTGAAACAGAGGCCTGTGCCATGGCTGCCTCAGTGTCTGCAGAGTGAGCACTTTACATAAGGTGAGCTTATCCTGCCATGTGAATATTCCACTTATGATCTCCAGACATGCTGGGGAATGGGCAGAGAAAACAGTCTGGTGGATTTCTACTACTGTCACTGTTGGCCATAAAGCTAGCATTTGTCTGCAATCTCATGCATCATTTTAACTGTCTGTCAAAAGGCGGTTAAATACTAGCATACAGTTAGCATAAGAGTAGCTGCGTTTCCACTACAAATGTGTGCAGTACTTTGTCATTGTCCTGCTAATGTAGAAACAGCACAGTTTCTTAATTGCTGTGTTTCTGTTAAATAAGAAATGAAATTAAAATGACACCTAAATAAGTTTGTTCATAAGTCATTAAAAATCATGGCAGCGACGGATGTAAACTGTAAACTGTTGCATGAAATATATTAACAATTTAGTCGTGGTGCTAGCGCTCATTATCTACCAGCCAATCAGAGGAGACGTTGGCGTTTTATTCAGGTGATGGAGCGACAAGCCCCGCCTACGTGGGAGCGGCGCTTTGGAGAAATTGTATTTGCTGATTTTACAGCAGAGTTATGGATTCAACACTTTTGAACTAAGTAAACTTCACAACCCAATAAGACTTCTGGTGGAGCCAGATGCTCATTGTCTAAGGATGCCAGTGCCTTGTGATTCTTATGATGCGATTAAAGTGTTTTCATTGCAATTTTATGAAAAATATAATGGCTGAAAAACCACCTGATTCTAGCGCAAAATGCTTTCATAGAACAACATGACTTTTCTTGAAATTTCAGTTTTTCCATGAAACAAATTTATTTTGTAATTCCTATTTGCACAATTATATGGTCAATAGAAACACACAGCAAAGTTTCCTCTTACTACGTTGAGGTAAAATTGAAAGTAAGAAAAATGTAAACTGTGACTGAAAAATTGTTGCGGAAGAAAAACCAGTGAAAAGCTTCAACAAGTCTTACAATATGTTGTCATGACCACAAATGTGTTACAGTGTTTAAAACTGTAAACCAGCAATAATTCTAACAATTTCTTTTTAACCGTCTTTCAGGAAGTGGATTTGGTGATGTTTCCTGCCACTAGAATAGTTTGGTCCACATTAACCTCTGAGTATCAGAGTTTTTCCCTCTGGATTGTCCAGAGCTGACAGACTGAGGTAGCTTAGCTTTGGGACAGACGGCCAGTGGGCTGTAAAATGTCACATTACAGCAACGTCTGGTGAAATCTGACTCTGTTTGACTGCATCATGAAATACGTTTGTCGTCTGCAACTCCTATGTGTACATTGGCCTGACAAGTACATGATCCATTATGACCATAAGAAACACTTCTATTGTATAAATGCTGACAGTTCAGTATCCGTTATTCGCCGCCGAATACATGTTTACGCACACGGTAGAAAAAGTAAAGTGAGTTTTTTCCTGACTCTCTGGCGTTGAATAGACTAACTCTGTTCCTGTTTTTGGTCAGTGTCAATCTCAGCTGCATTTTCTAGAGTTTCACAGCAAACTAATTGCACCAGCGTGGTACACAGCAAGAACAAAATAATTGGTAGGGTATTTAAAAAGAAAAAAAGATCATGGAAGATATTATTGAAATAATTCATTAGTTAAAAAAAATGATATCAAGCTCATTTTAATTCAAAAGCCAAAGACAATAGCTGGGTCTGTAAAAGCAACTCTAATACGTCCATATTATGGACAGCTCTGGATGTTTTGCTCTTTGTATTGCTGTCACAAATCATAAGTTATTGTCAACAAAATTAGGCTTTTTTGACTAAGTAATTTAACAAAAAAGTCCCTTTAGTGTCAATGTTAAAATTGATTTACATTAAATATAGTATTTAACATAGAACCTGCCATTTTCCTCCATTCTTTCTGCTAAGCTGTTCAGTCTGTCAGGTTGCAATGAGATCAGCTGTGAACAGCACTTGTCAGTCCTACCACAAGTTCTCTATTACTTTGAGGTCTGTGCTTTGACTAGACCAGACTCCAGAACCTCCTCCTTGATGTCTTCAAACCATGTATAATGCTAAAAGTGGGATTGCAGGGTAATTATGGGATCTGTTTTGGGATTTTAGTCCTTTAGGCAGCTGAATCTTTTGTTGATGCTAATTTTAAGATACCAGGTTATGACAGATGAATGTCATAACAGCTCTTTAAACTTTAGGTTATAAATCACTGAATGGATTAGAACCCAGTACATTAAAGATCTGCTGTTGTATCAACCTTTAGACCTCTCAGGTCTTCTTGTTCTGGTTCTGGTTCTGCTCTGCATCCATACCCAGAACCAGAACTACCTCAATTAACACAATTCATGACAAAATCAGCTGAAACATGGAGTTCTGTTAAATCAGGGCTGAAAACCCACCTGTCCAGAGTTGCTTTGATTCATAACAAATAACCGGAACATTGATCAATATATATTTGCTTGATGATTTTGATGATGACATTTGACCAAATGTAATGTTTATTGCTTGTTTCATGATTGGTTACTGTATTGTGTTTTTACTGCGTAAAGCACTTTGAACTGCCTTGTTGCTGAAATATAAATAACCCTGACTTGACTTTTACAGGCAGCCATAACATGACATATGTTGCATATCAGAGCAGTAGATGTGAGGCGCCTCCTCTGAGTTTGATAGATGTTCCATCCAATCAGCTTCTAGTTTTTATGCTCTTTTTAAAGGAGTTGTTTGTCTCAGTTCTTTCTTACAGTCACTTTAAGGCACAGTAATTTTTAACTATATGCTAATAGTCCAGCTGTAACAACCTAGCAATAGCGGCAGAGATTTACCCAAACACAGATGTGACAGCTGGAAACTGCTCTCTTAAAACCTCATGAAGTAGTTGTGAAAAAACTTACAAGCACCTAAAAGCAAAGCCCTGATGTCATTAGTTCTGGTTTGGATTTGAAGCCACCTTTCTGTACTTCTCGGTACTGTGAGTGCAAATGTAAATGACTTAAAGGTAACAGTTAAGCACCCCAACATTGGCCAGATTTGGATGAACCTTTGTACTCACACAGACCAGTTATGGTTCTGGAGCCGACACGCCAACTGTGGCCAAAGTGGGCATAAATGATGGGATGATGATTCATGGAATTGTTGTTGACTGCCAGGTGATTTCTGCCCAATTGCCCAACATATGGCTTATACAGATGTCACAGTGCTCTAATGTTGGGACTGATGGGTACGGCCCCACTGCTTCCAACAATCCACTGTGATAGTATTAACTTACACAAACCCCGAACCTGACGTCTATCAAGTGCCAGCTGTTTGTAGCTGCGTTTCCATTAACTATGAAGCAAAATTACAAAAACAAATTTGTCTAGTAGAAACATGACAATTTTGAAACAAAAATTTGATTTTCGATAAAAAAATGTTGTACTTAGATGAGATGGTTTTTTTCACATAGCAGGAGTGACGTGATCAACAGCTAAATGTTACTGCTGATGAAAACCACGTAGGAGACGACAGGAAGTAGGAGGAGGATGATGGTTTGTTTTTAGTTGTGTTGAATCCATAACTTTTCTATAAAATCGCAAAATATAATTTGCCCGACATACCGCTCCCCTGTAGGTGGGGCTTGTTGCTCCAACGGTTCAATAAAACTCTGATGTCGCTGATTGGCTGGTAGATGATGAGCACTAGCATGGCTGAATTATGAATATAATTCATGTAACTGTTTACATGAAAGACACTCCTCTAGGCACAGTAAAATAAAAATACAAATACTTTAATCACAATGAGGTTTTGGATCACATCTGCTGTTTGGGCAATAAAACAACTTTGTTTATTATTGATTTGACCAAATCTTGACTAAATCTTAATGCTGCTTCTAACAACGAGGGTCACCAAATATATTACAGCCATACAGTAATTCAAGCTAACCTTTATTGCAGTCCAGGCATTTCTTAGCAATATGCATATTGCATTCAGTGATCTTCAGTAACAATACATTCGTGAGACATCATGCAGCCTTAATGTTTGTGCACTTTTGTGTTTTTTCCAGCAGCTTGTTAAACTTTCTTTGTTTTTCTGCTGTCCAGTATCAGTGTCCTTATTGGAGCTCCAAAAGCCAACACCAGTCAGCCGAACGTCACCGAGGGAGGAGCTGTGTACCGTTGTTCCTGGAGCCAGAACAACTGCAGCGTTATCAACTTTGACCAGCAAGGTACCACGGTTTTATTCAGACTACCAGTCAATTACTTCTTCTCTGCTTAACAGATAAATGTATGTTTGTAGGAAAGCAAATGTTAACTAACTTGAGTTGGCAGCAGACTGTTTCCTACCTTACCATGTGTTGTGGTGCAATAGAAAGAATGGAGAACGCAACATTCAAAAGGAAGAAGTGCAGCATCTGGTGATGTCCATGGGTTTGAGACTTCAACCAGTTATTTTCAACCAAGTGTTAGAAATGAACATTTTATTTTGAGTTATTTAATTTGTCCAATTACTTTTGAGCTGCCAAATAGAAGAAATGGCATTAAAATGTGCCTTAGTTCCTCATATTTCTACTCAACCCACTGAATTAAAGCTGAAAGTCAGCCCTTCATCTGACTTTCAACTTTTATGAATATGATTTTCTTTTAAATTTGCTGCAAATGCAGTGACCTTCTGGTGACCCAGCCAAAATGGTCAGCAATAGATGGAGCCAACCAGCTTTTTACCCAATCAGATTACACTCTTTTGATCATGTGACACCATTGCATTGGGTCACAGTTAACGCTTAAGAAACACAAATCTTTAAAGTAAAATAAAAATTTCATGCACATAATAGACAACGTAAAATTTCAGGGTAATAAATTCAGTGTAAAAAAAAAAAAGTCAGATTCTAATTAGACTATATTTCTTCCATAGTAAAATTATGCACATTTTCTAAAGCAGAAAAGTTTGTAAATATATGTTTTCAAAGCTATTCTTTGTTTTAAAAAAATGCAACATTTAGATTAGAATTTAACTCTAGCTATTACTGATTAACATTTGTAGTATTACGACTATATTAAGTCAGTAAACATTAATAAGACTAATAATAAGACTTATTAATAGACCTAATAGTCTATTAATAGATTATATTAATAGTCTATTAATAGACTATTAAGTCTATTAATAAGTTTTATTATTAGTCTCATCAATGATTACTGACTTAATGATTAAGTCAGTAATCATTAATAACACTACTGGTTGAGCAGGAATTTAAATTTATTCCCAACTACAGCTTAGCGACAGAGCTAACGCTAAAGTGACGGTCAGACTTACTAGCTCTATGTGAGCTAACCAGTAAACGAAACATGTTTGCTGAGGTTGTTGGGCAAATATTCACATGCTAGCTTGTTGTTTTCCTCTGAGATAGCAACATGCTTTTGAAAAACTGCTTTAGCTGTTAGTTATAATTTATGTCTTGAAATATTCATGAAGTCATTCAAATAAAATGTACGATTACATGTAAGGTTAAGCTCCAGCAGTTTGTTTTCTCAGAACACATATTGCCATCCAGGACGTTAAGATGCCACTTTATAGTGAAGTCAGCTACACTAGGTGTTGATCATCTCTGTCTGTTCAGCCATAAAAGTGGCTGAGAGAAGCAGAACCGTCCAGAGTTAACCACCACTGTTCTTGACCCAGAAGTCAGAAAGTGCAGCTGCTGCCCCCTTCACCTGCAGGTTCAAACCGGCTCTTTATGTTTTTCTTGCGTTTTAATGATTCTTAAATCCCAGCCAGGGTGAAACGGTTATGAATGGAGATTTTTTTTAAGTTTTGTTTTTTTGTCTGCTGAGCCACATGTTAAATGATCTCAGACTCATAATGGGCCAAAGACCCCGGATGACGTGGGTCGCGTCCGACGCCGCTGGGAAAATAATTGGCTCCATCAGCAGAGCAGGAAGCGATACGGCCCTCTGTTTGAGGATCACAGGGTGCAGCTTATTGTGAGCATGGAGTTTACGCAGCGCGAGTGCAAACCCAGCGTGCATAAATACACACCCAAAAAATGTTTACAAACACAGGCAGTCTGAGGGAAATGAAACACAACGCTGAGGAGATTTCTGGTGTTTTTGTCATTTTTTTTTTTACATCCTGAGCGTTCTGCCGTTAATCTTACAGTTTCAGAAGCTTTTCCAACCCTCACTTTGTTTAACACATGAAAACTTTCTGATGCAACTTGTTTCAGCAGAACAGGGGTGGACATCTATTGTATCGTTTATCATTTATCGTGATAAATTTTACAATTTCTCTGAGAGAACGTCTGGTTTCCATTCAAAGTCTATGTGGAGACGCATCGAGGGCCCACTGAGACGCATCTAACACGGCGCGATTTGAAGCGTTTGACGCGTACGACAAATAAATCGGCAACAAAAAACAACGGCTAGAATGATCTTGACGTGTCTGACACGCCCTCCACATAGACGTTGAATGTAAACCAGATGCGTGAAATGCTAGGCGTAGAGCAACAGCTCAAGCATCTGCATTCAAAGTGCACATGCAGTGAACGTGGAGCGTCTGACGCGTGTTTGACGTGCGTAACGCGTTTGCTGTGAACGCACCATTACTGCTTAAACCCTCCAAAACTGTCTGCTTTGTCTGGTTTGTTAGTTTTGCTATTTTCTCCGCAGTTTTTTCATTGAAATGATATAAAAATACCAATAAACATGAAAACATGATTAAATGCAGTTACTGTGTGCAGTTTAGTGATTCAAGGCACATTTCTTTTCTGTGACTGGTGTCCTAAAAGAAGCGTTTCACAAATAGGAATATTTTTCGAAAGCACTACTTATGATTGCTGTGATGCAGTCACAGTCATACAGTTCCCTAATAAAAGAAGTAATAAGTTGTTCTTATCATCATTATCACAATAGCACCATGACATATGGTGATAAATGTCCATATTGCCCACCACTACAGCAGAATGTTATTTTTAAAGCAACATTTTGTGGAGATGTGATATTTAATCAAGTTGCTTAATTCCAAATGGTTGCCAGGGATCAACACAGACTTTCTTACTTCCAACTCTCCCTAAAGTTATTATTCCTGTGTTACTGCCAGGCCCCATCTAAAAACAGAACCTGACTATGAAGAACAGCCATTTGGGCTGCAGGAACAGCATGATCTCTGCGAGAGGTTTGATGTCATAGAAAGCAGATTAAAGCTGCAGAGCCCTGGAATAAAGCCATAATATGTATGTAAAAAACAAACTCCATGTAAAAAACAAGCAAAGAAAACAGTAACACATGCAGAACCCTGCATTAATGAATATTTCAACATGCAATGACATGGTTACTAAATTAGAGAGCAGCCTCCATCTACAGATGTGGACTCACTTACTGGCAACCCTGGTGAGTATTAGGGCTGAACTAAGAGGTGTGGTCTTTAAATATATATATATACATACAGTACAGACCAAACGTTTGGACACACCTTTTAATTCAATGAGTTTCCTTTATTTTCATGACTATTGACATTGTAGATTTGAAGGCGTCAAAACTATGAATAACACATGTGGAAATATGCACTAAACAAAAAAGTGTAAAACAACTGAAAATAGCCCTTATATTCTAGTTTCTTCAAAGTTTCAACCTTTTGCTGTGATTACTGCTTTGCACACACTCTGCATTTTCTTGATGAGCTTCAACAGGTCGTCACCTGAAATGGTTTTCACTTCATAGGTCAACCTGCCCTGTCAGGTTAATAAGTGGGATTTATTGCCTTATAAATAGTCATGAAAATAAAGAAAACCCATTGAATTAGAAAGGTGTGTCCAAACATTTGGTCTGTACTGTATATATAGTTATAATATTAGCAAGATAAAGACAAAAGAATACCAGAACAAAGTTGTTTTAATTATTTTTCAAGGTCTGACGTGAGCGGCTCCTCCAGACTGCCATTCTGTTTCCAAACAGACTCAGCTGTTCTGTGCTGCTGCAGTGAAAGACGGCTGTAAGGTTTCAGTAGACGTCTTTACCAGGGGTCCTGATGAAAGAGGCTATGGCTGCTGCCTGAATGAAACTCTACTTCTCTCCTCTGTGTTTCTGCAGGTGACCGCCATTTTTACATAAATGGTGTGAACACTCAAGTTGAGTTCAAGTCCCATCAGTGGTTTGGCGCTATTGTGCGTTCCCATGGTAACAGCATCTTGGTAAGACTAGAGAAGTAACACTTGTAGCTGTGATTAAAACCACTGAATATATATATATATACACACACACATATATATATATATACATATATATATATATATATATATATATATATATATATATATATATATATATATATATATATAATGTACACGCCAATATTGAAAGAGGGTTGAAGTGGAAGTTATTTCATTGAATTGAACAAATTTTAATCTAATAAATTATTATTCATAAACCACAAAATTTGTTTGCCTCCCTAGTTTAGTTCCAGTTTTGGCAGCTTTTTATCTCTTGTAGGCTTATTTAAAACTTTTAATTTGGCTAATTTGGGATTTCTGGACCTTCTCTTCTTGTTAACAATGCCAGATTTGTTATTTTTTCACATTTCAGTTTTACTTTCATAATGAACCCGGTCCTTCTCTTGCTGTGTCCAGGCCTGTGCTCCCAGGTATTACTGGAGGACAGAACACGACACGCCGTTCTCTGACATCACAGGAACCTGCTACCTCTCTGTTGACGCTCTCAAAACCTTTGTGGAGTTCGCCCCGTGCAGAACAGGCGGGTTTCTGGACTGATATTACGTATATACAACCGCACCCACTCTTAGCTGTTTCATTGCAACACAAAGTAACAGCTGTGGCCATGTTTTGGTGTTTCTCGCTGCAGAAAGACACGGCCCTGCTGGACAGGGTTACTGTCAGGGAGGATTCAGTGCTGACTTTACCAAGGTACAGCAGTTATGTGCTCAGCTGTTCACTTATTGTTTTAATAATGTTTCTGCTCTGTTTGAAAATGACATGTGATACATGTAGAGCGCCTTTCAAAGGGTTTACATCATTTTATTGGGATTTATTTTGATAGACAAGCAGAAATAAGTATATAATACTAAAGTAGAAGAAACATAATGAGAGATTTTCAAGTGTTTTATGCATAAAAATCAGTGGCAACATTTTTATTGAGTTAATTGCAGGGTCTGTGATTAATGAATGAATTGTATTTTAATCTAAATATCTAAATATATCAACAAAATAAGCAAATTAATGAATAAACAGATTCAGGAGCAAAGTATTATTCTATCCATTCATCTTTCCAGAGTTTCAAGAACTTCTATAGAAATGCTGACTGTGTGACTGCTGACATTAGCATTAGCTGCTACATGTTTAGCTCTGAGATGCTATTTTAGGTCTGTGTGATCCAGTGAACGATTGGTTGCTTATGAAATGAATAGTTTTTATATTGGATTAAAATTTTTAGAAGTGGAATAAAAGAGGCTGAGTATGTCTCGGTGATTTGCAGCCCCTCCCCCATATATTCTGGTCTATCACATAAATCCCAATAAAATATACACTGAAGCTTCTTACTGTATTAATAAAAATAACGTGGAAAACTTGAAGGTGTATTAAGTTTTTACGAGGCAGAATATAAAGACTCCTGCAGACTTTGGACCTCAGGAGGAACTGCTCTGCTACTGTTGTGTGTGTGTGTGTGTGTGTGTGTGTGGGTGTGTGTGTGTGTGTGTTACAGGATGGAAGGGTTGTTCTTGGAGGGCCTGGCAGCTTTTACTGGCAAGGTGAGCTGAGATGAGTGTGAAGCAACATGAAAACCTTTCAGAAAATCGATTTCGACCTAAAATGTCAAATGTCATTGAACCTTTTGTAGGTCAGCTGATTTCAGCCACTGCAGAGGAGATCGTTAAGGCCTACTACCCGTCCTACTTCCTGCTGTCGGTCGCTGGACAGATTCAGACCCGGCAGGTCCAGGGGAGCTACGACGACAGCTACCTGGGTGAGAAAGCGCATTTGAATCAAATCAGGCTCCAACACGAAGTTTAGCTTCAGACAATATCAATTGATAATACGTCCGTTAATATTCAATAATTTCACTCAACTCCAATAAAGAACTGCACAGCATTCTGGGGGATGTAGGCAGAGAAAAGACTTTTATTCCGTAAGTTTGTAATAGAAAATTCTCCCAAAATGCTGTTTTAAAATCTGCTGCTTGACCTTTCTGCCGGTTCCATCAGCAGCATGAGTGACTCATGACGTCCCTCGAGATACTTCATGTCACAATCTGGTGGTCAGCTTTCAGTAAGCACTGAGATCCTCTCCTCTGGCCAGGAGCAACGGCCTGGAATATCCCATGGTGGAAATACAAACTTTATCACTATTAAGAGAATAAAATACCTTTTATTTTTCACGTTATAAAACCTACATGCAGTCTTATGTTGTTAGGATATGAAAACTAATGTTAGTCAGAAAATGTTTTTTATTTGATGGTGACAGCATTCTTGTAGCTAAATATAATATTTAATAAATCGCTTAACCTTTGTGTGCTTTACTCTGCTCCAAGCATTTGTCTTTATATTATTGGCTTACCACAAAGTAGAACATAAAGTGAAGGTGATGCATGTTTTTCCTTCATTTATAAATGTAACCACCTACTCAGTAAGTCAGGGGTTTGTCAGCAGGAAAGCTCTGGCTGTGTTCACACCACACACATGCAGCTGTGAACTGTGAACACACTCCAAGCAACCGGGCCGAGACCCACAGTCTGCTTCCAAACCAACTCTGGCGCAACTATTGATTATTCTGACAATTGACAATTAATTGGAATTTTGTTTTGACACATTTTGCAGATTTTTCACTTTGCCACATAAGCTAATTTTATAGAGATACATTTAAAAATTAAATAAACAACTCAGTTCTTTTCTGGATAAGAAAATGAACATGTTATTGCCTAAAATACAATAACAATTCCTTTTATTCTTGTTATCAGTACAGTGCAGGAAAGATCTGGTGACTTTTGGATTAACTGATTAATAATTGATCAGTTAATTGAAGTGCAGTGGGTGATAATTAAGATCATTTTTGTGACAGAATTTGAAGCTAAAGCCATTTGAGGAGTTCAGGGTAGAACATATTTACAGACAAAGTTTTTTTAAATCTAAAATGTTTGTTTTCTGTTCAGTTTTGCCTTCCTCCCTGCTCCGACTATGTTTTCCTTTAAGCAAGTTTCCTCTTTTTGAGTCCACTTGCTTAAAGTGGACTCAAAACAAGTCCACTTTAAGCAAGTGAACTTAAGGTGCACTTCAATCAATGTTAATTCGTTGATTGAATTAAAAATCTATTAATTACTCAATTAGTTGACGATTATTTCAATAATCGATTTACCACTATTACTCCGATTAACTGTTTCAGTCCTAACTGGAAACGTTTTGCTTCTAGAGGAAGAAATGTTTCTGTATAACATCTAAAACTGAACTGTTGATCATGATTAGAGAAAACTTCAAGTCATTCAACGTGTTGTCATCGATGACATCAGCTGTGTTTCCGTTACTGATGCGAGTATAATGTCAAAATGACACAGTTTTGCCATGTTGGTGTTTAAGAAACACATTTAAAATCACATGAATACGTTTGTTCACACAATGTCATTAAAAACACCCCTCACCATCATCCTCCAGCTACTTCCGGTTGTTGATCATGTGACTCGTGTCATGTGAAAATAGGGTTTCCATTGCAGTTTTGCAAAAAAAAAAAACACATTTCAAATCGGCTGAAAAACCACCGTATCCTAGCAGCAAAACTTTTAATAGAAAAACAAAGTTTTTTTTTATACTGGTGTGTTTCCATTAAGCCGATTTACTCTTGAAATGTAAAACTGTGCAATCCTGCAGCCACTGTAATGAATCTCCGATGCCTTGCTCTGTCCTCCTCCCACTCCGCCTCTCCTGCAGGTTACTCTGTGACCAGCGGCGAGTTCAGTGGGGACGCTGAGGAAGGTGAGGGTCATATTTACAGTACAGAGAGCCGGAGTAACAACATACATGTTTGTGTTGAAACGGAAGGGGATTATTAAGTCTTTTCAGGAAACGGGAGCCTTTGAAAACTCGAGGACTGATTGCCTGTTTCTGTTTGCAGATTTCATCGCAGGAGTTCCGAAAGGACTCATGCTGTATGGTTTAGTAAGGAGTTTCTTATTACTGTTCCGTACATTTTGAAATGGAAGCTTAAAAACAGTTTAAAGATGTCAAATTGCTGTTTTTCTTCTTAATAAAATAGAAATCCGTGTTTTGTTGTAGGTGTCCATTTTAAGTGGGAAGGACCTGAAGTCTGTGCTGAACCTGACGGGTGAACAGGTATGTGTTTCCAGAGCTTGACCCATTAGAGGGGTCAAAGGTTACAGTGAGCACTGCTGGAAGTTCCTGAAAAGCCTTAAACTAAATCCAAAAACAGAATACGGTGCTGGTTTCACAACGGAGGCGGGTTTGGATGTTAAACCAACATTCTGAAAACACACTCAGGGATGATGAATCATTTCAGTGACTGAAATGTCACTGGCTTAATTTAGCAGCAGCACAAAGTTCGCCATTTATACTCAGATTCATTCTGCTTTAGTAAGGGAAACTTCCTACCCCTGACCTTCTGCTTTAGGTGGTTTTTGGGTTACATGTTGAAGTCATATGTGCTTTACCAATTTTTAATAGACTGCTTTAAATTCTCTTTGATAGCAACACCTACACGTTTTGCTTGACAAATATATTGTCCTGGAAATGATTGTGGCTCAAGTCATTTTTTGTCAAAAGATGGTTTAGGAAAAAAGAAAAAATCATTTTGGTAAAAAAATTACCTAGCCCATTATTTTAGGAACGTGACGTTATTACCGTTTTTAAGTAATATTATAATAATGGCATAATAATACAAATACTCTCTCTCAAAATCAATACAATATAATTACTAAATAACACTTCACACTGGAAAAATAGACATAACTGCCAATTAGGACTTTTGTAAACTAATAGTGGAACGAGAGAAACAAGGAAAGTCAGCAAAAGGAGATTATTGAGCCTATTTTAATTTGTCATGTGATTGATTGATGGCTTATTGTGACAGGCTTAGCATCACCGTTATTTATAGGATGACTTCGTACAACATGGTGGTGCCTTGAAAATATATTTTTACTCCATGAACTTTTTCACATGTATAATCTCAAACTTTAATGCAATTGCATTGGAATTTTATGTAATCTGGACGCCCACTTCAGGTTATGTTGTGTTTTGATTTGTGAAAAAAGAGAACATTTGAAAACTATGGTGTAAGTGTTTTCTACTCAATTGTCCCTAACATTAAAAGAAATCTCTCAGAAACTTCTGAGAACGTTTGAACTCTTCAAATGTTTTAGCTCTTAGTTTTAGCTTCAGTTTGGCTATTTTCTACATGAATACGATGAAATATTGTATTTGGATTCTCTTACAACAGAATTCAACATAAATCATTCTGTAGCTACACATCACCTTCCTAAAATAATGGCATAAACCATTTTTTAGCAAAAGTTATTTTTGAAAAAAAAAAAAAAAAAAAAAACAGCAAGTAAAGGAGTTGTGCAATTATTTTAGGAAGGTGACAATATTCAGGATAACACAATTTACAAAATTAATTTGTTTGAATTTAATCCCCAAGAAAGTAAACCAGGGACCAGTTCTGTCGTCCAGAAACACTTTGAATCTCCCAGTTCTCCAGCTCCTTGTGTTACTTCAGTCTTGCAGGAGCTCAAACACTGAGCTTCCATGAAAGGGGAGAAAAAAGACTCCAGGGGATTGTGGTATTGAGAGATTTGGAGCAAATCTTGTGGAGTGGTAGTGGTGGAGGGGACAGGAGATGAAAGGGACAGGCAGGAGAAAATGAAAGAAAAGAGAAGGATCTGTGCACCGTGGTGTGATTACAGGCTAACTCGGCCCTGTTTGAAATGTATTCCAGATGGGGTCTTACTTCGGCTACGCAGTGGCGGCTACTGACATCAACAACGACGGGTAAGTGAAGGGAGGCGCAGTGACGCACATGGTGGCACCAAGTAGTGGCATGTAAAATGGTTGAAATAAGAGCAAAGGGAGAATACGCTAAAACAGGAGATAAATGTGTGTGTGTGTGTGTGTGTGTGGATTTCACTGGAGCGGCTGTCGACTGAGGGAGTTTTGAACACTTCCCATGCAGATGAACAGTAGACTTATATTTTCCAAGAGGCCAAGAACTTTCCTTCCTTCTGTTGACCTTTTGTAACCATGACAGTTCACCCTGTTGAGGCGCCAGGATGGAGGCTTCCACTTGTTCAAGTCAACACAGACAAAATACAAAATCATACCAACTATCTTTTGGTCTAGTTTCCAGTGCAAACATCTTAGTACACTTGAAACAAGACAAAATTAACATACAAACAACTTTAAAGCATGGACTTCTGATTCAGAAATCTATGCTTTAAAACTTTATGAGCTAGTTTTAAGTGAATAATTCCTTAATATTGAATAAAAAGTACTTGCACACAATGATTCTTATAACAATATATTTTGCCCATGTTTTTAGTGAAATAATCTGCCAATGACTAGAACGTTTTCATCAATATTAAGGAACAATTGACTTTTAAAAAGCTACTATATCTTGCTAAAATGTTACTTTTCATTTGGTTTTCTCTTATTTCACAGGTATTAAGATATTTACTCTAAAACTAGGAAAAATATACTTAGTAAAATTTGGTGTTTTTGCAGTGAAGTTACATTTGTCTGTGGAAGTAGCTCACCTGCTTGGGGTTCATAAGCTAACAGTATTTACAAAAGTTGGAAATAGCTAGCTTATGAACGCAGACCTTCTCCCTCCTGAGTGTCTGTTGATTAGCTAAAATTGTCAACAGTGTTTCTCCTTACATCAGAGCAGATTTAAAAGTGTACAAAAGTCTAGATACTACCTGGGTTTTTATGTACATGCTAGGTTACATGATGGTCAGGCATTTCCCCCATGGCTACTAATGATTAAACACATACCTTGGTAAAAATTCTATACTTAATAGCAACTTAGTAATTTTACTGACTTATGAAGTATACAAACGTTAAGCGTTCACTGCAAATACACAAATACACAGAGCGCTGCCAGTTCTTACAACTGCTGGCTGGTATCCGTCACCATCCTCTGTCTTTGTTAACCCTGCAGCGCCTTATGGCTACTTTTATACTGAAATCAATTTACAGGAATAATCACTCATATGTTTTTCTGATGTCCGCCATGGCACATTGGGCCACTTTCTGAAGCGAGACGTCACATGAAAAGAGTCAGTGTTTCAGTTCTGTTTTTCAGGAGTCCTTGAGCTCCTTTGGTTCCTTTAAACACGATCCAAAGTGCGTTTATATTCTCTCTTTCCATCTTTATATTCTCTCGCATCCATCTTTCTGTCTTTATTATTAAGAATCCTGTCTTTTCCACACTGTTGACAGATTGGATGATCTGGTTGTTGGAGCGCCGACATTCATGCACCCGGGGTTCAACGGGCGTCTGGAGGAGCTGGGGAAAGTGTACGTTTACCTCCAGAGGGGCCCGCTGCGTCTGGAGCCGGCTCAGACCCATCTGCTGGGCTCACAGGTCTTCGGTCGGTTTGGCACCTCTCTGGCTCCTCTGGGTGACCTCAACCAGGATGGCTTCAACGGTACGCCTGCACCTTTTACCTAATGAAGTCCTGACTTCCATGATACAATATCTAATTATTTGCCTGCGGTTTCTCACCACAACTATGTGCAAAATTGTGGGTTTTTGGTCAGAAGTTGTTTATCTTGCCACATTCACATAAACCTACTTCTTTAGAAAAGACTTGGGACATTTTTTGCTATGTTATTAGCAGATTAGCAGGAGCTTCACCACCGCTGATGAGTCTCTCACATAAAGAGACACAAGTTCAAGATATAGAAGAAGAGAGATAGAAATCAATATTCCTCAATCAAACTTGAAGTTAGTAGAGATGAGAAAACGGAATGTTTTGCCTGAATGAGTATGACGCAGAAAAGGTGAAAGGTCAAAAACAGTAGATCCCATTAGGAAAAAGTCAGTATCTCCTGATATCGTCTGAGAATTTTTGCTGCCTGTTCACACTTACAACCACATCATGTTGCCTGGCAACGTTCCAGTTCAAACACATGAATGGAGAGCTTTAATGCTGCTCTGTTGCTGTCTGAAATCAGACGTGGCCGTCGGCTGTCCGTACGGCGGAGACCAGCAGCAGGGCGTGGTCTTCATCCATAACGGTCACGCAGGAGGTCTGAAGGACACGCCCACTCAGGTTCTTTCTGGCCAATGGGCTTCCAGCTCTTTCCCTGCCAGCTTCGGCTTTGCTCTGCGAGGCGACATGGACATCGATCAGAACGGCTACCCAGGTACGAGAGAGCGGGATTCGTCATTTATGCAACTTTTACCTATGAAGCCTCTACTTTGATGTCTTCATTTTGCTTTTTGCAGATCTGATTGTTGGTGCTTTCGGCCTTGATAAGGCCGTCCTGTACAGGTATTATTCCTCACTTTGCACATTTACAGTGAGTGTCTGACAAAAAGTATGCACACTCTGTGAACTGTTTCACATTTTGTCACATTTTAATAAACTTGAATGAATTATAGGGTTTAATGTAATGGACCCAACACAAAGCAGTGGCTGTTTGTGCAAAATGAGACTGAACCTTCCCTTTATTCTTCTGTGAAAAAGTGCTGAAAAACACTGGATGGTGATTCATCTTCCATATGTTTACTGACTGTGGGAAAACTACAAACACACACTTACTTTATGCTTTTTTTCTAATGTAGTGTACAATTTATTTTGTACAGTGATATTTGATAAATTACAAAAAAAATAGGATTACTAGAGAGATTCCCAAATGCTGAGTGGTAGAACGTCCCAAGAGGATTTGTTTCTTAACGTATTTTTTATACTGTGTCCGTATTCAGATGTTTCCATACATTTCCTTTGCCATTTAGTCGTGCTGTGTGTTTCCCCATCAGAGCGCGGCCGATAGTGAGAGCCGGTGCTTCTCTCACCGTGCAGCCGGCCATGTTCAGCCCGGAGGAGAAGACCTGTTCGCTCATCACAGAAGAGAGAAACGTCTCCGTTTCCTGGTATGGACTCTGCCTATTTCCATTTTATCTAGTTTTTGTCCAACACATAAATGGTTTTTTTTTGTTCAGAGTGGGAGAACTTATTCTGCTTTCAGTCTCTTTCCACAGTTTCCACTTCCTAGCCGTAAGTGTGGAACAGTTTTAGATTTGATGTGTGGCGTCAGCCAAATTGGCAGGCGTCTTAATCTCAGCCTCTTTAAGCGAATACAAGGAAGTACTGTTTTAGTGCTTCTTGTTATTTCTTGTTGCCTTGGCAACAAGAAGGATGTGAGGACGAAAAAAGGCAGAACAGCTGGAAGAAAAATGGAAAAAGAGCAGAAAATAGTTGTGCAGTTAGGAGCTTAACACGGATTCCTGACTTTTGTCAGCAATCTGTGTTTTGACTTTTGTGAAAAACTATTCACACCCTAAACACAGATGGATGTTGAAGGTTTTTACGTCTTTTAATTATGCTGATTTTTCACTTACAGCTTATAAAAAAAATACTAAATTAGAATATTGCATCAGACTAATAAGAAAAGCATTTGTAAAACAGAAATGTGGGTTTAGTAAAAAAATATGTTTAACACCTGCTCTTAGGATGCTATTTTCAAGTGGTGCTGTATGACCAAAACTCAAACTAACTGAACGTTTGCCTCAGTTAGGGTCAAAGTTCATGACTCAACAATAAGAAAGCGACTGGGCAAAAATGGCTTCCATACAGGAAAACCAAAACCACAAGTGACCAGAGAGAACGTCAAAGATTCATGTTTTAGGACTTTTTAAAACTTGTTCTGTGAACTGATGAGTCAAAATGAAACTTTTTGGAAGGTGTTCATCCTCTTAGGTCTGCCCTGAACCAAACACGGTCTGGTATAGTGCGAGTCTAGAGCTGCCAGAATAATGACCTAAAGCACATCAGCAAATCGACTTTGGAATCACTCTGATGAAGCAAAATAAATGTTTTGAAGTGGCCTAGTCGAAGTACGAACACAAACACGTTTGAGATGATACAAAAGGGCCATTCATGCTGGTAAACTCTCCAATGTGGCTTAATGAAAACAATTCTGCAGAGTCAGCCAAAATTCCACCTGATAGCAAGAGAAGAACAACCAGTCATTAGGGTCACAGAGGGTCAGGCTGGGCTGCAGAGATTTTTCTCCATAAACGAATGAAATCACCGTTTACTCAGGTTGTCTTTGTGTGTCATACAAACATTTATTTGGTCATCTGAAATATTTAAGTGCAACAGGAAAGTAAAATACAAAGAAATCTGCAAGGGGGGGGGCTTTTCATAGATTGGAAAATGAAAAGAAAGAAAGAAAGAAAGAGAGAGAGAAAGAGAAATAGATAGATATAAGTAAGAAAAGACAGGTTGTTTTCCTGACCCTCGCTGGCTCCCTTAGGTCTTGCTCCAACCTGCTGCTGTCAGTCAGAACCACAGAAACCAGTTTGTGAATAAGCGTCAGTCTGGACTATTTTCCACTTCTGACACACATGAACAACATTAAGATAAGAGTTTTTCTGAAGCTTTGATCAGTCTAGATAAAAATAAATCCAGATCATGGTTGAATTTAAAACTTCTGTGAACTGGGGTGTAACATTATGTTTGTCTCGTTCCCGATTTCCTTTTTTTTTGTTTTTGCACGTTTGCCACACATCAGTGTTTCACAACATCAAACCAATTTAAATATTGGTCAAAGACAAAACAAAAAACCCACAAAATGCAGTTTGTAAATCCAGTTGTTTATTATTAAGGGAGGAAAAACTTGATTCCAGCAGCAGCAACAACTGCAATTTTGGCCTCCCATCTTTGCAGAATTGTTCTAATTCAGCCACAAGGAACCAGCATTTCTTAAGTTCATGCCACAGAACCAATAAGATTCAAGTCAGGACTTTGACTAGGCCACTCCAAAGTCTGCACTTAGTTTTTCTTCACATATTCAGAGATGGTGTGTTTTGGATCATTGTTGGTTTCAGATTGAGGTTGAGTGTTTTTCCTTTCTCCCGCCACATCCTGATGTTACGGGAGAAAGCTGGAATCAAACCTGCAACCTTGAAGTTGTAAGACAGCTCTGCCCATCGAGTCACAGGCAGGTCCTGTTGATGCCTTGATAAACAGAAGGTGTGGCAGTACTCAGGCCTGAGCCTGGAGTCGGTGAATGTATTTTCTGTTTACTTGTGTTGCCTTTGACTAATATTTAGAGTGATGTTCTGAAACACTGAAGTCTGACAGATATTTTAAAAAAAAGGAAATCAGGACAGAAGAAACACTTTTTCACATCCCTGTAAATATATTTCTCAGCTCGGTTTCACCTCCCCAAAACCATGTCCAACTACATTACCCACATATCCATATCAAGGAGGAACATCAGCCTGTTCAGTTACTGTAGATTACTGTAACTTTGTGCTTGAACAACGACTAAATAATGGAGAATGAATGAACAGCAGTAGCTTTTCTTCTTGTTCTACCTGCAGTGTGAGCACCAGGTTCTGTCTGGAGGCCTATGGGAAGCACCTCCCCTCTCATTTAGGTAAGACATGCTCACCCCTACACAGTGGCACACACACACACACACACACACACACACACACACATGGTCCCCATTACCTTGCTTTTGTTGTGCAGCCACAAGTATGCTGGACCTCTCTGCATTCAATTTGGCAGTTAGGATCAAGATGAAAGAGCAATTGTGTAAATACAGGGTACGGTTTAGAGAAGTGTGTGTGTGTTTATTTAAAGTATGGTGTTCTGTATTGTCTCTGCTGCGTTTTTAATGTGGTGTGTGATGATGTTTTATGCGCTTCTCAGTAGAAGCACAGAAGAGAAAAGAGGATTTATCTGTGCATGTGTGTTTGCCTTCAGTCAGAGTGTTTATCTGTGGCTATGCATACGTTGACATTCCAAAAGCAATGAGATGATGGACTTTTTTTTTTCTATGCGTGTTTCCACCACTGTGTGGACTCTGAAGGCTTCCTGGTGGAAGTGCAGCTAGACAGAGCAAAGCAGAACCAGAAGGAGTCTGTGAGGAGGGCGCTGTTCCTGGAGAGCCAGCAGCCCACCCTGCTGAGGACCCTAAACCTCACAAATGGTCAAAGGTTCTGCCATGAAATCAAAATCTACCTGCGGGTGAGTCTTTGAACTGTGTGTTCCCCTCAAAAAACAGCAATAGCAATAAACAAAGTATTTGTTTAGTGAGCCAATACCCTTTTCTTCTAGTACCTACTCAGTGAAGCTGGACTCAGGTATAATAGTTTTACACCAATAATGGTTACCTGGTACCAACACCTTTTTTAAAACCTACTTTGTGGAGTCAGGCTGAAAATGCAGCATCAGAAAACTTTGTGTCCCTGACTGGCTGGGGGTTGGAGTCACGAGTCACTAGTTCAGTCCCCTCATTTGTAAAAACTCCCCACAGTGACTCAGTGTTTTGACTTCAACTACAGTTTGCGATCTCTTTTCTTCTGCATGCTTTTTCTGCCGTCTCCTTCTCCAGCTTGTAACTGCTGGGTTTTTCACTGTCTCTGTCTCTGCCGCAGGCCGAGGACGAGTTTCGGGATAAACTCTCTCCCATCGACATCAGCCTGAACTTCAGTCTGGATGGTCGGGTGGCGGCGGATCAACACGGCCTCAGTCCCATCCTCGACTACCAGACAGAGCAACGTGTGGAGCAGAAGGTAGGATCATTATGTCCTGCTTGGCGCAGGACCCACCATAAACATTACTGTTCCAACATAATGAATGGATTGTCTGTTCTCACTGCTGGTAGAATGGTGGCACGGGTCAAAGCGGTTTCTTTGACATTCAGAGGACTTGAAGTGCTCAGTCTGCTGCGTTGCTCTCAGATCCTCTGTTGCATATATCGACTCTGAGGTTTCTAAATGTTTTAAGTTTGATAAAATTGTAAAGTTTGCTGTTTGCGAGTGATTTTCCTCCACAGCCATCAGGGGATTGAGTCACAAGATTCACAGTGCAGCGATTCTGTGAATATTGTAAAAGCTTTGTGTTGTCACATTCGCTACATTTGGCTCCATGGCAGATCAAAATTCCAACATTTGTTACATTTTCAGCTGGTGTGGAAATGGCATTTAAAGCAGAAATTACCACAAGTTATCTCTCATTCAGAGGACATGAAGTGCTCAGTCTGCTGCGCTGCTCTCACATCCTCTGTTGCATTTATTGACTCCATGACTTTTAAATGTTTTCAAAACCATGGACTGAGGTTTGTAGGTGGACTAAAGTTCACTTTTTTGGTCCTCGTCAGGGTTTGCTTGAGCCTTTACATCTCACCAAATGGACGGGATTTCCCCGGGAAACGGACTGGAGTTCCATTAACAACAAAATCAACAGGGCCGGTGTGAATACACACTCAGATTTTTACTATTGCTGGGCTTTAAAGCAGAACATCAATCCTCATCCTTCATATTGAGGTGGAATTTTCAGTGATTGTGAGAACATATTGTGCTTTATGAAGTAGAAGGAGAATGACACGATAAATAAAAAATCAGAAAAGTCTGGAAATCATTTCTAGTTAGCCTCCGTGAGTCAGTGCCACCTTTTCCTGGAGTTAGAGCTTCAATCTTTTAGGTCTCTACCTGCTCTGTTTATCTATAGACTGAAATTATTGCTCATTCTTCTTTTTCAAATATCTTAATTACTATCAGATTGGATGGCCAGTGTCTTTATCTCACCACAGATTTGAAATTGCTTCTAGGTCTGGACATTAACTGAATCATTGAAAATGCATGGTTGGGATCTTTGATCCTGCTAAAGAACAGCATCTGCACAGCACAAGGCCATTTATTTATCCTGGGTTTGCCCACGTCTGCACAGTGTCTGCACATTGACACACTCTGGAGCAAAGATAATCAATCAAACCTCGGTGAATTCAGGAGCTTTAGAAACATTTAGCATAGTTGTGCTTTTTTCTGGCTCAGTCTCTGTTCAGCTGCTCATCTCGTGTGGCTCTTTGTGTTTCTACAGTTCAGAGGAATAAAACGCGTCCAAGTCTCCAAGCCTCCGTTTATCGCTGGCGAAGTTGAAGCAGTCCAATGAAACACGTTTAGAACCGGCTTCATTTGGCCGTAACCACATTCATTCACTCTGTTTGTTTTCTGACTCTTGTTCAGGTAAAGAGAACCGATTAGTGGAGCTGAACTCAGCTGACTGAGCTCCCACACACACACGCACGCCCACCCACACACACACACAGACTGCAGGCAAGGGACTCACACGACTAGAAGGTTGTTGTTTTAAAGGGGCAGTGTTATGTAAAGTCAGCTTTTCTGAGCTTTACATCATGTTATAATGATATTCCCTCATCATAAACACACCTGGAGTTTTGCCTTGATTCTTTCATGCTTGTGTGAGAAATCCGTTAATCTCCATGGCAACCATTCAGCTGTGCTAAATGCCTGGGTGGGCATAGCTCTGCCTTGGTGACGCAGCTCCTCCTCTGAACTGCAGTTTCCAAGCGTGCGAGCCACCTCACTCCTCCACTCTGCTCCTTCAGACTAGCCAGCAGGAATTAGCAAACATCTGCTGAGTTCATTCTCAGTGAAACACTAGCAAAAAAAAAACGTTGCTGAAAGGTCAATAGAGGAGCCATGTTGTGATGACTTCCTGAAGGCGGAGCTTCAGAAAGAGCAGGAGATTTTAAAGAGACTGAGGCCCAATTTCAAAGTGTTAAATTATAAAGTCAAATTTCTTTTAAGTCATATATGTTATGTAAAACATTTTTATAACAACTGAAGTTAAAATAGGTATTGTGCTATAAAATGACTGTATGTGCCTGGAAAATACAGAAAAACAGAATTATGCAATTAGACCTACAGAGTGAACGTAGCCAAAGAGAAGACGACCCACATCATGTTGAAAAAAGCTTTTGCTGTGTAGACAGATTTTACCTCTATTTCCTAATAAAACCTTCTGAACATTGATTTGCCAGATTTTTTTCATTTCTCCATGAAGATCAAACTGTTGCACAAACCCGGTGAATAAAAGTGGTTTCTGATTCAGCAGGAGTGAAATAGGAGATGATTTGTCTCGAATGATCCGTTTGGTCCAGCCTTCTCTCAGACCTCTGAGGTTAGAGAGCGCAGCTCTGTGAGGAGTTACGCCTGAACGTTAACTGACCACAGTGAAACCAGAGACCACACCACTTACACGGCCACAGAGCTTGAGTTTTAGGAACCAAACTGATGGTCACCACAAGAGCACAGCGGATGATGTCATAAACATCACCACGTGCAAAAATAGAGCCGCCCGCCCCGCACACGCCTGTGACTTCCTCTGCTCACCCCGGCAGAACGCCCTGTGATCCTGTTAATGCAGAAAATGGATTAAAATGAGAATAGATTGTTGTTTCAAAGCAGAGTAAGTTAAAGGATTTTTTTTATTGATGCTGACACCTGAAGTAGCGATGCACTGATTCAATATTAATATCTGTATCGATCCTGATATTGAACAAAATTCTAGGTTGGGTATCGGTGGCGATCCATGAGGGCAGATCTAGTCAGTCCAATTCTATGCTTTGTGCTCTGAGCAACGCCATTTTTTATTAATTATTTTACATTACATTTAGAATTCCTAATCACACTTACTGAACCATTTGACAGAAGGTTTGTTGCAGTTTATTTGTTACATGTTTGATCAAAGTAGTCAACTTGTTGTTTTTGTCGTTTTCAGTTCCTTTATTTTTGATTTTACATTGGATGTTATTTTCCTAGTTACACTGACTGAACAAACTCCAGGTGTTTTTGTGTGTTTGACCAGGCTTGTGAAGCTACTGGTGTGTTTAAGTGTTCTACTGGTGCAGAGTTATCAGATAAATGTGTAATTCACTATGTTCATGTCTGTGTTTTTTTTAAAAAGAAACATTTTAAGTAATTTTAGCTGTTTTCCAGTATCGGCTCATTATTGGCCGATACCAAACCTATATTGGTATAGAATAGTAGATCGGTGCATCCCAAACCTGAGGCGGCGTCTCGTTGCTCCTGTTTGTGTTTCATACATACAGAAGGGGAGTGTCTGCGGAGCCACATGGGTCACGGCTCTGCACAAACACAAAGGAAGCTCTGACAGCTCAATCTGGGTGGGGCGCTGCTCGCTGCTCACACATCTGCTCCTGGTTTGTTGTGCAGGCTCCTGTCTTGCGTGAGGTGATAGGCCCAGCCTCACAACCTGCAACGCTATGAGAGCGATTCACGGCAAAGCGAGAACGCGATTGGTTTTTAAACGCCTCATCTGTCATTTTCTCGTGACGTGCCAGAAATTTCACCCTCTTCTTTCAGTTTAAATGTAAGATCAGATGATCCCAGCACCCAGTGTTATGTGGTCAGAGGCCACATGGAAAATCTGTCATGTGAAGTGGAAAATAATCAGGAAGCTGGAGGACTGAGAAGTTTCAACACACATTAGTCGCTGCATGTAAACTCAGGCATAAAAGTTTCCCCTCTAAGGCAAAAGGTCTGATCTTCCTTAGATGCATCTTTGCACTGATGAAGAAAGTTTGCTCTGCAGAAGTATTTACACCACTGACCCTTGAACTTTTTCACATGTCACATCGAAGCCATAACAACAATATAATTGTGCAAATTCAATTATGAAAGTAAATTTACTTAAACGTTGCAATTACAAAAAAAGAAAAAATTCGGACAAAAAAGTTTCTGTCCCGGGATGAGGTGCTTTTAGGCCATATTGCAATTAGTTTATGTCGCAAAACTGCAATAGAAATGCTTTTTTTTTGTTGCATCGCACGAATCACATGGCCAACAACCGGATGTTACTGCTGGCAAAAACCACGAAGAAGACGACAGGAAGTAGCTGAAGGATGATGGCGCAGTATGTTTTTTAAGGACTTGTAGCAGCTCACCAGCAGTTGAGTTACTCAGCCAGTCTCAACGGGTGAATTTATCGTTTTATTTTTCTTTGATTCAGATCCACCATGATCATCACAGTCACCTCAATCACAATAAAAACTAAAACATATACAAATATTAGAATACAAAACATAAACTTACAATACAAACAACAAAACAAAACGTACCTCGCTGCTTTCACTGGGGAACACTAAGAGTTGATTTCTTCGCGTTTTTACAGTTCCAGTCATTGATTGGCACAATGATTCTACCAGCTTTATAGGGCCTGCCCTATTAGCTATGGCAGCCCGTGAGGTACATACAAACCCCCCGAAACATTACAAAGTGTAAATACCATTAAACAAAACAAAATAAAAACCACCAACAATGCTAATCAAAACAGACAAACATCAATAAACAATCTGCGACAATCTTAATTTAGAAAATTCACTTTGAATAATTTACAACAATAGTCTACAAATATAAATTATTTGGGCAATTTATTTTAAATAGTTCACTATCCGTTACAGAACTTATCGCATGAACAAATGTATTCATGTCTGATTTTAATAGCATTTTTTTAATTTAGTGCAAACACTGCAATTGCAAAATTGTGTTCTTTCGACATTAGTGGAATATGGACAACATTTTGTTCACATTTGTAACAGAAACTCAGATACAGACGGCTGATTGAAGCTTCTGTCAACGAGAACAAATAAATAATCAAACACCAAATCATAGTGATTACAAATGATAATATAATTATATTGTTGTTTGTGTACTAGCAATGAATTTGTGTTCTTTTTATTTACATTTTATTTAAAATACTCCATAGTCTATCCTAACTTCTGCAGTTCAAAATATCGTTTTATTTTTGAACTTTATTCTTTTATTCTTTGGTCTGCTTCCGTTGGCGGTTTTAAACATCTGAATTTCTCTGTGGTGGAGTCAATAACATCATATCTTATCTAACTGAAGCTAAAACAATGTGGCTGGACTGACATGACTGAACACAGGAATGAACAGGAAGTGGTAAATGCCTGGGGGAGCAATTAGACAGGTGAGTGGAAACAGCTAAGTGGAGAGAAGGTAAGTGAAGGGGAAGTGAGGGCATCAAAGGAGCGGCACTGGCAGCGCAGCCATCCTCCAAACAGAAAACATGAGCTGAGCAGAGAGAACAGACATTAACTAGGACCTTAACCAACCAGTAAGGTTGGGGGGAAAAAAACACTTTTTAAAACACAAACTACATTGTTGTTAAAGTTAAGTTGTGTAAAAGAATTTCACTGGTTTAAGTGAGTGTGAAATCGGCTCTTACTCACATGTCTCACCAGGGGATAACAGAGTAATAACCACATACTGCATGTCAATAACCAAACCATAGAAAGCAAAGAGAATCATCTACTCCAAGGAAAGATGTTGGCTGCTTATCCCTTCCTTACAGAACCCCACTTCAAATCCCCTCAACTCCTTTAAACACATGCATGGAGCCACCAGAGTTTGCTAAAAGACAACGGTTGCTCAGGACTACATGTCTGACGGATTTATCGAGACACAAACCATCAGAAGTTAAACTTCACCTCTGCTCCCCGTTTCGGACGTGGAGTTCGGAGTCGGTGGAGAACTTCAGACTTTTCCACTCTGAGTTCTGACTTTACGAGGTGTTCCAGTTCACGTCTACATTAGACATTCTTTCCGAGCACAAAAGGAACATTAGGCACTGTTCAGCATGAGTGGAGAACAGAGAGAAACTCCAGTGACAACTTTTACCACTGCAGGCTTAAAGAAGCACTAAGTGGAAGAACAGGACACAATAAGTCCTGACAAACGTCAACGCAGCATGCTGAGTACCGATTCATCTTACAGCACATCTTACAGCTCAGAGTTTCAGGGCTTCTTAGGTTTATGCTGCTTACGTTGAGATTAAAGTCAAATCTTCCTTTCTCCTCATGTTTCATTTTCTTCATTGAGGTCGAAGAACATGACAGTATGCTTAAATACAGAGAAGAAAGTGGGCTTGAAGTAAAGACGACTGGAAGTAAAAGATTCACTCATATAATCTGTAAATACATCGAAAAGCAACAAGTTGGAGGAGGATTCTTCACTGAGAGTTTGGCACTAACCTCCACCGACCTTGTCCCTCGCTCTGTCTGACATTCATTTTGGAGTCTAATGCTTCCCACATGTAGAGCAGACGAGGCCGTGGCGTGGCTGACAGCGCGACGCTGCGGATGGATGAGAGCAAAGAGCAGAGAGGACCGAAGGACGTGAAAAGATCAAGGGCTCATATGGAAACGTCAGTCCTGCCAAATCAAATCCCATTCATGTTTTCCTTTTGGTTTCTACAAACTCAGCTGTTCCAGAAAACTACAAGGGAAATGAGTCCCAGTTGTGTTTTTGAGGTTCCAACTCTTCTTGATGGAGGCTCTCCGCAGAAATGTCATTGTTTTGATGGAATTCATCTTCTGACTCTCCTTCATCTTATTCCTTTGCTTTCTTTCCACATATGAAGCAAAAGTTTCTTTTATCTTGCAGTGATGAATGGTCGTTCACTCTGAGCTTTGTGGCAACGTTTGCTGGTTGAGTTCAGATAGAGAGTATATGAATGGATTCAGGGCCGTGCAGAGACCTTTGGAGGGCCAGGGGCTCAAAGTTAGAAAAGGGCAAATTGAACAAGATCTTAAAACACCGTACAACAACATAGTAACAACCTATATTAATCAAGCATTTAATTGGATCCTACTATATCATTGCCATCATGCAAAGCAAATCTAGTCTATATTTTCCCCAACAGGTATAAAGTTTCTGTTTCTGCTGCTGACAGTCCTGGAGGGCTGAGCTGATCTGAGACTGTAGCTGTTAAACAGACCAGAGGAGAGAAGGTCAAAGGTTATAAAGTTATGAAATGAGCTAATTTGCAGCCATTTTACTAATTAAGCCCTAATAATATCTATTTAATCTCTAGAACAACCTGACTGCAGACTGATTTATAGATCCAAAAAGCTCAAAGGGGTTAACTCTATATCAGAAACTTTTTTCAGTGATGTACCCCCTTAAAAATATATTTTTAGTCAAGTACCCCCTGACACGGGCAAAACATTTTTGGAATTAAAAAGAGGTACAGTGCTGTAAAATCACTGTCTGATTTATTAAAGCCAAACAACTTATATCAGTGAACCTGACAAATACATCCATATTGCAAACATTGCATGGTTAAACAAAAAAGAAAAACAGAAGACGGTGACCACCAGGAAGGTATAAAACCAGTCAAACCGTTTTATTTTAAAGGATATTGAAACTAAATACTGAATATAAAATTCAGTGCATGAACACACATTTATATTTTATCGAACTTTTTACAAAATAATTTTTCCCAAGACTTATTATGAGGAGCCTACTGATTTTTTAAAGATATTTTGAAAAGCTTCACGTACCCCCTGCAGTACCTCCACGTACCCCCAGGGGTACACGTACCCCCATTTGAGAACCACTGTTCTATATAATAGTTTGATGGTAAACCTCTAGATCTAGAATTATAAGACTGAGATATCAAGGCAAAGAAAACTCATTAGCTGCTGGTAGGGGCCATTCAGGGGCCTCCAGACATTCAGGGGCCCCTAGAAATGGTTTAATTGTAACACAGACTATAGATCTAAACCTGTAGCATCATTTATAGAGAATGTCAATGTTATTAAATTTTATTTAATGCATCAGCTGAGAAAAAAATTGTACATTTAGGATTTAATTAGGAAGTTTACTTTGTAAAAGTTTAAAGAATCATTTTTGATAGTTTGATTGTTGTGTTACCATGGCTACAATATGGTGTGATCGTTGTGTTTGAATTGGGTTTGTTCACAAATACATCACAGCAAATAACCAATAATCAGTGATTGATTTTAAACTCGGCCAATAAACCTGGTCTCCCTCTCACATACTTCACCTTATCTATATGTAAACATGTTAGCGATGCTGAGGTTCTTACTAGGACGGGTTCCGGAGTGAGGGGGGTTCTGTCTAAGGCCCCATATTACCTTGAGCCGGCCCTGGAGGAACAGCTGCTGCGATGAGCATCTCAGGAATCCACCTTTAATCCCCCGGTGGCCCCTGTCAGTCCCCTGATGCTTTAGACATTTTGATTCATTTCATTGTGGCATGTTTGGCTTTTTGCTGCGGTTCTAATTATTGCTCCAGTTTTTTCTCTGATGTTTATTTTGTGACTCTAAATGCTCTGGGCCGAATCTTTCTTTAACACTTGAGGTTCTGCAATAAAAAGTTCTATTTACAGCCCAGAACCTCCAGCCCAGATCCCGCCAGCAGCGGCTTTAACCCGCCTGGTAGAAACGTGAAGGAGAAGCAGAGTGAACAGTCAGCAGGTGGTACCAGGTGGTACCAGGTGGTACCGGGGCTTTGAGCTGCGTCGCGACTCGCAGTGACAGTTGCAGTTGGAAATACATCTAAAAACAACCCTGTCTTATATCAGGATGTCTGATATAAAGACAGATATTCTTTATATCTCTCAGTGGACCGTCTCAGACTGCCTGTAGTGAACCGGGCTTTTAGCAGAATGATGAAGTTAAAGTCAGACGTTTTCTCTGCAGCCGAAGCATTTCTGTGTTTAGGGCGAGGCGGGTTTTGTCCCGCTATTGCCAGGACGATTCTGAAAATTGTGACGCTGTGACATCAAGGATAAAAGAGGCAGGAGCTCAGGATTTCATAACTTTTGTTCTCAAAACTTTTAATACTCAAAACCAGAGAGAAAAACAAGTACAGTGTTTTGTTCATTAGAAATAAGAAGTACTGCACTCTACTGCAATGTCCTCTATGCACAGCCACTGCACAAGACTCACTGCTGAAAAGAAAAAAAAAAGAAACTTGCTTAAAGTTTGCTGCTGAAAATTTGTATGGAAAAAACTGAAGAGCAGAGAAAATCTGAAGGATCCCAGAATATTTCAGATTTAACGATTTATGAGAAAGTTACGCCTGAGCAGCTTCTTCATGCAGCAGCCGTCTTAAAGTTGATATTACCCAAAAAAAAAACAGGCTTTCCCGTCTAATATCTAATATATTTCTGTAGGTGTACTTCATTCATTATTTCATTTTTGCACCCATAACTCCATAATTTGCTGTGATTTCTTTCATTATTTTAAACATCTGCTGTGAATTGAATGTCAACAGAAATATTAGAAAGCTATGAAGTGAAAGAACTGATGAACTTCCTGTTTTACCTGAAGCCGTTTGTCTCTGTGTTTTCCCATCAGGCCCAGATTCAGCTGGACTGCGGAGAGGACAACATTTGTGTCCCTGACCTCAAACTGGCTGTTATTGGGTGAGAACATTGTGTAGGCCATAATTTTCCTTTTTTTAAAAATCTTTAAAAAACTTCACTACCTTGAGCATCTTTAATCTGCTCTAGTTAAAAAACCCCAAACACTCAGACTCCTCAAACTAGACATTTCTACACTAAAAGGAGAATATTTAAAACCCAGTTTGCTTAGACTCTGAACACGTTGTCAGATTGTTGCTCAGTAGCCTCTTCCACCATGTTACAGCTTTTTCACACGACATCAGTCACTATATCTACTTCTGATACAGTCTGGAGCTCATAAGTGAAATTAGAAATTTTGACCCACAAATATGTACCAGAGGCATTTTTTTTTAAAATGTTTATTTTTACATAAATACCCATGTAAAGTTCAGTAAGAAGTCCAATATAAACCAAAATCATAAGAACCCGCCGTGCTCATCGTCGGTGCTAACTGCTCCGGTCGCTGAATCCTCCAGCAGCACAGATGGTGCAGGGAGGAACTCCAGAAAGTTCACAACCAATGTGGAAATATTAAACCTTTCAACACGTACAGGCAGACGCCACAGAGTGCTTTCTGAACAAAATATTATCTGACATGAGATGATTTTCTGCATCATCTCATGGATGACAGACTAGAACAGGTTAGTGGCCGCTCCTCTGGCTGTGGCTTTTTTTAGTTTCTATAAGTTTAAAAAAATACTCTTGTCTAATTTCTAGATTTATTTAGAGATTCAGATAATTCTGTGTACATACTTATTTTTTATTTTATTTGTATTTCTTTGTTCATATGTATCTATCTTTTTATATTTGTACTTGCTTATATATAACAGTTTGGATGAAGTAACTGGTCAACAAATAATCTGTTTCTCCTTTGGGATTCAGAAAGTATATTCTGATTCTGTGTTACTGGTGTTACTGGTGTTACTGGGCCGACCACTGCGGCAGCTCCAAGACACAAAAATTAAAGAGACATGGGGCGTGGCGTAGCGGTTAGTGCGACCCGTATTTGGAGGCCTTCAGTCCTCGACTCGGCCGTCGCAGATTCGACTCCTGGACCCGACGACATTTACCGCATGTCTTCCCCCCTCTTCTTCCCCGTTTCCTCTCAGCCTACTATCATATAAGGGACACTAGAGCCCACAAAAAGACCCCCTGAAGGGGTTAAAAAAAAAAAAAATTAAAGAGACATTACCCAAATTCAGCTACATCAATTCTAGTAGCATCTGAGCTCAGCACACAGATGGCGGACTGAACCAGAGTTGTTGATGTGTTGAAATGTCATTTTAAGCGCCGTAATAGAAGAGATCGTCTTCAGAAGAGCATTAGCCGCTTTGAATGCTGCCAAGGCCCAGAGTGTCACGTTTCACATCTGAACTGAGATTTTCTGCAGCAGGTTGTGCAAGTCCCAGAATGATTTAATACTCTTGGATCAGTCTGGTAGGATGGATATTTAATCGTTCTTTGTTTGTGAATGAACACCAGAGAGATATGAGTCGGTGTGTTTCCCCTCCAGTTCGTGGAGCGAACACACACACACACACACCCACACACACACACACACACACACACACACACACACACGCAGGCTCTCGCTCCTCCTCCCACGCAGCCAACTCTGTTATGAGGAGTGTTTTGAATTATGCGGCCATGTGATTCCTCTTCACAGCAGAAATCCAATCAACGCTACAAGGCCCAAAGTTCTGCCTGAGGATCCGCTTCAAGGCCAAGTGATTCAGCACACGCATGAGAAGAATTCCTCCTCGCTGTAAAACATCAGCAGTTTGCTTTCCTGGGCCAACATTCCTTAATGATGGGCCGTTTAACATCCAGGATGAACCCCGAGGTTTATCACTGTGTTTGTTACGCTCTGACTGAGCGTCCTCCGTTCACCCTGGGGTTTTCTTTTTTCTTAAATGAAGTGACTGTGTTGCGTCTCAGCGGTGGGCTGCAGTTCCCTTTTCACTCTCGGCATCTGTTGAGAGTTGGTGCTATTCCATCAGTGTTGCTTCCTGGCCTAATTAAAATCATCTGGTTATTCTACCTAGAGAAGGGTCACTGCGTCCAGACCGGGGGGCAAGAGGGGGAATGAAAGAAGACCCCCAGTCCAAACCCTCCACGGACCTCGTAGCTCCTTCTCCTGCTCAATAGAAACGTGGATTTACGGCGCGGCGGCAGACGGGGAGTGGCCACGGCCCTGGAGGTTGTGGAGAGAATTTATCATGACAGTTAAAATGTGCTGGCGCTCGTTACTGCATGGGGGGTCGATTTCCTGAGACAAATCACAGTGGATCGGGTTCGGCTCGGGTTCCCGACCGGCAACGGCTGAAAGAAAGGCGCACTGTTTATGAGTCTGTCACCGTGACAAATGTTGCTGGGCGATACATGGTCTCAGGGGATATTGTGATAAACGATAATATTGTTGTTTTGAAGTTATTTTCAAGTAATATGAGGGAAAGAGCATAATGATAACGCAAGAACACATTGTCAAAGATCAATGAACTGTAAATTTTAAATATCCAAAATACATAAACAAAACAACAAATAAAATGAATGATAAAGTCTCTTAAACAAAGTGGTCCTTCAAAAAGATGTTCTAGTGGAGACCAAAACATCAGACTGAAGACTTTTATCATCCCGTTTTAAATAGAAAGAGGGAAAAGAGAAAAACAATCCATCATTTAAATGGAAATGTTTTAATTTGTCATGTGATGAATTGATTTGTGGTTTTAATTTGGCTACAGGCCTAATTGTCATGAAACTGATTCTGATTATCCATGGTTTGTTTTAATCTTATTCTTTTGGATGAGTTTATTAGTAGTATTATCTCTGTGTTATCTTATCTAAGTCATTGCTTTCAGGTGATTTCTTGTGCTTTGCTGTCGGGATGAATATCAAAAACAATTGTACTTCAGTTAAAGGGATTCAGGTGTGGGATGATTTTGTGAGGAGTTAAAATGGTGTTTTTCACTCTTTAAATAAAAGAAAAAGTCTAAAAATCAATTTGCAAAACAAATAAGGTTTGATTATGTTTTATTTTATGAGTTTGTCTACAGACTTATCTGGAATTCCAGGATATGTTTTAGAAAAATGTACAGGAAAGATTGTGCTGCTTTGATTTTGATGCTTTAAATATAACTAAGTGAAGGTGTAAAAAACTTGTTTTTACACCTTCACCTTTTTCACTCTTCACACTTTGTGTTTGTCAGGATTCTGGGTTTTGGGTTGGAAGTTTGTTTTTCTGTGTGTTTCTGTTCTATCACCTATTTTCTAGTTCACTCTAGTTATACCTTTCAGGGTAGTGTCGTTATTTTGGTTAGATTTGTCTTGTTTTAGTTTTCTTTATTTCAGTCCTTCATAGTGTTTCTAGTTATGTTTATTTCTTAGGTATTTCGTAGCTCTAGGTTCAGTTCCTCTTTTATGTCTGAGTCTACGTCTGTTCTTCAGTGATTCTAGTTCTTTGTTTAGTCCTACTTACTCTAGCTCTGTGTTCTTTCATTCTTATTATTTTTAGATCAGCCTTGTCTCTGTTTTGGTTCCTTCATAGTTTATCATGGTGTCTCTAGTTTTAGTGTTTCTTTAATATTAGAATTATTCCCAGCTCCTTTGTGTTCCCCTGTGTAACCTCCCAGCTCCCTGCACCACCTTCTCTCCTCCATCAGCCTGATTGCTGCTCCAACCATCCACACCTGTAATCAATTAACTCATCAGCCCGGTTCTTTTGTCATACTCACAACTCCCCAGTATTTCAGCTCTTCAGTCTCACCCACAACTTGCCAGATCCTCATGTCTTCTCCCATCAGTCCTGTGTTTGTCCTGGTGTCTCTTGGTTGGATGTTTCTGTCCTCATCATTGAATCATCAAACTCAGCTTCTGTCTCCGTCTTCTCTGCAGTTGGGTCCAACATTTTACCAGCCAACATCAGGACAGTGTTCTTGCCTCTGACAGGAATTTAAATATTGTTTATGAATTTCTGTATTAGTTTTGTCTTGTATTTCTGTTTCAGAATTGTGTGTGTTTTTTTTTTCTCTTTTGACTTGCGCATGAAAAGTTAAAAAAATGACATAATATTACGAAACATAACTATTGAATTGTGTTACTGGGAAGTTTGCTGCTCATCATCAGTGCGTCACGTCTCCCATTTGAAACTTCACTACTTTTGAAGCAGACTTTTAAGGAAGAGGATTTTTTTTACTCAGAATTCTGACTTCAGTCTTCTGATATTGTGGATAAAAAAAAAGAGACAAGTGTTTTGTTGTTGACTTTGACACTTGTGGTCAACAGCTCAGGAGGCTCCCCTTCTGCTTTTCAAAGATGTATTATTGTATTATTGCATTTCTGTTTGCAGCCATTTTCACCTGTGAGTTTGAACATGGAATTGAGGAGTGGGGGGCGTGGCCAGCAGCAGCTTATTTGCATTTACAGTGACAGGAGACCTTAAACCAGCTCATTCTGAAAGGAGATCAAACTAGGCAGAACTAAAATCTCATTAGCTGAGAATGATTTTGTGCAAAAAATATAATGCAACGTGATATAACTTTCTCATGATGGTTTACCACAACTCCCAAAAAGTTACTTTATAATATTATAATTAGTTTTGCTTCGTATAGAAGCATGGCGGTGATGTTGGTCTTCTCTTTTTTCCAGTGACAAATCAGAGGTCTACCTGGGCGACGAAAATGCCTTGAGCTTGATCTTTAATGCCAGGAACGAGGGAGAGGGAGGGGCTTATGAGGCGGAGCTGTACGTGGTGCTGCCTCCAGAGGCCGACTACAGTGGGATCGCACGCAACAACGGGGTGAGGCGAACACTCAGCACAATAAATAACCCTGATGGTCATAGCTGTTTTACTGCTGGAAAACTGTACATGTAATTTTTAATTGTCATTTTTTTCAAATCTGTATTTCATCTCTGAAATGTCATTATCAAGAAAGCGCAACAGCAAAGTTTTTTATGAAGTTCTCTGATATGAAGGATCATCACTTGTTTCGGTCTGTGATGTCTTTTCCAGAGTCTGACTCAGCTGACCTGCAGCTACGAGGCCGATAACCAGACCCGCCGTCTTGTGTGCGATCTGGGAAACCCCATGAAATCTGGCAGCAGCGTAAGAACCGCTTCCTGCTTTATTCTGTTTTCACTCTCTGTATGCATTTAGTCAACTTTAAAACGGCAGTGCTATGTAAAATCAACTTTTTTTCATGTTTAATGTCAGTCCCTCACCTGGAGTGTTGCCTTGGTTCTTCCGTGCATGTTTGAGAAATCCTTTAAACTCCGTGGAAACCATTCAGCTGTGCAAAATGCCTGGCTGGACCTAGCCCCGCCTCCGAGACAAAGCTCCTCCTCAGGCCTGCAGGTTCCAAGCTTCTGAGCTTCACGGAGCAGCTCTCCCCACTGCAATTACCCCACTAGCTCCTTCAGACTAGCCAGCAGCAATTAGCAAACACCTGGTGGAACTTTGGTCTTTATGCTGGCTTCTTCTCAGAGCAACGCTGGTAAAAATGCTGTTAAAGGGTTAATAGAGCAGCTATGTTGTGATGACCTCCTGAAGGTGGAGTTTCAGAAAGAGCAGGAGTTTCTTAAAGAGACAGAGGCCCAATTTCAAGGTGTTAAATTACAATGTCAAATTTCTTTGAAGTCATTTTTGGTATACGCAGCCCTTTTTAACAACTGAAGGTAAGATAGTTATTTGATTGTGCTATAAAGTAACACTATGTCACTGGAGAATAGTGCAATACTGCGCCTTTAATGACTAACATACATGAAAGCTCAACAAGTTTATCTAACCTGATAAACGATGCAATCATAAATGTAAGTTGTATGCTGTGAGTACAGTCTATCTGTGTCTACCCTGTTGATCATTAAGAGTCCAAGCTCCGTAGAAATGAATGCCTTGTCTTTTTCATCTGTAGTTATGGGCCGGCCTTCGATTCACTGTGCCGAGACTGACAGACGCTAACGATGTTGTCCAGTTTCAGCTCCAAATACGAAGGTAGGTTGATACTGTCTGATGAGATTCGTTTCCATTATTTCATCCTATAGCAAAAGGTAAGAGTGGGTTCTAAGGCTTATTTAGTCCGCCCCAGTATTTGCTGTATTTCTTCTCATACCTGTTGTTGTTAACTATTGTTCTCTTTGAGTAATATCACATGATCAAGCCTTTTCTAACATTCCACACTTCAAAATAAGTAATAAAGATATGTATGATTCATGCTGATATCATATCGGGTCAATATCAGCATCGGCCAATACTCAAATCTGCAAAATCGGTATCATATTGGAAGTAAAGCAGTTGTGTAAGGAGCCTTGGGAGTCATGCCTCCAAATTGAAATTCATAAAATTTTCTTTCAGTAGTTGGAGCTGATTAAAAACATGTTAATCATGGAGGTTTTCTGTCTGTTGCAGTAAAAACTTCAATAACTCTGACAGTAACGAGGTTCTGCTGGAGGTGCAGGTTGCTGCCAAGGCTGAGGTGATCCTGCAGGGGTAAAGCTTCATCACCAGCCTTCCAGCATAACCTTTCACTATGTTTCAAATGGTAATGATTGGGCCTGCAGCTGAGACGTAACTGTGGCTCTTGCAGTGTTTCTCGGCCAGACAAAGTCATCTTCCCTCCTCCCAGCTGGAGCGCCCGTCAGAGCCTGGGGGCGGAGCAGGACGTTGGCCCCGAGCTGCAGCAGGTTTATGAGGTTAGACGTGATTTATGGCTCTTATTCTTAGCTCTTCTGAGTGCGCCAGCTGTGTTGTGATTTCAAGGAAGAAGATGTTTAGAAATTCTGATGTCGAAACTTGTCCTCTCACAGTTGGTGAACAACGGCCCCAGTGTAGTGAGCCGCACGACGTTAGAGGTGAGGTGTCCCCTGAGGAACCAGGGCCACGCTCTGCTCTATCCTGTGGAGGTGATCACTGTGGGCCCACTCAGCTGCTCCTCCAAAACAACCTTCAATGCACTGAAACTCAAGGTTAGGACACACACATCTGCACGTTTCATGCTAATGTTTCTATATGGAAGTTTCGCGTTTGGAGGGCAAAATGGCGGACCTGCTGAAACTGGGAGATGTAGGTAATAATTTAGTGCAGTGCGCCACAAAATAATGAAAAAAAAAACAAAATGTTTAAGAACAACTCCAAACCACTCGTATTTTTCATTTTTCTCACTATCTGTGTCGGCTACAATATCTGTGTGACAGGTGTCGCCATAGCAACTGACCTACAACAGCTCCACTAGTGTAACAGATTTCAACACCAAAAACCACACAAACATTTTCCACACAAAGACCAGAACATTCAGGCCATTACAGCATGTTTTCAGGTTTGATGTTTATTCTGCAATTATTAATAAGTGATCGTCTGAACACAGCGGTGGTTGATCAGCTGATTTATACGCCTGCTCTACTGATGATCTATCAGAGAGTTGGTGTGTGGATCGCCTGTTTTTTTTAATGGAATCATATCACACCAAATTCCACAGCACATCTACAAGTTAACGTTTTCAAAGTTAAGCTAGCATAACTGACCTATTTACCTCCCTCACTATTTTTGTTTAATTAAAACTATTTCCAGACCCTGTTACCTAGTTATTGTAATGTTGACAATTAGTAGCAAAGCACTGCGTCCCTTTTTCCTGTATATACCTGGCCTACATTTACGATTTAGTGCATTATGTTGACAAATTGACAGCTAAAACCAATAAAGTCAGCTTTTTGTGCCTTTTTTCGGGATCTTGCGTGTGTGGGATCACGTTGCAACGTCACTATAGAGGCGAGAGTTGTTGTGCCTAAAGAACATGACATCACATTTGCTAACCAGTCTGCCCATGTATGCAGCTTCAGGCTCCAGTGTCAGAAAGTCCTGCATTGTTAAAGTCCAGCACTGAGCATTACGTCTGGAGGAGGGAGGAGAACAGGGATCCTCTGGCTGAACACGGAAACCTGGTGAGACTCTGTGTGAAAGAGAGAGACAATCCAGGAATGAAGGATGGGTTTGCAAATCACATTTATAATAATAATAATAATAATCAGACATTTTATTTGAAGGTGCCTTTCAAGTCACTCCAGGTCATGAACAAGAAACACAAAACAGCAAAAGAAAAAACTATAAAACAATAATTTAATTCAGTTTATTTATTTAGCGCCAATCATAGCAAATGTTGTGTCAAGGGGCTTTACAAAAATATAATCGAATTGAATTTCAGTTCAATCACACATTCATTTAAATTGATCCTAATGATCAAACAGTGCAGGATGTTCCACTGTGTAGTTTTCAAATCTAACTTGAAATATTGCTAACTGCTTAGATAAGTGTGATACATTAACTGTAGGCGCGTGTGTGTGTGTGTGTATGTGCCAGTAGTTCAGTCTGTATGTGTGTGTTTGTGTATTGTGATTAGAAAGCAAAACGTAGAGTTACATTTTCTGTTTTAAAATGTTGAGTCCTGCTGAGGTGAATCAACTTATGCTATAACCTGGTGCAGCTCATCAAATGGTGTCATTTATGATCAAGCTATACATGGTCCCTTTGTAAATAAAGTTTATCACTGTTTATTAATCAAAGTACTTTTTTTTTTTTTTTATTTAATATTTTTATTAGAAGGGAAAGAGACATTACAGGCAAAATCTTTACTCTTAACAAAGTATGCCGTGATATACATCTCCTTTATGGCATCGATAGAAACGAACAGGTTACAGAAATAGAAGAGGTAGAAAGTACCTAACTGACAAAAGGCATACAATTCACCTCCTATGAGTATTTTTCTTTTTCATACGAGAACAAGACACAAGAACAAACCTAATAAAAACAAACAAAAAAAAAAGGGGTGGGATGGGGTGTAGCATTCAATCCGGGGGAAGAGACTGAAGAGAGTGAAAGAATGTCATGAAAGGGCACCATAAATTATAAAATTTGGCTGAGTTGCCTTTCACTGAATATCTAATTCTCTCCAGTTTTAGAAAGGACATGGTGTCTTTTAGCCACTGATTGCTAGAGGGTGGTTTAGTTAATTTCCAGTGGAAAAGAAGACAGCGTCTTGCCAATAAGGAAGTAAATGCTAAGACGTCCAATTGATTGGAAGTGAACTGTTTGTAGTTAACTGGAAGCCCAAATATGGCAACATGGGGAGAAGGTTTAATAATCAAAGTACATTAAGATGTTTCTGCACCATTTCATAAAAAGGCAGATATCAATCAAATTTAACACAATTAATGATTCAACAGAAAAAATGTAAACAAAATAAACAAGTCAGAGAAAGTGAGTTTTGATGTTAGAGTCAACTTACCTCGTCACAAAGGCCCTCACATAAAGTCGCTCCACTGGGTGTTCAGTCCCAGCTTGTCATGGTGCTGTTGTTTATTTCATGGTGGTTCTGTTGACAGCAGTCGGTCCAACAACATGTTGCTGGAGGTTCTGCCCTCCACTCTAAGTTTAAACCCTAATGAGGTTATTTCTTTTGACAGAGGAAGTGGGAGCAGATATGACGAGTCCCGGCTAACGTCTCCCGCTGTCAGCTGTAATTGTTTATGAAACGACCTTAATTAGCTCAGTGATTTATGCGACTTGCGTCAGTGACCGTAATGTTTGACAGCTCATCCCTGTTATTCATAAGAAGCCTGTTGAAAAGAGAAAATCCGGCCACATGAAGACGCTCTCTCACTATTTGAACACTGAATGTTCAGTCACTTTTCAGCTAGGAGTTTACAACCCTGCTTCCAAAACTATTCACACCCCTAAAACATTTTGTGTTTTGTTACATTACAACCATACACTGAAAGTGGCAGTGTTATGTAAAACTGACGTTTTGGGCTGCACACCATGTTTAATGTTAGTCCCTCATCAAAAACATATCTGGGGTGTTGCCTTGATTCTTTCATGCATGTTTGAGAAATCTTTTAATCTCCATGGCAACCATTCAGCTGTGCAAAATGCCTGGGTAGACCTAACCTTGCCTTTGAGGACAAAGCTTCACTCAGCTCCTTCAGACTAGTGAACAGCAATTAGCAAACATGAGGTGGAACTGCACATCAGCTCCTATAAGGGGCTCCTTATAGGAGCTAGGTCTCAGTGAAATGCTGGTGAAACGTTGTGAAAGTGTTAATAGAGGAGCCATGTTGTAATGACTTCCTGAAGGCGGAGATTCAGAAAGAGCAGGAATTTCTTAAAGAGACAGAGGCCCAATTTCAAGGAGTTCAATTACAAAGTAAGTTATGAGTGCTATAGTTACATCAACTTAAGGTAGCACAAAACCTGATTTTGCAACAAAACGGAAGAAAAATACATAATACTGCCTCTGTAGGTTTTTTTTTAAATTTTGTAAAAAGACTTCACTTTTGGGTAAAAATCTGTGATGTGGACGAGACAGTAGTGAGCATTTTGTTACATGTGATGTAAATCTAACAGTACTTCAGAATAAAGTCCATCAAACAAACATTAAAACATGGTGAGGGTTGAATGATGGTCTGGGCTGCTTTAGTTGCTGCTTCAGTTACTCTCCAGCATGTCTGGCCGTCAGTCAGCAAGTCTGGACTTTAGTCTGATTAAGATGTTTCAGTTACTTGTGACGGGTTGATTGTGCTTGAATGAAGAATATATAGGACAGAGTTTTTGTATATTTAAACATGCTGGTGTGGATTTTTAAATCCATTGTGTCTGTTTTAGAGGTTCAGTAGAAGAAGAAAACATGTAATGTTGAACTCTGACCTCCTGCAGACGTGCAGCTCAGTGGAATGCTGGAAGCTGCACTGTGATGTGAACCGACTGGAGAAAGGCAGCAGCGTCATCCTGACTGTACGCTCCAGACTCTGGGCTGAGACCTTCATGGAGGTGAGTCTGACAGACTGACATGTTGACAGACTGACAGACCGACAGGTTGACAGACTGACAGGATTACGTTTATAGTAGAGCTACCTATACACATTTTTTCACCTCACCAAGAAATTACTCAAGAGTAAAAAGTATTTGGTAAAAAGTCTATCAAATTTTCAATCATTTAATACCTAAAAATAATATCATCAGATGGATCAAAATATGAAGTTAAGTAGAAATTTTGGTATATTGAGAAAAAAAATGACAATAATTTATATATGTTACAAAAAATAACAGAATGGAATTTTTCCAAATCAGTTTTTTAAAATAAAAACCTCTGAAACTTTAACAAAAACTGCAGGTGTGTGTCTCTGTTTGGTGAATTTTTGGTTAAAACATGTCTGTTTTTCATTCAGTGAGTAGAGAATCCAGAATTTTTACTCAAGAAAGAGTACAACATAGTAAAAATACTCCTGAAAGTATATTTTTCAAAAAAGGTTACTCAAGTAAATGTAACTGAGCATCAGTGCTCATAGGGTGGAGCTCTGATGCTCATGATTCCTACATAAAGTTCAGTGAAAGCGCAGAACTCCGCTTGAAGCCATCCGTTTGCTCATACCGCCCCCTTGTGGAGGTTTGTGATTACAGAATATGAAGCAGATCAAATATCAGCAGTCTGTGAAGTAGGTTATATTTATGAAGTCACACTAGATATTCATTTTTTTATGTAACAGCCATGATTGTATGATGAAACCTGTCTTGGTGCTGCATGTTATCCCTTCTGTTTGCTCGTCCCCAGCGCCCATACAAGCAGCACATCCTGGAGTGTTCAGTCCGGTATGAAGTGAACAAGATGCCGTACGCCATTCCTCCCAAATTCAAGTCATCCGGGTCAAAGAAGGTAACTTCCTGAAGTTTGTGTCATTCTGAGTGTTTTTCTACTGTACATGTGGATGTCAGTGTGAGGTGTGATGGTGTTGCTGTTGGCCAGGTGCTGGCGTCTGTGATGTGGAGCAAGCCAGACAATCAGTTCTCAGTTCCAGTGTGGATCATCATCCTGGCTGTTTTAGCTGGGCTGCTGCTGCTGGCGGTGCTCATATATCTGCTGTACAAGGTAGAATCTGCTGATGGAAAACACAACCCAACATCCTCCAGTTATTACTTACATTTCAACTTAACCACATAAAAACCCACTGAGATCAAGAACTCTTTCATAAGGCTGACTTGGCCAAGAGAGACAGCAGCACACGACATAGTGGACAAGACAAATGAACAACAAAACTAAACATTAAGAATATTTAAGTGCATTTGACAGTAAAGTGTAGTAGTTATTAGAATAACAAAAGCAGGGAAAATTTAAGATTTAAAATATTAGCACTATTGAAAGGATTTCCATTGTTGATTTCTTAAAATAGAGCGGGAAGCGTTCAGTGGAACAAGTTCTGTCAGTTTCTGTTCAGATTGCAATGATTCCAAGCAAAGAAGGCAAAGAAACTGAAACCTTCTTCCCCCTTTTCATTCACACATGTGGAACATAGAGATATAAAAAGTTATTTGATTGTACGCTTTTGGTTCTCCAAAGAACATTAAATAGATAAATAGGAAGTAGGCCAATAAGAGCTTTACATTCAGGGAAGGCATGCCAACTTTAGTTTACAGTTCCTGGTTGGTACATCAATACATTGATTTGTTCTAAGTATCTGTTCAGTGCTTGCAAGGGTTCAGAGTCAACTGGTGACATCGTAATGTAGAGCTGTGTATCATTTGCTTAGCAGGCCTCAGCTATCTGGCGCATTTAGATATTGAATAAGAGGGGTCCCAGGATTGAACCTTGGGGTACCCCATATATAACTTTAGTTTGCTTCAATGAGAAGTTATGTATTGACACAAAAATCCCTGCTCTTTATGTCAGACTTGAACCAATTGAGTACTGAACCAGATCCTACCCAACTCTTAAGGCCATTTCAGTAATATGTTATGGTCAACAGTGTCCAATGCTGCACTGAGGTCCAACAGCACCAGCACTGTGGTTCTTCCACAGTCTGTATTTATATGGATGTCATTGAACACTTTGACGAGGGCAGCCTTGGCTCTGTGGTGAGCATAGAAACCAGACCGGAGGACAAACTATAACTCCTGAAAAGAAAGTCACAGAGGAACAAAAGTTGATGTGAAACAAGACTTAACAGTCAAATGCTGACATCATCCAAGTTCCAACCCCTGAAAACAGGAAGTGTAATTTAAAAGATTCATATTTGACCCCCTTCACCTAAAAACATTTAACTGTGCTCATCGAAAGAAGACGAGTACAGGACTGAGAGGTTTCAAAAGCGGGCGGGGCAGTGCCATCTTGGTGTAGTGTATTGCCAGTCCATGGCACTCATGTATCATCTGATCTGCACCAAGTTGAAAATTATGAATATTAATTTAACTCCTAAAAGATATGTAAGGAAATATTTAGTGGGTGTGCAGGACTGTATATGTCAAGTATAAGGGTTGGAGACTGTTGATTTAGTCTGTACTTTTTTCTGTCATCAGTGTATATTAATAATTAATATTAATAACTGCACAGAACCATAAAAGCTTTCTTCCAAATACTCTATTACCTCTTAGGAAACTATAAATAATGAACTGTGAGTATTTACTGATTTGTTCTGTGTTTAGTATGCAGAACGGCACCATCTATAGGTTTGGGAAAATTTCAGACACTGAAAAAACAACAATAATATAAAGAAGGGGTTTCTGACTTTAGTTCATTGCTTAATACCTTTAATTTCTTGAAGGCTTTATAGCAAACTCAACTCCAACCGATTCCGATCTTAATGGTGCCAAAGTGGACTGCATCCCACTAATGTCACTTGATGCATTTTCAAGACATATCTAGGTTTAACAAAACAATATTTTCATGTAATAAATGTAATTTAGTCTAATTTGGGACAAAATATTGATTCAAAGCTCTAGCAACCCAAACATTCAGAGATATTCTGAAGTTAGTTAATTGCTTATGTGACCTCTTCACCTTTCCTTCCAGATGGGCTTCTTCAAAAGGTCAGACCCCTACGGAACAACCATGGAGAAGGCCCACCTCAAACCCCAGGCGTCCTCTGAAGCTTAGATCGAAGAAGGAGTTTCTCCTTCTTGTTCCAAAGAACTGGAAAAGATCGCCGCCTTCTCAGGCGAGGGAAGGAACTCACTGATCGTAAGCTGGCACCCCATTTGTGCAGGGTCATTTATGGGTGCTGTATCACTGGAATAATGTTAACCTGGTGCTGCACTAAAATACCAAAGAAGAGGAGACTGAGTCAGTGCAGCTAAAGAAGCATTGCTGTTTTGGACACCAGTTTGGACAGTCAGGTCCTAATTGGACGCTCAGGCTTGAGGAAAAGGCTAATCTTATGCGAACCAAAGAAAACAAATGCATCTCCAACAAACAGCACTAAAGTTCCAGCTTTGCTTCTTTCCAAAAATGTTGACTTTTTAACCAAGCTTGGCCCTCGTGTTTGATATCTGTTGAAATTCCTGCTTTTTTTATTGATCTGATCACCACTTATTTATGGCACAGTGATTTTTGTTGAATGTTACTCTGTACTGTCTGCAGGGAACACCTGATCAAACTGCAATGTCTGACTTGAATTATTCCTCTCCCATATTGGGAGGTTTTATGTATGTATGTATTCATTCACTGTGTTGACCTTATTGGTGTTGTGGCTCCGAATAAAGCTGAATTTTGTATAATCATCTAAAATGGGTCTCATGATTTTCAGCTGTGAGGAAACAAAACCCAAAGAGAACTTCAAGCTGCTCAAAGTGGTGGTGGAGGAACTCTAGGCTGGATGACCGCAGGGTGTCCAGTCTGATGCTGCTCCACTTCTTTGCAGATGATGTGATGATTTCTGTGAGTGACCTGGATTTTGAATTGGAGCAGACTCTTGCTAACAATGAGGATGCTGGTCTATAGACCAGAAGGTCTTCAGGAAACAATGAGCAGAGGTATGTATTTATTTGTATAATTTTCTTAGAGCTGCAGTATGTAACATGTTTAAAAATAGTTTTTTTTGTGTTTGTTTAAACTGTCAGTATGATGTGACAGTATGGTCTGAGACAGATAATCAGAACAAAATTGACCTCCTCCACCTTCTTCAGTGCTAACTAGAAACAACCAATCAGAGCCAGGAGGCGGGTCTTAGTGCTGTCAATCACAATATCTTGTGGCACTGCTCATCTTCCCTCTCCTTCCCATGCTCTCTGTTGCACTACAGCTAGAATACCCTGTTGTGAATGCTAATGCTAATTAGAATAGCCAACGATGACGGCAAATAAACTGTCTTTCCTGTTTTTGCGCCATTAGCAAGTTTAGCAGCATTGATTGATTGATTGTGCTAAACCCCTCCTCCTGGCTCTGATTGGCTGTTTTTGGTTGGGAGTGGTACTTTTCTTCGAACTACAATCGTAGCTCAGGGAGGACATGGACAACATTAATCTTTTCACAGATTATTTGTCTCATAATACAGAGAAACGGTTTTAACAAATATGTAAAAAAAAAAAGTAAAAATCTTTTTAACGGTGGCAGCAAAAAAAGTTATATACTGTAGCTTTAATTGCGCTTCTTAAACATTTAACATTCAGATTTTCTGAGAAACTGAATTTTTTCGGGCTGCACATACAGCGTTGCCTAAACATGCAGTTTTTGTAGAGCAATGGTCTTTTGTAGATTTCCCTCCTTGCATAGGATTTCGAGAACTGTCTGCTGGAAGCTGTCAGGTCACCAGTCGCCTCCCAAATGCCTCATATCGAATGTATCCAGGAAGAATCATCCTATGGGAAAAGCACTATTGACATAGCAGTGAATTAAAGTCTATATTTTAGAGTCAGCACCAAGCAATCATATAAGGTACTTCATGGTACTAATTAAGTCAGTTTATCTGTAGTGTATAGTCGGTGCTTTGCACTTCCCTAAGTTAAATAAATCAACACTAAGGAGTTGATATACACTAAGGTTTAATACTAGTAAAAAGTAAAATGAGTTTTACATCTTTGTGGACTGAAATGTTGATGAGAAAGGAAACAATCGGCAACTTCAGTTGACCCATTTTTAATCTTTACTAATATTTGATGCTTGTTCACTTGGATGAGCCAAATGCCTTTTGGCCACAATGACAACCGGCCAGAAGTATGTTGGTAGAAGCATGGGCGCCGCCAGGAATCTTGGGCCCCGTGACAAAAAATTTAATTGGGCTCCTGCTGCACAGCTGCTGTTAAAGTTTCGTAAGTCTATCTGACCCATCAAAAGTGCCACAATTTCAAAAGCAAAGTAGCAGAGTTCCGCTGGCTACCTAGCAGCCCTAGCAGAGTTCCGCCAGTTACCTAGCAACCCCAGCAAAGTTTTACCTGTTACCTAGCAACATAAGCTAAGCTCCAGTATGCTTGGTCAGCTGGTTTTACCGCTGTATGCGTTGTACAATGACTACTGGAAAAAACAAGTGGTTTGTTGTTGACTTACCATCCAGAAACCACTTGCTGCAGTCTTGTTGTAATTGCAAGAGGCTGCAAAATGCTTTTCAAAGATGTATGGTTGTATAATTGTCCATCGGCTGGCAGCCATTTTCACATACAAGTGTAAACATTGAGTTTGGGGATGTGGCCAGCAACACGTTATTTGGATTTAAAATGATAGACAAGAACCACTGAAGAAAACGACACTAAAAGAAGACAATGAACGCAACTTCCTGTTTCACAAGATGTAAAACAGGAACAGTGGTGTCAGATTTTAGCGGTTGTAGGATTTCTCCTTTGTCTTTCGTAAAAAGACATCTCTGCCGCTAGTGCTAGACTAGCGTGTTTGTTTTGGTTGTATTTACCCAGAATGCCCTGTGCTGTAGTCCGCTTCCTGCTAGTAGTGGTGTGAACACATCCTTGCAAATTGTCCATTTTTTTTCTACTTGCTGCAACTTTTAGATCCATTTCTCTGAGATCAGCAGAACACGGTTGGTTCATTTTCTAGGGCAAGTTCTCCCCTTTCAGGTAAAGTAGTAGAAACGCTAATCACAGGCTATCATTGACACAGTGACAGCATAGTTAGGATATTTGACACCAGGGATGAAAGTTATCAGTTATCCAGCTAATATAAAGATGAATGCTCTTAACGATCGACTTTCAATTAATTTATAAGTGGCCATTTTCTTAAAGATCCCAGTTTTCTCTTGTATAAAGAGAACCGACCATCTTTCTATAACACGAAGGGCTAAATTTGTCATTATATGTGACATATTTACGTGTCAGTTGTGACTAAATAGACAGAAAATGTTGTTTTTTTTCACATTATTGTTCTAAGACAGCCCTCAAAATCGACTGTTTTTATTAGTATAATGTCTTTCTATTTTAGGTTATGTTCTTTTCTGCGTTTTTCCTCCATTGTCCCCCGTCATCGTGGCACGTCAGTAATTTTGGTTGAGAAATTGATGCTCGATTAAATTAACTTAAGTAGCTTTTAGAGGTTTTATATTTTAAAAAAAGGGGTCGTATAAGGTGCATTTTGCATCCCATAGCAGTCCGTGTGGACCGTTTCATTTCAGAGCACCGCCGTCTTTAATCCTGTATCAACAGCTCCGTTTATGGATGACCAGCAGCGCCCTCTGCTGGATGGCGGCCAAACTTCAACACTAAAAGTCTAAACCAGGGGCCGGGAACCTTTTTGACTCAGAGAGCCATGAAAGCAAAATATTTGGAAATTTATTTCAGTGAGAGCCATATAATATATTTTAAGACTGAATTCAACTAAATGTGAGTATACTGTAATAAGCCTCTGAATTTATTCTTTTAAATAATGTTGTTATATTACTCACCATTAATGTGACTTCTGGTGCTGCATTAATTTGCTGATGGCTTTGTAGTCTGGTTGGTACTTGGTAAGGTTAAGCTTCATGCAAGCGTTGGGCTTTCATCCGTTAAACGTGATCGTAGGTTGGACTTGATGTTGTTAAGATGTGAGAATGACTGCTCACACGCTGCAGTGTGTGGTATGTGACAGGAAGCACGTTCCAAGTTTTGATAATCAGCTGGTCTTCAGGTTGATGTTTTTTCATTTCTGTCCACATGTGCTTGCTCGCCAACTCTGCTTTCTGTCGTGCAATTCTTTTCAAATCTTCATTCAGTGACTTGAATTTATTCACCCACATGTCTGAGGCCTTCAAGTCGGCCACTTCTGCTTCAAAATCTCTGACGGAGACACCAGGAATGTAACACAGGTCGGCTGTGTTCAGTGAACACTCGTTTGGATGGGTGATGAACTTGAAAAGGTGACTGTGCTCATGAAATTCTCCAAAGCGTGCTTTGAACGACTGTAGGAGACTGGATGTGAAGCCAGCTAGCTGGTGGAGATCAAAGTTTTGAGTGGGCTCACTTGCTGTACATGCATCTTTAAATTGTCTCAATTTTTCAAAATGTAGTAAACGACCTGGGTCAAAATCCATGATAAAGAGCTCCAGCTTGTTTTCAAAAGAAAACACGGCTTGTTGAAGGGATAAGACTGTATTTCCAGTGCCTTGCATTTTCACGTTGAGCTGGTTCAGATGTTCAGTCATATCCACGAGATAATAAAACTTGAGGAGCCACTCAGTTTCGGCTAGCTCAGGATGCTCGATGCCTTTCATTGCAAGGAAAGTCCGGATTTCGTCCAGGCAAACTGCAAAACGGCAAAGCACCTTCCCTCTTGACAACCAACGCACATTGCTGTGCAAAAGCAGACCGTGATAGTTATTTCCAACTTCATCCACCAGTGTTCTAAACTGGCGATCATTTAAGGCTCAGGCAACAATAAAGTTGATCACACAAATGACCAGCGACATCACTTCACCAAGCTGCCCGTCACACATCTGAGCACAAAGTGCCTCCTGGTGTAGAATGCAATGGAAACTTAGGATGGGTCTATTTTCATGTTCACGGAGAAGTGCCACAAATCCTTTGTTTTTCCCCACCATACACGGAGCACCATCAGTACACACTGAGAGAAGTTTATCCATAGGTAGATTTTTTTCTTGAGCGAACTCCATGAAAGACTTGAATAAATCCTCACCTCTTGTGGACCCTTTTATTGGCAGAACAGCAAGACTTTCTTCGCGCAGTGTGTCACCAGCAGGATATCTTGCAATCACACTGAACTGTGACAAATGGCTTGCGTCTGTTGACTCATCCAAAGCCTGGGAAAATAACGGCGCTGCATTTATGTCCTTCACCTGCGTTTCCTCCACTTGGTTTGCCATCATGATGGTGCACCCACTTGGACAAAAGTGCTAATATGCCGTTTGCCAAAATACAAAACTACCAGAACAATTAAGGGAAGTGTGTTTTGAACAAAAAAATACATCGAACTTTCTTAGGTTCTCAAATGTAATACATTAACTCAAATAACAGCTGACTCACAAAACAAAAAACTACATTCTTTCAAGAAAGCTGACCATTATTCTTTTATGTAGAGCACAGCGTGAGGGCATATGCTGGTCTCTTCAGATGGTGTCGTTGCTTCTTTTCTGAGGTCATCGTACATTTCCCAGGTGCCCGGGGACCTCTTACAAAATGCCACATAATGCCCAATTATTTCAGGCATTGGACCCTCCTGAAATGCTATGATGGCTTTCAGTGTGAATCTCTGTTCTTGAAGTTGAAGGGTTGATGGAAATTCACAGAGGGAAAACTGCTTGGGACTGGGGACACTTTGCTCCACAGTTGTGGCACAGAATTGTCCAAGGTCTGTGTCAATCCAGACAAGTTCTCGCACTCTGTGACTGTGACAAACAGTCCCCATACAGAGAATTTTTCCTGACATGTCAGTTTTACATGCTGCTGGGCATGTATCAGGACTTTGGATTGGTCTTAGGCATGGAGATTCTGCAAGGTGGAGCCCTGGTTCAACAGCAGACTGAAGGTGAGCTATGCCAGGACTGACAAGTCAATGGAAATGAAAGGTACTTTCCTTGTATTTGGAATGGAAAGTTTACAGTACTGGGAGGAGCGCTGTCTTGTGAAGTGAATACTTGGATTTTCTGTCATTGTATTTTGGATAACTGTGGACACATGGCACTGTGCATCAACATGATGAACACCAGACTTCAACTGAACAGGGCTGAATATTGAGCTCAGAATCTCAGTTCTCAAAGAATAGGTATGTGGAGTGACACCCTTTGAAGTAATATCTTTCACAAGCTGGAACACTTTATTTTTCTCTGTACTTTTTAGCACATTCTGAGCGGAAACACTGTCACAGAAGGCGCAGCATAGACCTCGACAGACTGCATCAAAGGCACAGGTGTTGGTGACACAGTATCGTTCCTTGCCGACTCTGATTGGTTGTTGATTATTTCCATTTTTTAAAAGCCCCAGCTTAACTTTTTTTCTGTTTTACAGCTGGATCAGAATGGAGCCATTCGGGACAAGGGGAGAGGTATGATGTCAACTTCCTCTTCTTTGGTGGGACTGCAAGGCCTCTCCAGTTTTCCAATGCTGCCGTTTCTTCTGTGTTGGGTTCCTGAGAGCAGTTTTCATCCATTCCTTGTTCCACAGAACTTTTGATTGGATTCTGAAGCTTCACTGTCTCTTCTTGTCTGGCAGCCTCTGCTTCTTTTTTTATTTTTCTGGCAGAACAGATCCTCATGTTGCCCTCAATGAAGCCAATTAACCCTTACCCTAACCGGTACATGTAGCAGAGAGTAACCTTAACACTTCCTATTAACGGATAACACAACACGTCAGGATACCACCATAACCTTAATAAGGTCGGGTCGGGGAGTGGATCGGAGTTTATAGATACATGTAGCAAACTCTATAACGGCTGTTTTACGACCGTTATATGACAAAAATCACTATTTTTTTCCCCTTGAACGTCTAAGCACGTTTAGCATGTAATTGTGAAATCAGCAACAAATTAACTTGTAACTTTACATTTTAGCGGGGACAGTTTCACACTACTAACCTGTGAACAAGAACAGCTTTAGCGAATGAGAGAACGACCGCCATCTTCTTCCCCAAACTCTGTCTGAGGAGCGAGAGGGCGGGGCTCCTCACTCTCGGTCTCCGGGTGAAACGCTGTCTAGAATTTGGTTCCTTTTTTTTTCTTCTTTTGATTTGACGTGGTATTTTGGCCAATTTCACTCTAAAAAAAAACATATATTATGTATTATAATACTAATAATTTATGTGGTGGCTTATACCCTTAAACACATTTTCTTGACTATATAAACAAATGATTATTACAATCTCCCACTTTATGGTGTATCACATATGCAACAAGACGACACTTCATCTGCCCGTAGCTTTACCCGCTGCAGTCCCCGGGTTCAGGCTTTCGTGCGACTGCGAGCGGATTTTACGTCTGTGTGTGAAGAGTTGTAAATTAAATCTGTATTAATAGATGTACACCTGAGGCAAAAACGGCGTCAAAGCGTGTAAAAAGTGTGAAGCACCGGGTTTTATTTTGTGGAAACAACCCACAAATAAAAACTGTGGCCGCAGATTCGTTTCTAAAATACGATTTAAAATCACATTTTTCAGAATAACAATGAAAAAGACTCGATAAGGCTTTGCCCTTAGTCCTTACCTCCTTCCACTGGGCTCAACTTGATTTTTTTTTAAAGGTAAGGCTTGCTGTATGTTATATGTTTGCTTTTCTCAATAAATCTTGAAAAAATGAAAAATTTGCATAAATTTATTGATGATTTTGTCTGGAAAAAGTGCAATTTGTTGCTTTATGGTGAGCGGTGAATTCAGTAGCGGGCAGTAAGCTAGCTAAAGCACGATCCTGACATGCTAACTTCAATTCAAATTACGTCTTCTCTTGAAAGACTACAACCCTCAAACACCAATTTAATTTCGACATAATTTACATGTTCTATAATGTCTTTAGATATTGTATTTATGTTTCGTTCTTGTGTTTTATTTTGTTCGTGTATGTTTTACGTTTGAAATCAATAGATAAAGTGAGGAATGGAAACGGAACTGCTCGGTAAACAGTCCTCACCCTTTCAAAATAAGAGCATGAATATAAACGCTTAGCTACTTGAAGAATTCTTAACCGTTCAAAGCCGAAATTTTAACCCAAATGTCAAATTTTATTTTGCTGGAAGTTCACAAAACAGTGAAGTAAATTAGCACTGTAGAGTTTATCCAGAATATTTAATTTACGGAAAGCTAAGTGTGGTAAACATTCAAAAACGTAGCAAAAATGCTAAACAAAAATTAGCTCCACTATTAGTGGAAGTAAACCCACAACTGCATGTTTTTACACCAGCAGTTATGATGATCCCAGTAAGGTTAATAAATCGGAAATTTTCACAAAAGAGACGAGCGATGCTTATAACTGCCTATTTTAATAGTTGAATGACAAATATACTTTGTCTTTGCGCTACCATAGAAGCTAACCAATGAAAATTAATGATACTTCTGGATTTGCTAATAGCAACTTTGTATTTCAGCTTCAAAACCTCTATTTTATTGATATTTGTTATGAAAAATATTTGTAAATATGCAAATTTTTTGCTAATAATTTTGAGCAACGTTCCACAGAAAAAATTTAAAATGTAGTCCCATGTAAAGCAACTAAAATTATCTAAAAGTCAAACTAAGCTAAAATAATACATTTTATGGAACTAGCTGAGGTATTTATACATCACAGGACAGTGCAGTGAAAAAGTATTTACTTCTTTTAGATTTCTTCTAGTTTTTGCATTTTCGCCACACCTAAATGATTCAGAACATCTAATAAAATATAAATATAAAGCTAACAAATGGTAGATTACTAGAAATAATCCCAGAATTAAAGAATTTCTTGGTCAGAATTTGTCTTGACAGTATGAAGTAGGCTTACAGTTTGCAATAAGCAACACGAAAAATCTAACAGAAACAAAACAACTATTTCAGTTCCTGCAACAATGGAGGACGAAACATCAAGAAGAGTGATTGATGTCCATGAAAAACCTGGAAATGACTCCAGCAGACTTCCAGGTATTCAGAGAAAAACTAAGTCAGATGACCTTGGCTTCACCTTGGAGCCTGGAAAGAGTCTCAGGTGGAAACGTTTACGCAGAACTGGGAGAAACATCTGGGATGAGTCCCTGGAGAGAAGACGATCTGAAGTTAAAGGAAGACGGACTGAAAAACCGAACTACGCTGTACGAAAGCTGTCGCATTGCGATTCTGGAGTACCAGAAATAAAAACCAGTCCTACAGGATTCACAGCACAGATGTTGAGGAAGATGTGTTAGTCAAATAAGACAAACTCTTTACTCTGGGTTTCTAACTAAACATCCACTGAATCCACCACTCTCCTCGTTGAGTCTCTGTTCTTCACAGCTTTGTGAATGATTTAAATCTGTAAATATGACGACCTGATTAGCCCTTTCAACGTATGACGTAGGTGGAGGAAATGCAATATACTGAAGTTATGAATGATATTTTGAAACTCAATGGTTGACATTTTTTAAGACTGCAACAAGTGTCTTAAATGGCGTTCAATGGCGTTCCATTGAGTCAGGAACGCCATCTGACACAGAATGACGTCTGTGTATTACTTAAGAGGTAGATTTGAGTAAAGTGGGTTCTTTATGAATTACCGACTTTGCGCCCCCACCCCCGGACTGTAGCGGTACGCTAACCCCCCCACTCCTTCTACTTCCTCCCTCCATGTGCGCTCTTACGGTACTCTCTACCCACCTCACTCTGACTGTAGCAGTGGACGACTAAAAGCTTCCGGTATTCTAAAATCCAAAACTTAGCAGCTCTCTTACGGCCATAATTATCCACTCCAGTGAGTTGTGTTGAAGTTCTGTTTAAGAAATTCGTCCAGTTTTGACACGTTCTGACAACGTGTCTCTCCGTGGCATATCGCTGTAATGCATTTACAGCCACATGTAAATGTGGCTCGAAGCTTTTCTCCAAGGTTTTTTAGTGCTTCCCTGAAAGCATCCCTGTAGCTGATTGTCTTCCACAGAGGCTGAAGTCGGTTTTCCATCGTAGTGAGGACGTTTCTCTCCATTATCGGCGTCCCAGCCTGCATGAGAAGGAGTATGTTCTCTGGCTTGCTGCACCCCTTCAGCAGGTCCTTAAAGATGGCCTTCCCCTGGCGTGTAATCGTGTCCGGGCTCATGTTGAGGACTGTGGGTTTGGTTTCAGCCCAGAGTTTTTCAAAGAGTCGATCACAGATGGCCTTGTATTCCTCTCGAGGGTAGTCTCTCTCTCCTGATTTATCAATAATCATCTTGATCACGTCTCCGATCAGGCTTCTCACGGCTGTTTTTCTCCTGTCTACCTCTTCAGACTGGTCTTCCTCTGACTTGCTGGTGGATTCCATTTCTGGTTCTTCCAGTTCCAGCTCACAGATAAAATTTTGAACTGGATGGGAAACTATGAATCCAGGTAGATGTGAAGCCATTTCCTCTCTTTCCTCTTCAGAGCAAACTTGGGAACCTGTTAACTCCTCATTGCTGTCATCGTCCAGCACTGAAGAAGCCGACATCTGACTGTCCCACTCATTCACAGTGAAGGCAGATGAGGAATCATCAGAGCTGGACTCCGGTTCTGATTTGTTTTCCAGCAGATTTCCAGTCAACAAGATCTCTGGTTCAAAGAAGGCTTCAGTGGGTGATACTTCATCCAACTTTCGTTGCCCTTCTAGTTCCTGTGGCTCTTCGGTTGACTGACTCTCCGATACAGAGTTCTCCACATCTGCATCAACATCAAGAGGATCGAACGGCTCAGCAGGTGAGATTTGATCAACCTCAGGCTCCTCTTTGTGTATATCTGCGGTTCCCTGGACGTCTAGAGGAATAACGGCTGCCGTGGTCGTAGTTTTCTTCTCATCTTTGGACGGCTGAGCCTCTGCTACACATCCTTTAATATCTGAAAGGTTGTTGACATCTTCCACCTGGATCTCCAGCGTTGACTTGTTTTCAGTCAGAGAGGTTTCCTGTTGTTCCTGGATGATCAATGGAGCCACCTTTGACGAATGTTTGCCAGTGAAATTTCTGAAAAATCTCTTCATCTTCCCCATCAACCCTTCAGTCTTAGATTTCGGCTCACAAGTTGTACCGTCAGCTGGTTTCTTGAATTCTGATCTATCCAAAAAGTTCTGCAAGATCAAACTGGTTTCATCCACCATATGTCTGATTATTGACATGCCAGCTGCTTGCTCAACATGTTCTCTTGTAGGAGCAGCTGAGTCCAAGCTGTCATTGACTCTACCCATCAGATATTGCACAATGAGCCTGTTTAAATTGTGTGTGTGCTCGGTAATGATGTCTTCATTGATCTCCAGAAGTTTAGCAAAGGTTTCGGGAACTTTGTTTCTCAAGGCCACCTTCAAGTCCTTCATTGTGCAGTTTTCCTTGTGGAGACTTTGCAGAACGTTACATGTAAACAACTCCAAGATGTCTCCAAAAGTCTCCTGCAGAGCACAGGTGGTGCTGGGTTCTGGGTTCCCATTTGATAGTCCCAACCTCTCCTTCGGGGAGATGCTTTTGAAAAACGGTTGGACCGCAGCCATCAGGGCTTCCATGGTGACGGTCTGTGTCTCTATGGTTGGTGAACTCTGTATACTTGACATGATTATTTGTCAGGTTTGAAGATAAAATTCAGGTTTTCTGTGAGAACAACAGGCTCTGCAAGGAACAACTGCGAAGTGACGTTTAGGGGACTAGTACGAGCAAATAAAGACCCTGACCTATGACATCCGTCCACACGTCATAGGCATCAAACCCGCCCGCACAGCAGCCTTATGTAATTATGTACGAAGACACGTTGCGTCAGCAGCCACTTTACTGAGCATGTCAGACTATCTATTTATCTATTTAAATGATTTACATTTGGGATTATTCAATAATTTACAAGCGGCAGCCACCGCAGTCTGCATTTAATGCTTCCGGCTCATTAAGACAGTAGCGAGAGATGAGAGTTAGAATAACTAACTTTGTTACTGTGATAAACACTGACTGACAACATGCTAGCTGATGCTAATGTTGCAGGGTATAATACTATTAGATCTAATTGCTTTGATTATCTGCAGTTGTTTACCAATCGTGTCTCGATTGGTTTTGTCTGGTTTGATTATCTACATCTGCAGTTTGTTCACCGATCGTGTCGATTGGTTTTGTCTGACTCGATGTAGTGGACCGCGTTGCTGCTGCTCCTCCATAATAACACTGGAAGCGAAAGGAGTAACGTCGTGTCCGTGTCGTGTCGTATCTGCTTTCGTTTTTGTCCTTTACAGGTAAAATTCTGACTTATCACTGTCAAGCTTAAATACAGGTTTAAAGCTGTATTTAGGGTCACTGTTGGACCTCAGTGCAGCTTTTGACACTGTTGACCATGACATATTACTGAATCGACTGGAGAGTTGGGTTGGACTCTCCGGTCCAGTGCTTAACTGGTTTGAATAATACATAAAGAACAAGGATTTCTTTGTTTCAATTGGAAACTTCTCATCAAAGAGGTCAAAGGTCACATGTGGGGTACCCCAAGGTTCGATCCTAGGACCCCTCTTATTCAATATTTATATGCTCCCACTTGAACACGGTTGGTACAGGAAATAGTGTCACTAGCGCCCCCTTCATTTCCGGAATGCAATAGTCCCATTTCCATATAAGGTATGAGACTGACAGCGGTCCGTCCCCGCCCCTTTCTGTTTGCTGCAGCGAGGTGTACTTGGTTCATTACATTTGTCGAATGAGCAGGGAGTGTTTGTGGTCTCTGCGATAACTTGAGATTTCTTAAGAGTTATAATCACGTTAGATTTCTGGCCAGCTGCGTCTTGTGCTACATTTCTTATTACTGAGTGGCTATAACCACAATGTTTGTGTACAATGTTCAGCACTCAGTATGTGACAATGTAATGTTTAAAACTGTTCTTGAAATAACATAATAACACTGGAAGAGAAAGGAGTAATGTCGTGTCTGTGTCGTGTTTTTCCCCTTTACAGGATTATCACTAACTTGTTCGTTCAGCAGCGTAAATACAAACATCTGTGTGATGATCCAGTCCTGCTTCTCTCAATGATCAATTTTAGGGAAAAATAATTAACATTCAAATGTTACAAACAGACTTAATAATGCGTGTGTTGGTTCTCTGTTCCCATGTTATGGAGGGGGGACTGATTATTTCAGGAAGCTGAAATGTTTGGTTCCTCCCAAGTAACTTTGGCAAATAAAAAGCATCCGTTTCCAAACTCTCAATGGTTATGTGTGATTGTATGATTGAGACACCAAAAAATGAACAACTATAAATTTATTTTATCCAGCAATCTGTCATATTTTACATTACAACGGGATTTTCCAGAAAGCCATCACTCTCACCTTTTCAGGAAGTCTTCATTTTTCCTGCTCTTAACAATGAAGTATTTTTCCAGTCAGAAAATATTTACCAGTAATAAAGTAATTGAGGATCCAGAAATGTGAAGCAGACGGTTTCTATGGGTGGCGGGGCGTTCTGGATTCTGATTGGACAGCGCCTTCAGGGAGTGGGCGGGGCTTATCTGTCTGGTTTAACGTCTGGATGATGTGATGAAGCTGCAAGTGATGGGATTTTCGGCTCCTTTTCGAGATGCGGCTCTAATGGCTCTTTTTACTGTGGAGAGCCGGCTCTTTCGGCTCCCCATATATATTTTTGACATTATTAATTCATTAATAGCTTAAACCTAATTTTATAATATTTTGTTTCATTATTGACATTGTTAAGCACTTATGATGAGTAAAAATGCCGCATAACAATGCTATAGCAATACCGATGCGTGTGATGTCCGCATGTGCCTTTGCAGGTTGTTTGTCGAGCCTGCACGATAGGAAATGCTGACTTTGCACAGTCTGCACTCTACCCTGGAGCTTGATGTAGCATTAAAATGAGTCCAAATCTTGCTCCGTTTTCTGTCACTCATTTATTTTCACCTATTCAGTTCTCACACTGACTCCCCTTCTTTCTGTGCTTCTTGACGCTGAGTGAGTGTCTGTACATAAACACCTGCCGACAAACGCTATACAGCTTGGCCAATTGCCTGCCGTTTCCACAAAAAAAAGTGGAGATAAACTTTTTTTCAGTGTTTTCCCGCCAAATTATTAATTGAAACTATGTGTGATTGGTCAGATGTGTGGAGCACACGCTTGACATGAGGGCAGTGGACTGACCGAGGGAAAAAAACCTCTCCGCTCTAGCGCTGGCAGAAGAGCAAAACGCGCAAGAAGAGGAAGAAGGGGGAGAAGAGACAGCGAGGCACCGCAGGACAAAAAAAAACCGATGTGGGGAAAAACTATCGGCTCTGGCACTTGCAGAGCACAAGCACAACGACTGGGAGGCGGAGAGACAGCGATATACTGTAGAAGAAAACCCAGCTCCCAAATAGGATCCTAAAACGGCTCCCATTGTGGAGCCGGTTCCAATCGTTCACTTCAAAGAGCCGGCTCTTAGAGCCGGATCGTTCGCGACCGACACATCACTATTGTCGTGGCGGGAGCTAAAGGACCCCCTGAACTCTACGGACAGACGCTGAACGTCCCGGTTGCCTAGAGACGGACACTACGCAGCCGCAGTGAGCTGCTATCAACCCGCGTCTATTTTAAACGTCCTCGACCCGATTCCATGTCCTTAGAAGCAAAAACGCTTTAAAAAACAGACGTGAGTGAAAAGACGCGAATTATAAACTGAACAACTTCAGAGAGGATGGATACTGTGGACATCGGAAGACAAAAAAAAATGTGTCCGTCGTGGCGCAGTCTATATATCAGACAGAATGGATCATTAGAGGAACTGCAGACCCGCTAAAACCTAAAGAACCAGAAATCAGTGTCTCTTCATCCTCAATCATCTCCTGACGCTGATATGGTACAAAATATTTAGTTATTATTGATTCAGTTTCTTATTGTGATTTTAGTTGACTATTGTGGTTTGATTCTTTGCTTAGGATGTTGAGTTTGGATGATATTTAATAAATAATAGCATTAGCCAAAATAAGTGGCCATTTAAAGAACAAATCATACTAATAAATTAACAGTAAATATATAATTATTTCCTACATTATATTACTTTCTGTGTGTTTTATTCAAAAATTTTGATATACTGTATTTTATGAATAATTTGTTCAGTGGTCATTTAATGTATTTCTTCACTAATATTGTATTAATGTGGTTTACCAGTTTGGATAATCTGACTTCCTATCAATGAAGAAAAAACATGCTAAGCACAAATGCACCAGATCCAGACCTGTAGGCCAGGGCCGGTTCTAGACGGGGGCCGTGAGGGGTTCTGAAGAAATTCTACTAAATAAATGTCTTTTTTAAATATTCAGTGGTAGATATTGTTTTAAACCTTCACAATTTTATTTTAAGGTATTATCAAAATACATTAAAATTATTTTTTATAAAAATTTATTTAATGAACTAAACATTATGGTACTTCTGTTTTAACTGCTATATGAAGATAGGATCACACTTTCAATCTACTAAATCAGGATCTGCAGCCTGAATCTTCAGAGACACAAGTGACTCTTTGGTTCACATTGTTAAATAATGAAATATTGCTGTGTTTTTGTTTAATTCTTTTTTAGGTGTCTCCATAAAACACTGAGTATACTGCCCCCTCTATAACCAGCCTCTAAAGAAAACAATAAAGACCATTATATATATATATTTTTTAACCAGCTATAAGAGGTCAGACTTGTATCATCAGTGCCTTTATTCAGATGGCAATTTGCAATGCAAATTATAATGCTTTGTGATTTTTTGCAATGGGCAATGCAGTACTTAATTAATTTAGAATTATTTTTATATTTTTGAAGGAAATTGTGTACAGCATTGGCTTTATTTATTTGAATAGTATTTTGTAGTTCTGTACAAAATGTTATATATGTGCAAAATATTTGGATAAATAATGGGTTAGTCTGATCCTGGTCTTAGACTTGTTAATTACTCTTATTGGTCTTTTTTGAAGTTTGATTAGTGACTGTTATGTTGTTTTGTACTTAATTTCCCAAATCTCTCTGGAGTCATTTAAATAAGGTAAAACTAAAGAACAGTGCAGAATGATAGATTGTTTCTGTGTCTGTGAATAGAAAGGTGTTTGGTACTGAAACTATGACAGGCCCACTTCATGAACTGTGAACTGAAATATTAAAACCCCGACTCATCATGTCTACTTTTCCATAGATGGACATTCATTCTTGTTTAAAGAAAAAAGGCCAACAGCTGCATAACGTTCAGACAAAAATAAGGGTAATGCAATTTCTAAGAATGATTTTCAAATAAAGTTCAGGTTAATGACTAGTTTTCACTAGTCATTAACCTGAACTTCTACCTTGATAGTAAACTGGTTTTAGGTTTATTAATCCTATGCATTTAGTAAAATGTTCTTCAAATGACTGGAAATGCAGTTTTGAGTAGATTTTATTTTAATTTCTGGGAGAGCAGATCACACTAGGACCGTGTCTCTCCACAGCTGCTTGTGTCTCATTAATGTTAGCAGATGTTGGCAGGTATGATGTAATCTTGAGATTCTGTTTCAAACTGAGTATGTACACCTCTGGAAAAAATGTAAAGTTTCTCTATAAGTATATGTTTGAGTAAAATGAACATTGTTCTTTTATCCCATGAATTACTGACAACATGTCTCTTAATTTTGTTTGTGAATGTCTAGATGTAGAAAACTGCACCAACAAATATCTTCTTAGCCTTACTGGGGGCTAAGCACCCCTTACGGTCAGATCCTAGAATCGCCCCTGGGTACTGGTCCATTTTATCAAAGTAGATGCAATGATGACTCAAACTTTTACAAAGCAAAACAACAAATTAGAAAATAGAAAAAAATTCAAACACTTTTTTAAGCAAGTTCTTTATGTGTTATATAATAAGTCCACCCAACAAAGCGTTAGTTCCAAAAATATATATTAAAAGGCAATAATTATTGTGACAGTCATGGTAAGTTTGAGTGCAACTTCTAATCACACCTGCAATGTTTTACAGTGTAATGTTGAATGGCATATTGTTATTTTCAGCTTTGCTTCAAACAACATTGGATTAATAGGGAGGAAGTTGAGAGCTACTTCCTGTTTCTGACCTCACTTTCGTCTGGATCTGAAAAAGAGACGGTGGAGATCGCTTCATGATGCAGAACGTGAATTATGAATGAAGGTCGATAAATTTGCTCTCTAATGTGTTTCGGTTGAGCTTTTCAGGCTCGCAGAACATCTGCTATAACATTAATCCAGGTCTTGGATTGTTCTGCTGCAGCAGCTGTGTCGGCTCTTACATTAGTGCTGAGTGTATACATGTGGCTGTCTGCTGAATGCTGCTGACTGTCACTTCATGCAGCTCTAGTGTTTCTGTTTTTGCTCCTCCGCACCTCTCTCTCCCTGTGTGCAGATTTGCAGTGTATAAAAGCCTCTCTGCTGAGGCTGCTGCTCTGCAGAGGAAAACTAAAGGATCCAGAGGAACCAGAAAAGCGTTTGTCATCTTCTAGCCGTGAGTAACGCACGTCATAGTTTGTGCAGTTAGATAAAGTAGAGCTTAATATTTATGCATACTGATCATGTGAATGGACTGCTTTCTCTGAGTTTGCAGTGGCAGATGACTCAGCATTTTTTCTATCCTTGTTTTGAACTGTAAAAAAGCCAAGCAAACTTACTGTATAGTGGACACTAATGTTTAATACAACCTTGATTTTTGACAGGGTAGTAGATAAATTATATTTTGCATGACTGGTTCATCAAAGTGTGGACCTGATTTGGTATTTTGGGGATGCCACCCCCCAGTTGTTTGTCCTACAGAGATTGATCTGTTGAAACCCTGGGTGATCCTATGTGATGCCTCCTATTCAGAAACCAAATACCTCGGCTTTTGCCCGTTTGCTTTTTGTCTGCTGTGTGCTGAATCAGAGTACCAGACATTTGTTTTTGAAATCTGTCTGCGCGGCAGACTCCTCATAAACAACAAACCAAGAAGACATGTTTAGCTAGTGATCTAATATATTTTTCTTTGCAGGCCTTGAAAACCCATATTTACCCTGTAACCATGGCTAGAAACCTGCTAAGGAATCCCTGTGGAAATGGTGAGATGTCTTTTTGTTTCTTCTCTTATGCAGGTCCAAACTGTACCAATAATGTATAAAGGAGTCAACACTAGACTATAAGGGGTTGTGGTGACACAGACATTTAGAGTTGTGTGTCATTAGCATAAGCATAGTAGCATATATTGTAACATAATACAATCTGAGCAACGAGGCAGTACTGTTGGCTCTACACGGAAAAGATCCAAGAACAGAGCCTTGAGGAACTACAGTTTATAAGCTTCATACAAAACAGTGTCGTGGTGAACCTTTTTGGTGTGTCAACTTTTAAAGAGTTTTCACTACATGTGATGTATATTTCTTTAAAGGTCCATATAAAAATCTGATACTTTGCAGTTTTAGCAGAAGTTTCAATGTTCACTTCCAGAGTGACACAATGTCACCAAATTCCCCCAAATCTCAAGATAGTCTAAAGATGATTCGTACTATCAATTATCATCAGTCAATATGTTTAATGAGAGCTAAGCATCACATAGCATCAACATCATTAGCATTGTACAAGATTTATCATTTAGAAATAAATGATAAATCTGTACAAGATGTACAGATTCAGCATTGTACATATTGTATGTCTTTAGCTATGAGCTAAAAAAACTAATAATTAAAAAAATATATATTTGAAGTTTTTATCTTGGACATCAACACCGGACCAATTAACCCACAAAGCAATTTGAATTAGTGAGTGAAATTTACTCTGAGGAATGTGACGTACTGGTTGTGACTAATATGTAATCAGACCTCCAAAACATACATGTTTTAAATAACCTTTACATGATGGCCAATTGTATTTTGGCTGAAAGTGAACAAGTAAGCTCTGGTGTCTTGAGATTGAAAGATTAATTCTAGATTTAGAGATAAGCTACATAGTGCTACAATTAGCCATTTGAGACTGAATTTCCCTTCTAGAGCAGCTGGAATCCTGGGAGCTGACAGAAAACGGTGGGAACCAGTGGAAAGTGGAGGACATGCCAGGAGACTGTGGTCATGACTTCTGCACTGAAGAAGTGACCAAATATTTTGTGACTTCCTTTGAGTGAGTGGTTGTTATCATTTGTGTTACAGTATAAGACAATTATACCACATGTAAATAAACCTGTTACGCTACCATTCAGACCTGTCTGTCTTTAGCACCAGCTTTAATACGCCTAATGTCTCATGCACCACCTGAACTCTGATTCTATAATTCTCATCAGCGGTGGACAAACTTTCACTCATCTGCAAATGCACTCAGTGGAGCTGTTTCTTCGCTAAGAGCTTTAGCACTTTTGCTAACTTTGAAAATGTTTATCGTACTTAGCTTCCCTTGAATTCATTTTTTCCGGATAAATACTAAGGCGCTAATTTACTTAGATGTTTTTTAAACTTTCATTTGAAAGTTTAAGATCTGTGTTGAAGTTTTGATTGTCGACTATTTTTTAAGTAGTTAGAAGTTAATTCACATACTCTTACTATGAAGTGGGTGAAGACAGTTTGTGCAGCACTTCCGTTTTCTTTCCTCGAGTTTTATTTTGTCCAATAACTTTATTTAAAAAAAGAAACAAACAAAAACAAAGTACAACACAGTCAGCATCCAAGACATAGACATGGATACAATGTCTATGAGCAATATAGAACATATCAATTATAATGTCAAAATTAAATTAGTGTAGTCTTTCAATGGCAGTTATAATTTGAATGGAAGTTAGTGCTTTAGCATGAGCTTCTGCTAAATACTGTATTGGTGTTATTCTTTAGTGTAAGCAGAACTCATGTTTATGATGACTGCATTAAGGTTAGAGCAACTAATGTTTGAGTTAGCGGTGCCCACCACTGAACCTGATTTAGCTAACTGCTAACAATCGTCCCCATGCATTATCCTAGGCTTTGCCTAAAAAGGCAGGTGATCGACCTGATAGAGGAGGGTTACAGCCCAGAGCAGCTGGACGCTCAGCCTCCTGTCACAGTGAAAGACTGGTAAGACTTGAACATACAGGTAAGACAGACGCTTTGCATCAGGATGCAATCACACCAGCCCTGTTTAGTCAGCTTTAATCAAATTCTAGTTAGTCAAGAAAGTCCGGTTTGTTTGGTGAGGTCTGAATGCTCAATCCAACTTTGATGCAGACCAAAAAAATCCAAACTCTGGTCTGCCTAAAAACCTCGGTCTGGATTCGGTTCGAATGCATATGTGGATGCAAGTGGACTAGTGACCGATCCAAAAGCAGGAAGCAAAGTATAGCGCAGGCCATTCTGGGTCTGGAATAAATACAACAGTCCAGCATTTATACCAAAGACTAAAAAAATCCTACAACTGTCAAAATCTCCATTTTGATTAGCTTTTGTGAAGAAGGAAGTTGTGCTGGTCTTTTTCTGAGGTTTTTGTGTTGTTTCCTTCAGTAGATCTTGGTACAGAACCACCACAGGAGATGAAGTTTTTCAATTAGTCTGGATCATTTGACAGATTCCAATGTGAAAGCGAGCCGCACCAGTTGAATACAGGTAGATCTTCCAACTATCTGGGGGTCGGGTTGCGGAGGCAGCAGCCTAAACTGAGAGACATGGACTTTCCTCTCCCCAGCCACTTGGAGAATCCAAAGTGGCTGGGGAGTCCCAAGGCGTTCCCAAGGCGTTCCCAGTTCATCCCAGAAACAAAGTCATAGTCTGGACTTCCTCTGGATCTCCTTCTGTTGGGATGTGCCCTGAACATCTCACCAGCGAGGTGTTCAGGAGGCTGGTGAGATGGCTTTGAGAGCCCTGGTGGATCCAGCTGCACATTGTCCAAAGTGGCCAGAGCCCACAAATAAACACTTTGCTGCTGCATACAAACTGGTGTGACTAGAAAAAAAATGGTTTCCATTGCAATTTTGCAAAATACACACATATCAAAATGGTTAATAAGCATGATTTCCCCCACGCCCCCACCCCAAGTTGTCAAGCTTTCATTAAGCAAATTTATTTTTGTAATTCCAATTACATAATTTTATCATCAGTGGAAACACAGCTTGTGATGTCATCCTGCAGGTTCTGTGGCAGGACCGACTGCGGCTGCACCTATCAGATGACATCCTGTCTGCTGGATGAGAATAAAGAGGTTCTGCAGGAATACATTCATGATCCGGAGACTCTGGACCCCGAGGCAGACTCCTCATGGAGACAGGTTTTCAGATGCTTTCGTCTCTAATAGGAAAATAAAACCAACACATCTTGCAGTGAACATATTATCCAACCAACTATACAACCAGCAGTCTGCTTTCCCTTCCCTTGTTCATCTCCAGGTCACTCATACGTTTTATGACTACGGCCCTGGAATGCGTTTCATCTCATTCGAACATGGAGGATGTGACACCAGTTACTGGGAAGGCTGGTTTGGAGTTCGGGTCACTGGGAGCTCTGTGACGCTTGACGTCTGAACCAGAGGAGAAACGAGAAGAGGAGGATGGAAACAAGTATAGCCAAGAATAAAACATTCATTTATTAATCTTAGTTTATTTTAAATACTGTAGCAATTGCAGTATTTTCAAAGCAGCTGTTTGAAATCTTTTGGTTCAAGAAACTAACGTTCACACAAATAGGCACCTTCACTTTACTAACCTTTATATATTCAACCCAAAGCTTGCTGGACTAACCTTAAATTAGCCTCTAACTACTCTTTGCACTAATCAGCAATCCTTTAAATATTAATCACAGTAGTAAAATAAACTATTGCATGCAATCCAGAATGTGTTGACATGCACTGGTGATTTATTATTCATGGCATTGAATTACTTCCAGCCACATGGACTTCAGTAGGATTTTATGTGTTGGACCTACACAAAATAGAGCTCAACTGTGAGAAAGAAGATAAATGATGTTACCATGAAATGAAGACCCCCGCAGCACTGAAAGCGCCTGTAGTAGCGAGTTGCTAACAACTAATGAGAAAAAGAGCATCAACTGTGGCAACTTTTCTTTTTATATTCTTAGGTTAAGAGAAAAAAACAACCAAACAGATGGGAATCCGAGCTCACACACAACCACACCCAAAGGTAGATTAAAGAGCCAAATTAACCAAACAATAATGTTATAGGATATATAGTCAGAATTCTAATTGACTATATTTCTGTTCTGCTTCCTCATTAAATGAAAACGACACAATTTAAAATATAAACTGAATTTTTTAAATGAAGATTAGATTCAGACTGGGCTGACTGTCATTTTTGTAACTCACGTTGAGCGTTTTCAAACATTCTTTATTTCGTGTGCGGTTGTTAGTGGGTTTGGAAATGACTTTAATCTGAATATATACATTTTTCTATGTTAGACATCAATAACTGGAGTTTAATTTCAACATATTTTGTTCAAAAATGTCACCTTCTTGAAATAGGCCCTATAAAAAGGATCACTGACAAGTTGATTTGAGAGAATTTTTACATTTAATTTTTTTAAATTTTGAAATATTCCAATTAATTTAGTATTAAATTAATCCTTAATGTTACTTAGTGAATTTTCAATTTGAATAAACTGCAGAGAACATGTCATCCAACCAACTATACGGTTGTAATTAGTGACGCTGGGAACACACTACTTCACAGATCTTGAAAAGACCTGGAGTTTATACACCAAGAGAAGTGTCAGCAATTTTTTGACAACAAAAAAAATTGCTGAAAATATTTTCCCATTTGAAGGTGGACCTTTCATTACAATACCGAGAACATGTGTCATCTTTGAGCATGTTTGATGCTATAGTTAATATTTGGATATTATACTTTGCAAAAAAAAATCTGAAAACATGTTTTCATTTCCAAAATACTCCTATAAAATCATCTAAAATGTTAGCAAGAAACAAAGTTCATAAAATATCACACATTCGAACAAACCTTTTCATTAAATCAAAACAGAACATACGTACAACAGCAACTATTAATCTTTATAGTACAAAGTTTGTAACAACACATGCCAATCAAATAGTGAAAACCTTTTTGAAACATTTTTTAAGGTTTTACAGCCTTTGGATGTTAGAAGTTTGCAGACAGTAGTTAATACTCTCAGGAGTCTGAAGACATCACTTACTGATTCTAAACAAAATAAGCTGATCAAAAGTAGAAGCTCTGAGAGGTAAAGGTCTCTCTGCTTTAAGTAATATCGCATCAAATTATTAACCTGATCTTAAATAATTTGATAACTATTTAAAAGAAAATGTATATTCTGCAAAAAATACTAGGTGGTTTTACCCGGCACGTTTGCATCGACGGGCTTTAGCACAGTCCGAAACATTGGAACAAAATGTTCTGTGACAACAAAATGAAACAGAAAATTACATTTCTTTTACTGTTGAAACTTCTGATAGAGTTAACTCAACCTGGGAGAATCGCTTCAAACTACAGGAAGGAGACAGTTCCACTGTTCTCTTCGACTTCCAGGAACTTCAAATGTCGACCCAGTTAAATGCTTTAACTCAGTTTACGTTTTAAGTTAATAAAACAAATGTAAAAATACAACAAAAAAAATTTATTGATCGGAAATATATCAACTGCTCTAAAGCAGCATGTCATTTGTTTTAAGCAGTGGTGGGATTAATCGCGTTCATTGAAGAGTTTGTAATTAATCCCATTTTAATGCAAAACTATGTTAATCAAATAACCAACATTTTCCATTCAATGCCTCTTCTTGCTGCTAAATTATTGTATACACAGACATACGAGTCCAAAAACACAGATATTTATTATTTTTAATCTGTTATTTAGGTTATTCAATCATCATTTTGATGCAAAGTTCAATTTGGGTAGAATAACAGAAACGGATCCACGTGGAAGGCGGAAGAGGAGCTACTGCTGTTATTCTCCTTGCGACTGCATCTGTTTGCAAAAGGTCTCAAACTGCTGCTGCTCCAACTCTGTCATCACCTTGTTCAATGCATATATCTGAAAATAAGAGAAGCAGACACAAGTAGGAGTAAAAAAGGAAAAGAGCCCAGAAGACCAACCAAAACATCATTTGAGTATCTACAGTTTAAATTTGCAGTGAGGATGGGATACCTCTGCTCTCTGTCGCTGTTTGGCCTCCTGCTGTGCAGACTTCTGCTTGGCTCTGTCTCCTCTGGTCGGAGTCGAGTTCAGCTTTGGTCTGTCCTTGCGGCAGGCCGGCTCCATGGCGTCGCTTTAATTCCACCTGAAAAAGTCCAAGAGAGAAACTTTTAACCTGAAAAATCTTGACAGGGGGACAGATTGATAAATGTAGTCAGAAGAAGGTTCTACTGTGCTTCCAAAGGTTTTTCCACATCGCATTACGTTACACTAATATTTCAAATGTTCTTTTGTTTAAAATAAATTCTAAAAAGTGTGACATGCATATATGTTCACCTCCATTTCTTTTAATTTAAGAGCAACCAATTGAACTTGAAAATGCAGCTGAGGTTCACACCATCCTCAAACATACAGCCACAAAAGCATATTCATCAAATCAAATTTTATTTGCATGGCACAATTCAGCAGCAAAGTGCTTTACATCATAACAAACACAAAAACACAAAGTCATGCAACATAGAATCAACAATCAAAACACGACATTAAGTCAAGTGCCATCATTAAATTTGTAATTGATTACGTTTCAAATACAACTCTAAACAGGTGGGTTTTTAGTCGAGATTTAAAGGAAGTCAGTCTTTCAGCTGTTTTACAGTTTTCTGGAAGTTTGTTCCAGATTCATGTGAAAATGGCTCAGTCAAAAAAAGAGCAGGTAAAGACATAAACCCAAACACTTGAAGATGTAGCTGCAGCTAAAGGTGCTTCTACAAAACAAAAACTGACAGGGGTTCATTTATGCACTACTCTAAAATACACTTAAAGTAGCAGCTCTAATTGGACAAAGAACTTCAAGAGGTGTGAATACTTTTGAAGGCGTTGCACCTGCGCATCAACGCAACGCCGTTAACTTAAAGTCCAGGTGCTTTTGGAGCATAACTAATTAATTCGAAGCTAATAAACAGACGTATGTGAAAACTACACGTTCCCATAGCAACATGTTACTCTGAAGTCAAAGCAACTACCAATATTAATGTTAAGTGAGAATATTTATCGGGGCAGGTTGTTCTACGCCTAAATAGTCTATTAGTCGTTAAAGTTAGCGTATTAGTCAGTTCAGCTAACATTAGCCTGCTATCGGTTTGGTTTTACACGCTGACGTCTCAAATATTAGCAACATTAGCATTCTGATCGTGGTAAACTCACCTGCGATATGAGTCGAAGTCAAATGAAGCAATACAAGGAGGCTTTCATTAGCACTGAGAATTAAAACTGGCTGTGGGAGGCTACTAGCAGACAGAACAGCTGTTCTCTGTGTCACAAATAAACAAACCCGTGTTCAGCTGTATAAAGCTCATTAGTTCCGGTCAGGAATTTTCTTGACCTTCTATTTTTTTAGGTTTAATTTTTAAATATTGTGTTTTTCTAACTTTGAAAACCTCTATTTTTTGTTATGAAAATTAACTTTTTGATTTTTATACAGCAAATATAAAGTGCTTTAGCATCAAAACGTAGGAAAAAAATATTTAGACGTGACGCCGCTACCCCATGACTGAAATCAGTCTCTTATTAGCAAACTGGTAAACTAAAGTGTTATAATAACAAATTTGATCAATATTTATCAAGGAGGCTTCTTTGCCCCCAAGTTCCACCAAGAAAAGATTATTACACTCAAAGCAATTGCTAATAATAAAGCTATAGAACGCCAACGCAATTGCTTTCGGTTTATTTCAAATGCAATGAACACAGAGACGTAGAAGACACTGGAAAAGAAAAAGAAAGGAAGAGAAAGTTTAAATGGACAGAGACAGATAAGAATAGAGTAGATAAAGAAGGATAAAGAGAATACCTGGTTGAGTTTAGCTAGACTACTCTTTCCAACCCACTTTGGGGATTGTTGTATAGAATATTATTTCTGTTCATCTTCTTAACAACATCGTTTCTATTGTCTACAAAAAGATCTTAAATCCACTTTTTTGCCATAACTAACTGCTATCACTACTTTCTCTTGTGTTTTGATCAGGGAGAACCAATAGGTCTGACCACCAGATGTCGCCCTTGTATTACAGATCATCTTTGAATCCCAGTCTAATACTTGTATGTGACATGGCACATAATAAAAAGAAAATACTTACAAAGGCGTCTAGTGAAATGAACTGCTAGTTTAGCTCTTGAATTCATTTTTGAATCAGAAAAGTCAGCTGATAAGCGGACCGGGGTGCATGATGTGCAGACCCCCTCATGAAGCCTTCTCAGCGCATACATCAGCTGGGTGGTGAGTGAGTGTGATGGTGGTCCAAGAAACATTCACCACTGCTGAAACCAAAACAGCCACCAATGGCAACACAGAATAACCAAACACCCTCGTGTATGAAGTGAGCAAATTGTCCTCTTGTGCCAAACAACCTTACAGCATCTGCTGCTAAGATGGAGGTTTGAAATGCGCTTCTCTTCTCTCCACACCATAGAGAATAATCGAACGGCACACCAAACGGTTTACCTGGATTTCTCGGCCAGTGGCTCTATTTTGGAACAATATCCTCCCAAGAACTGGTGCCGAACTCGGCAGACAACAGCTGGCCATGCTGCCCCAAAACACACCACAGGATAAATGGAAGGAGTCAAACATGCTTTATTTACACTTTATTTCGGTATCACAAAACCTATTTTTATTTCCTTTTCATATTCTGCAGTTCATGCAGTTTCATAAAAATCCCCTAACTTCCATTTAAACGAATTGGACAAGCGGTCCACAGAAACCTGGGAATGATGTGTAGGTTCTACATAAAATAAACTTTTCAGTTCACTTGAGTGGCACGAGTGAACAAACTGGGAAGTCAGAAAAGCCATCATGGCCGTCGCCACCCAGAGAAAACCCGGCTGAAAGACGTCACGGTGCTAACCACGTCGTTTTGACTGACAGGCTGTTTCTGGGGAGTAAAAAAACGCAAACAGCCACAGTGATGACTGAGCGAAAGTTACATCCATCTATCCACCCATCCATTGTAAAAGCAATTAATTTAAGAACATTTGTAAGAAGGATGAAACATGATATTATTTTATGCCAAGCCTCTTTACTTGTGAGTTATTTGCAACATCTTCCGAGAAATGTTTTCTTTTAGTTTCTTTTGCTTTTTCTACATACCTTTTCCAGTGGTCTTTTTCCAAATAATTTGTGGGAAAATCAAACTGAAAATGAGTTATCCATTTTCAAGAAGCACTAAAAATGTCTGAGTTTTTGTGCAGTGATTTAAAATGTATCTTCATGAGATGTGGGAGTCTCTTAGCCAGAATTACCTGGAAGCTTCCAGCTTCCTGTAGGCCTGCAGCTGAAGCTAAGGGACCTGCGCACGCTGTCAGCCAGCAGAGCTGCAGCTACAGGGCTGATCTGGAGGCTTAAATGAATGCGCCGTCTACATGTCACAGTGGTTGTGCTGTATAGTTCATATGTTTCCACACTTTAAGTCCATGTGTTGTTGTGTTGAGAGGTTCTTTTGAAAACAGCTCTGGTCTATTTGAGCTGCTTCATCATTAAAGACCATTTATCCAATCAGGGGTATAACTTACTGCCAGTGAGATGGAAAACATTATTCCAAAAAAACAAGATGCCATCTTTGCAGAGCTCAGATCGTCGCTGTGGCAACAACTTTTGTGAGAAAATGAAGAGTTACTTATTATGTTCTGGGCATATAGTACCATTTTATAGCACTTTATGTACAGTATATCCCATGTAATTTAGAAAATACTTCCTCATACAGACGTCCACTGGTGTCAAAATATGTTTCAAATGTGAAGGGCTGAAAGATGTGATATACACAACAAGAAAACCTGTCTATCAATGCCTAAATGAGTAATGTGATGCAGGAGAAAAATCTACAATCTGTATTGACAAAGAAAGATTTAAGAAATGTTCAAAATGATTAGGATTATTAAAATAGACTTTACTTTTCTATACTAACCTGTTATTGTTAGATGCTAAGTTATAGTTAGGAGCCTTGTTCTTTAAATTAAGCTCGCTCTCCAGGGGTGAGTCCAGTTCTGACTGCTCCTTCACACCAGCAGACCTGAACATACAAACTGACGACAACCTCCTAACCCCACTCACCAGCCCCCTGCCAAAACACACACACACACATGCCCCCCCCACACACACACACACAGAGACCAAAGCACACTTTGTACAAATCCCTGTAGACCTGTACATATCCATACACACAAAGTCTTTCAGGAATAAAAATAAATGATCATGGCGAATGTGCCTAAAATAACTGGTGGCACATACAAACACACACTTACTGTACACCCATACAGTATGTAAAGCCAAGACATGCACACAGTTCGACTTTTTTCTTTGCAAACATAAGCCCCAAAAGACCTGGAGCCGCCAAAGCAAACATCACACAGCAACCAGAAAAAAAAAAGAACGATATGAACAGGATGTGACCTAACAAGAAGAGGTCATATACATGCATATACTACACTAGACCCCACAGCACACACACACACTGATCGCATGTTAGCTTTTAGAGGTTTCAGTTTTCTGATCTTATGCCTTCTTAACCCTAATCAACCTCCCTCTAAACTGTTGCAACTGTTCTTCAACCACTGAGCTGCGGGGGCAACAAGTTGCTGCAAAGCATCTCAGCCGTGTCTTCAGACGTAAAGGAAGGAGGTCAGAAAAAATGTAACTCAAGTCTCATGTTCACCAAATAAAAGTCCAGGAAATAAGTTCCAATCCAAATTTTATGGTAGGAATTATTTTAAAGAATGGTAGTAAATATCAAGAGCCAGTAGTCCTCAAAGTTTTGAGAAATTCATGAAAATTTCCTAAAATTAAATTCTAGTCACATTTTATTATCAATGCAAGTCGATAATCTATAACTATTACCCATAAATGTTCCAATAATGTCAAAACCTTAAGTATGAACAAAGTCCATACAATGAAGTTAAGGTGTAAATCTATAGACCTGAAAAATCCCAATTTTCCTTGTAGTCTAGTCAATGTCAAATGGCAAGATATCAGGAGCTACAGATGTGTTCACAGCACCAAGGGGGAAAGACTAGCCATCAGATTTTAAAGGGTTTGGTAACAGCCAAACCAGAGTTTCCTCAGCTCCTGTCATGCTCACTGTTCTCCTTCCCTCAGCCTGCCTCACTGGTCTCCCCTCCCAGCTGCACCCAGTTCCCAATCAACCACCTGTCCCCTGTGGCTAATCAGGCTCCCCATTCTCCTTCACAGACTGCTGGATTCTGCCTAACTTAAGTTTTGTATATGTTCAGTAACGTCTCTAAATATAATATCTCCAACTTCAATCACTGCAACAGAAAACGAAATAACATTGAACTGATGAAATGGATGAATTTGTACTCAAAGTAAAAATTGTTATTGTTGGTTTTTAGTCTGTCTTTGAAATTGCTGAAATTTCCTGTTTTGATTTAATTTAATTGTGTGTTTGATGTTATTTTGTGATGTCCATTTATAATGTTTGTAAAATATTACAATTATTGGGGCAGTTGATTTGAATTTTGTGTTTTGATTTTGTTTGTGTCTTAAGTTGTTTTTTTTGTAATATTTGTAAAAGCATGATTTTATTGTAATGTTTGTGGTGTGAACTGTAGAAAGTAGAGATCCTTAAATTTATACATAAAAAAGTGATAGAGCCCACAACTCTCAGAAACTCTAAGGTCTATTTCATACCTCCCTAATTGAATGCCTCTTGAACATATCTATTTTGGGAAAGTCAGGACAGAAATTTTGCCTTTTCAGGAAATTCTAACTTGCCAACACCTTTTTTTACTCCCTCAAATCAGTTGTTACTGCTAAAATCTGTGTCTTGCCTCAGGATAAGTAAAATGCTTTTGTGCCACAAGGGGTCAAGGCTGAAATGCGCAGCTGCCTGCGCATCTGTGTGGACATACTTGTTCAGCATAACCAACCTGTGTTTCCTCACACACAGCCAGAAATGTTCCTCTAATTGCCATCGCTCACCTCCTACACGACTCCGTCTTACTCCTCGGCATCGGCGAGAGTCGGGCACAGGAAGAGGAGCGAGGAGGAGCGCGGGGTTAGGCTGATGAGGGTGATGGTGGTGCTGCACAGGAGGAGGACAGAAGGGGAACAGAGGGTCCTTTAAGTCCGCCCTAGGAGACAGCGGGGTCAGTGTGTTTGGCCTGGCCGGCTTTCACCCGTCTCTGCCTCTCACTCTCACTTCTCCCTCTCTGTCCCAGGAGCTGCTTCTCATTAAGCCTATTTGGTTTGGCCGACTCGCGCTGGCACTTAGCAGCAACACGCTTGCTGTCACGAGCGCGCTCCGACGCGCCTCGCGACCCACGCACACACGTACAGGCCGCTTTTGTTTGTTTTGGCCGCGACAAGGTGCCACTTAGCAGACCTCTAAACGCCAACGATCCGCCAAACACACCACGGTGTTTACTTTCGCCAAGCTTGGACTCATTCATACACACACATAAACATGCAGAGACAGGGCTGTAAACATGGAGGACCAGCTAAAATATGAATTCAAAATGTCTTTCTAAATCACAGGAGTTTAATGGTAACCCGTAAAGCGATAATGTGTATTGTTTTGTTTTTGCATGAGTAATCAAATGATGCTCTTTTAAAAAAACACGTCAGTATAATTAGAATATAATCATACGTTTCAACTTCTTTTCCAAAATTTCAACTTTTTCACAACGACTTGTGAAGGGGGATGAAAAAAGATACATGGCTGTTTCATAAGAACCTAAAAAGAAAACAATTCTGAACCCTTTCAAGGATTCAGCACTAAATAAAATCAGCAACCATTTGGCCTTCACTGAGGAAAAAAAAGCAGGTGAACCAACTTGAGCCTCTCCAAGTAAATATACTCGGTTTATTAAGTTGTCATGTTCAGCAAACATAAATAAAGTTTGACAAACTTTATTTATTTAATTCCTTTACATGTAAAAACTTTACTCATTTTTTCAGCAGCAGCTCCATTTACAGTGTTCAGGAACCCCTGAACCTCTGTGTATGTTGGACCTACTTGCAGTTCAGTTTACGTACATTTTTTGAGGATTTTTCAGTGGAACTTTGGATAATTCCCAGAAAATTTCCTCTAACATATTTTTTGTAGTGCATATTTATTGCTTTTTTTTTTTTTTTTTTTTTTTTAGAATTTCATCTGTTCTAATGGAGCCTTGGCGAAAATTCAAGCTGGGAGACTTGACCCAGCTTCTCCTCATCATCTAATCACCACGCCTGGCCGCAGCCAACCCAGACCGGAGCTCCACGCCGCTCCAGCCAATCGTTGTCCAAGGACGCCTTTAAAAGTTTAAGCTACCCTGGGGTCTTCCTGCTCGTCAGCCGTGCTTTGATTAGTCCGCTGATTCGCTCTCGATCACATCTAATTCCGATTCAGACGATCCATTTGCCTCCCCCAACCTCTTTCCTGTCGATCCGGTTCTTCAGCCTTCTCCCGATTCGCACCGCCTTACCTCGGCTCTCATCTTTTCAGTGAACCTCCTCCAGCACACCGTCTCCTCCCTCGCAAATCGGCTCCAAGAGCGCTCCCTCACCGCGCCAACTCAACCACTGGCTCCCACCAGCGCTCTTCCCCATGCGCAGGCAGAGCCGATCGAATTCACTCTGGCCAACTCCCTCCCTGGACGAGTCTCAGGTAAGACGTATCCATTCGCTCCCCGTCTTTGCCTCACAAACCTCCTGAACACACCGTTGTGTCTCCTCATTACCGTTAGGCCGCTCCTATGCTCTCATCTCTCCCAAACTGCGATCTAAGATCCTGCAAGGACAATACGCGAACCTCGTTTCTCTCATTCTTCCGTCTCCTGAAGTGGATCAGCGTGTCTCCTCGACAGATGGACTCACCGCTATCTTTAAATCCAGCGATCCCCGCCTGTCGAAGAATCTCTCCATTGGAGAGTTTCTGGCTGCCTTCAGCGTCTATCGCGACGTCATATGCTCAGTTTATCCAGACCTCCGCACAGAACTCGACTCGTATCTCTCTCTCATTGCCGATCTTAATCTCAAATGCAACAGATCTCTATTTTACCAATATCATAAAGCGTTCGCCCCCAAAGCTGCGACAACCCTGTCCCAATCCGGCATCTGCAGGGACTGGTCGGTCCTGGACACAGAACTGCTGATCATGTTCACTCAGGCCTCATCATGCCTCACATGTACCGCAGTCGGCCACCAGAGCGCGCTCTGCCCCACAATCCCTTTAGCCGCCTCCGCCCCTGCCCCCCCATTCCAAAACCCCCCTTTTCTCTCCGTTACTCTTCGGTCGATCATGCCATCTCACTTATTAAAGCAAGAGGGCAGGGCGCCTGCCTCGCTAAAGCTGAGATCACCTATGCTTTTAAAGTAATGCCGGTACACCCCTCCGACTGGCATCTCCTAGGTGCCAAGTGGAAAGGCTCCTTCTATTTCACCGTAAGGCTTAGTTTCAGCTGCAGGAGTAGTCCCAGTCTGTTCGACAACCTCTCCGAAGCGCTGTGCTGGATACTTCTCAACGTCTCTAGAGTACCCGCGGTCCTTCACCTCCTCGACGACTTTCTCCTCGTCAACCCCCCACCGCCTCGCCCGGTCCATCACTGTCTGCACTTCGCCAGCTTTTCATCTGAGTAGGCGTTCCTCTTTCTGCTGAGACAACAATCGGCCCTGCTACATCGCTCAAATTTCTGGGGATTACACTCGATTCAGTCTCCATGGTCGCTTCGCTGCCCGCGGATAAACTGTCCCGAATCCGAGAAGTCTCCCGCTCTTTCGTCTCAGTATCGATAGTCTCTAAATGCCAGCTTCTCTCACTGCTGGGCCACCTTAACTTTGCCATGCGAATAATCCCCCAGAGCCGGTCCTTTATCTCGTGCCTACTCGATCTGGCCAACTGGTCCCCTCACTATTAGACCGCATCGTCTTGGATGACGGCTGCTGCTCAGACCTCGCGTTCTGGCCGAAGCTACTTTCTGACTGGAACGGCATCTCATTCTTCTATAATGACGTCATCCTTTCAGCCGACTCGCTTCAGTATTTTACAGACGCGGCCCTGTCTTCCGGTTTTGGGGGCTTCTTCAAAGGAAAATGGTTCGCTGGGAAGTGGCCCCCCACTTTTCCCCAGTCCGAGTCCTCGGCTTTTTATGAAATAGTCCCTATCGCCATAGCATGCTGCCTTTGGGGCTGTCTTTGGAGCAGAATGCGTATCTCGGCTCGCTGTGACAATGCCGCCATGGTTCAAGCTATCAATAAAGGACGCTCTCCCTCCAGATCAATCATGCCTTTCATCCACCATCTCGTCAGACTCCAGACCCCGACTGACGCCTATCAGTCTCACCAAGCTGCAGACCCCGACTGACGCCTATCAGTTTTGGCAGACTGCAGGCCCCAACCCACGCCTATCAGTCTCATCAGACTGGCCCTACCAACGTGGCGCGCCTATCAGTCGTCCGACTGCAGGTCAGCCAGGCCTCGGCCCGGCTCCCTCTTTTGGGGGAAATACTATCCCGAGCTCGCCGAGCAGACCTCCTGCTCACGGCGATCCTCGGCTCACGGTCTTCTGCCGGGTCTGAGCGCCAAAGAACTTGTACCATTAGATATTTTTAACTGCTACTTTCTTCTCTGTGTGAGTCTCTCCAGATTGAAATGGAGCCTTGGCAAAAATTCAAGCTGGGAGACTCGACCCAGCTTCTCCTCATCATCTAATCACCACGTCCGGCCGCAGCCAATCCGGACTGGAGCTCCACGCCGCTCCAGCCAGTCGTCGTTCAAGAACGCCTTTAAAAGGTCAAGCGACCCTGGGGTCTTCCTGCTCGTCAGCCGTGCTTTGACCCACCTCCTCCCCATCTCCACCTTCATCATGATGGACGTCCTCCAGGATCCCTCCGTGCTCTCCTATCTCCAAGCTCCGCTCCACCACCAGTTTCGGACCCTGGGGGGGAAGACTCTCCCGAGCTCGCCGAGCAGACCTCCTGCTCACGGTGATCCTCGGCTCATGGTCTTCTGCTGGGTCCGGGCGCCAAAGAACTTGTACCATTGTACCTTGTACCAAATCTTTTTAACTGCTACTTTCTTCTGTGTGTGAGTCTCTCCAAATTGAAATAGAATTGACATGTGGCAAGGCCATCAGAGCAAAGGTCAACGAGCTGGGATTTGACCCCGCGAAGGCCACATCAATGTTTGTAGCTACTGCAGATGTGTAGCACCCCCACCACTGTACAACCACCACAGCCATATCTGAAATCGTCTGAAGAAAATGCTCCATGGGAAACTGAAACACTGAAGAGCAATGCTACTTGACACGCTATTGGCTGCAGCCAATCCAGGAGCAAACTTCATTTTCCTTGGTGCTGATTGGCTGCAGGGAGACAAAGAAGATCATGATGTTAGCTTAAATTGCAAAGTTTTAATCCAAATAAAATATATTACTTCAATCTATTTTCGGATGATGTCATGTGATAGACGAAAAGGAGAGCAAAATTGTGATGTGACCCACAAAACATGCATTAATTTGGCCAAAGCAAAATTAAAAACGATCACATGTTTCTATTTCTATTCATTTTCTGATTTATGTTCTCCTCGCCTGACTTATCAGCTGATGTGGACGACCATGTCTCAGTAATGCTGCCTGTGAACAAGCCTGGGTGTGATGTCCAAAGTTCAGAAAAATATTTTACAACTTCAGTCTTTAAACTTCTCCTCACCTTCACCACTGACCTGCTCTTGTCTATGGAGGTTCTCTGACCGTCCTCTGCAGCCTTCAGACTTAATGGGATTAATTTAAACACACACCTTGGGCTATGTTTACTAAATAGGAGGCTGGTAAGGGCAATTATGTGCAATGAGTGTAAAATACTTGTTTTTATTTATGGATGTCAGGTCGGAGAAGACAGAAAACAAATCCATGACAATGACTTGACACAATCTGTCGGGTTTCCATAGAAACTTTTTAATCTAATTTTAATAACTGATTGAGTACACTGCACTGCTTGACTCGGATCAATTAGGATTTTTTTGTGATTAAACTGAAATTATTTTGTGTAAAATGCATTGAGACCTTTGTTGTGAATTGGACTAAATAAATAATTGATTAAATGGTCAGTCATATGACATTGTATTGAGTTGTGTTTTTAAGGTGACAGGTGTGTAGAAAGCTCAGGAAATGTTAATAAAATAATAATAAATTCAGACAACACATAAGACATCATTTAAATTATGGAATTTAAAAACCGATTGTCTGATCGGATGAAAGAAGTGCCTTTCAGACAGCATCAGTGCCTGTGTTTCTGACACCACTTTCGTTTTCATAAGGTTGATATTATACACATAAGAGTCTGTCGCAGCCACACTGCTCTCCTACAGCTGGCTAAACCAGAGAAAAGCATACAGCCATTAAAACTCTACTACGACACAGACTCAACGCACTGTACATGTGGCAGGAAACAAAGGCGCGTTCTCTCACCAAGTGTAATTTGGACCCCAAACGTCCCAATTTTCTGTCTGGAATAGACTGCAGAAGCTTAAAACCCGGTTAGGTTTAGGTTTCCCTGTTCACCCAGCAGGAGGACGGTAAACAATACCATCATTCTCAGGATCTCACTCGTATTTTTGGCACATGCATCTATATACACCCACATCCAGACAGTGGCTGTGTGGACTGGGCCTCTGGTAGTTATATAACTATTGTATACAGGTACAATAGTCTCTCTCACTTACATATATAGATAGCTGGACTGTGAACACACACTCCATTCAGTGAGAAGTGTTTTCCACCATGGGGCCAGGCACACTGCGACCCTGTGGTCAGAAATATTGCTCAACGATTGTGGATTACAACCAACAACCACTCTTTTCTTTGGAACATTGGAGAATCCGTGTGCAACTTGAATTTCATACACTGTTGGTAACAAGGCAATAATACAAGTCATGTGACTAAATACCATGAATTATGTTGGGATGTATTATCTAACAATATCAGCTTTTCTGTATAGATTAGTTAACTCTTTAAAGTGGCAGTATTATGAAAAAATGGACTTGTTCACCATTTACCTCCTGTTATAATGTTATGTCCTCATAAAAAAGCATACCGTGAGTGTTGTTTTGATTCTTTCATGCATGTTTGAGAAATCCTTTAGTCTCCCATAGCAATCATTCAGCTGTGCAAAGCACCGAGCCCCGGCTTCAAAGATGAAGCTCCTCAGTTTCTAAGCTTCTGCTTCACAGAGCAGAGCAGCCCTCCCCCACAACACCCCTCTCAGCTCCTTCTGTTCAACGCTGGTAAAAATGTTGTTAAAATAGAGGAGACATGACAGAGTGTCAGAAAGAGAGCTTTTTTTTAAAGAGACACAGACCCAATTTCAATGCATTAAATTACAAAGTCAAACTTGCTTGAAGTCATATTTGATATAACATGTTTATAAAAACTGAAGTTAACATAGTTACTTGATTGTGCTATAAAATGGCCCTATGTGCCTGGAAAACAAATAACATTGCTCCTTTAAATAATTTTTTTTTTTTAGAATTGGGGGATCTCAAGGTGTTTCCAGGCTGAATGGGGTACCTGGTTCCACCTACAAGTTCTGGTCTTCCTTCTGGTCTCACTCCAGTGGGACGTACCAGGAAAACCTCCAAAGGGGATCAGATGCCTGAATCTCCTCAACTGATTCTTTTTGATGCAAAGAAACAGTGGCTCTACTTTGAGCTTCCTCATCCTGAATCCAGCCACCGAACAGACAAAGCTCATTTCAGCAGCTTGTATCCAAGATTTGTTTCTTTCAATTTTGATTACTATCCCAAGACAGAGTGGCCAAAAAGCTGTGTGATATTCTTGATAAACTTGGTCTAATTCAATATCTTAACCAAGCAACACACAATCGAGGTCACACACTGGATCTGGTACTGGACTCTTGGGTCCAGTCCTCAACTGGTTCATATCTTACATAAGGAACAGGGATTTCTTTGTTTCAATAGGAAACTTGTCATCAAAGCGGACAGAAGTCACATGTGGGGTACCCCAAGGTTCAATCCTACGACCCCTCTTATTCAATATCTATATGCTCCTATTAGCTCAGGTTATAACAGGAAATAAGATTAATTACCACAACTACGTGGATGACACACAGCTCTACATTACAATGTCACCAGGTGAATCTGAACCCATCCAATCACTGAATAGATGCTTAAAACAGATAAATGTGTGGATGTGCCAAAGCTTTCTTCAGTTGAACAGAAACAAAACAGTTATTATTTTTGGACCTAAAGAGGAATGATCTAGAGTCAATGCACAGCTTCAGTTATTACAACTAAAAACCAACGATCAGGCCCCAAACCTAGGAGTAGTGATGGACTCTGACCTGAACCTCCAGAGCCACATAAAGACAGTTACAAAGTTGACCTTCTATCACCTGAAGAACATTTCCAGGATTAAAGGACTAATGTCTCAGGAAAATCTAGAGAAAGTCAACCATGCATTTATCTTTTATTGCCACAGTGTCCTGACGGATCTGCCTAAAAAATCAATCCTCCAACTGCAGCTCATCCAAAATGCTGCTGCTGGTGTTCTGACTAAAACCAGGAGGATAGAGAACATCACAAAGTTTTAAAGTCCCTCCACTGGCTCCCTGTAGCTCAGAGAATAAACTATAAAATACTGTTAGTTTATAAATCACTGAACAGCTTAGCATCACAATACATTAAAGATCTGCTGTTGTTGTATCAACCTTCCAGAACTCTCAGATCTTCTGGTTCTAGTCTGCTCTGCATCCCAGAACCAGAACCAAACATGAAGAAGCAGTTTTCAGCATCTATGCACCACAAATCTAGAACAAACTTCCAGAAAACTGCAGAACAGTTGAAACACCGAGTTCCATTCAAAATAGACTAACAACCCAGCTGTTCAGATTTGCTATTGATACATAATCATGAAACATCAAACAATAATCTGAAGCGTTAAGACGACAAAATGTAATGTTGTTGACTGTGTTCTATGACTTTTTGTGTTTTTATGATGTGAAGCACTTTGAAATGCCTTGTTGCTGAAAGGTGCTACACAAATAAAATCTGATTTATTTATTTGATTAATTGATTAATTGGTCAATGTGAGGGACTTAGACAGACCAGTGTATCAATAGCTTTGTTTTTCAGCTCAGCTTTGTCTTCATTCCAACAAACCAGAGCAGAGTTTGCATTACTGCAGATGAAGCCCCAGTCTGTCTGCTGGTGTCCCGTTCCATCTCACCATCACTCACAGACAAGACAACATGAGACTTCTGGTGTTTTTATACCCGATAGTCTGGTAGACTCGGTTCGACTGGGGACCAAAACTGAAACTGTTGTTACATTTTCAGCTGGTGTGGTTCTTGTTCAGACTGAACTGTGTCAAACCAACCAAGCCCTTTGAAAAATCTCTTCACCCCTTTGCCAGTGGGGGCGCCGCACCAAGAACCACTGAAGTAAATTGCATAAAAATGTATGAAGAAGACACTGAGCGAAACTTCCTTCTTCTCAAAATGTAAACAAAAATTGAGTTTTTTAAAAATGATTTTTCTTATGTCTTTGGCAGAAGACCACAATGCATTTCTCTTCCTAGTGTTTAACTCGTGCATTTGTTTTGGTTTTATTGACCCAGAATGCCTTGCACCATAGGCCTCTTCTGCTTTTGGAGCAGTCTCCGGTTCGCTTGGCATTCACATATTGATTCAAACTGCACCACAGTTCATTTGAACTGAACAGAGACCTAGGTTTGTTGGCAGATCAGAGCTCCTTTTTTTAATCGGCGTAAGAGTTCAATTACACGTTCACACTGTGCCATACAAACCAGACTTTCTAGTCAAAAAAACTAGAGTTCAATTAAAGCAGACTAAACAGGGCTGTGAATGCATCCTTAAATTCCTTCACTTGAGGCAGAAACTGACCCACAACTCATAGGGATCAGTCTACCTTTTCGCTGGAGGATGTGGCCTGAACAAGCCAACAGAACTACATCATCTGCAAAAAGCAAAGAGAAGATCCTGATTTCCCCAAGCCACACTACAGTACACCTTAACATCCTGTCCACATAAACCACACACCAGGTTGGTGACAAAGGGGAGAGCTGGAGGAGTCCAATGTTTGTGGTACTGAAGGTGCAAACACTGCTTAGATAATTTTTTATGGTTTAAATTTTTTATGTCAGGTAAAATGTGCCTGGGGCTGCTGGGGTTGGTAGACTTTTTATATCAACTGTACCTGTTCCCTGTCTGCAACGGACCAACAATACTCTGAGGTGGCAGGTCAAAAGATTAAGACATTTCTGTGGGACAGCTGAGGACATTGTGCTGCTTGGTTGAAGACAGCTGTCAAAACATGTACACACCAACACACACACATTAAAACACACGCAAACACGTGCCAAGACAACCAGGTGTCTCTGTATGAATGAGAGTAGTGTATCACTTCTGCACATTAATTTGCTTTGCATCGGTTCTGCGGATCAGTGGTGTATTGTGTACACTGGCGGGGCCTCAAGGGACTGGCTGTCTGTGCTGAAGTACCAAATAACTTGGTGCACCTATTGAAATTGTGTGTAAAATGATGTGTGTAAGAGAGACTTGTCTTGTGGGGCGGTCAGGGCCACTGTATGTACAAATGTGTTGACTCAGGGAGATTGGCGGCTCGGTCCTGAGGGAGTCGTGGCTTAGCCGACGGCGGCACAATGTCAAAGCTAAACACATCTAATTGAGGAGGACGCCCACAGTCCCTCCTCTGTGTGCGTGTGTTGGACAGAGAATGAGAATGTGTGAGTTGGACAAAAAGCTACGGACTGACTGGAGAACAGCAGAATTGCTTCGGTGAACAAGCCAGGGTAGCTGCGTCTGTGGCTAACTGCGTCTTAAGCTAACTGTTTGACAGAAAGCTGGTCAAAGAAAATGAAGGGTTGGTTCTCAGAGCTCTTTTTGGTTGCTTTTTAGATTATGTTGTTTTTGTTTGACATGATGCTATTTTCACTAATATGAGCCTCTAGAAAGTCCCTCAGAAAGCTGTAGCTTAACGGCAAACATTTTGTAGACAATTTATACGCTTCGGAAATAAATCTTACTGAATATTTTATTATTTTTCTCTGTGAAATCCATGCAACTGTTTAAATTGATTTATTTTAAACATGGTGCACAGATCGGTGACACTTTTGGAAGCTTATGCTAACTTACTGTGCCCATTCAAAAACTAGACTTTGTCCAATTCTGTTTCATCCATGCAGGTCTTAAACCGAACTGAAGTTGGAGAATATCAAGGTTTTCCTTCTTCTCATTGGTCAATCAAACTTATACAATGCAGAAACAACATCTGCAATAATTCCTTCTTCACTGTCTGTTCAAATTTCATCACTAAAGATGCTAATGCCACTGGCTGATACACATTGCAGGGATGTTTTCCACATAACACTCAAAGATGAATATGAAAATACCACACAAATAGAGAGCACAGTGTTTAGGTAAATGTGTAGGAATTCTGATCAAGGCATTGACTTTTCCTTTCAAATGTCTTCCAAGCTATTAATTCCTAAATGCACATCTGGCTACTTGTCGGACCAAACCCGTATTCGGACAAGTTATCTGTGAAGTGACCTGAATCAAACCTAGCATAAAATCGGATAAGCTCTTCTTCTAGAACATGATCAGAATTATCGAGGTCTAACTATCCTTTTTGTTTATCCTGAATTGAACCAAGTCTATTGGACTATCAGGTGTGATGCCAAGTTCACAAACAATCCAATTCTTTTGAACGGTTCTTTACTCTGAACCGCAGGTCTCAAACTCCAGTACTCAAGGTACTGTCCTCCAACTTTTAGATGTGCCTCTGCTGCACCACCTGAATAGAATAATTAGGTCATTAAGGCTCTGAGAACTGATCTACACAAGAAGGAGGTCATTAAGTCATTTCATTCCAGTGTTTTGTACCTGTGGCACATCTAAAAACTGCAGGACTACGGCCCTGGAGGACTGGAGTTTGACACCCCTGCCCTGAACGATAGGACTCGAGTCTCAGTACACTGATGCTACATTGTTGCTCTTTGTTTCATGTTAGCAGTAAAGTGCTGTTTATCATTAGTTTGCTGCCTTAATTGTTGTATTTAATTGAGGAGTAGAGGATTTTTGTTTCTGCCAAAGCAATTCAAGTCCACTTCTTTTCTCTACTGTTTGTTACATTTTCCTTTTATTTTGTTTCTATAGTACAAATAGCCCTCAAATGTCATTAACACTTGTTATTTTGTGTATATTTGACTTTTATATTTTGAAATTTGATATTTTATTAACATATATATACATAGTTTCTTCTGTAAAATCTTATTGTTGGCTCAATTCAGATTATTTAACTTATTTTGTGAACTTAACCCACAGAAACCATGAAACTAAAACTAGATTATGGATAAAATGTACATTTTCAAAAATAGATCATTTTAATGGCTCTTTACAGTGAACTGATCCTGAAGACTGAGACTCTTCACGGAGCCATTAGTGCCATCAGTGGAAACACCCTTATAGACAGTGAGACTCAGTGTTGCTGTGTGTATTTGATGTGAAGCAGGAGTTTCAGAGCCCAGGGTGAATAGTAGGCAGAGCACCAATCACATTTTCTCATAGTTATAGCAGAAAAGTATTTTCTTGATCTTATATTCCCAATGAGATGATCTGATTACCAATGTAACAGTGTTTACATAGCACTTCATTATAACACCAGTTAGCTCGTCCTGCATTATTTTCTACTGCGATACATTTGCAAAATATGACTTTTTTTTTTGTTTGTACCCTTCAAAGTAAGATCATAAAAGTTGCATGCTATCAACACCAAATCCAAATTCAAAATAGACAAAGATAAATAAATAAATGACAAAACAATGACTCCTGTCCAATGTTCTCTCAGGTATTTATTGAGGCTTGTCCGTGTTTGAAGAATCATAGCGGTCTGGGCCTTTAGCCAAAGCCAATTTGCTACAGTTAACAAAACAAAACTGTTTACAAAGCCTTAGATTTCTTGGCTGAATTCTATCGCGAACCTCCTCAGACGTTCTGTCCCTCCCACATGACGCGAACGGTGCGCAGGTGCTGCAGGTGTTGCACATCTGTACCGGACCGCTGCGCTTCTCCAGCTTCTTCCAATGCGGGCGCTGTACAGCGAGTGCGTGATTCCAGTGTTCTAGCTGCGCCTCCGGCCGCGGCGCTGGAAGGATTGCGCCAGCAGGGTTTACTTTAGGATTTGAGCGTGACAGCTGCTGGAATACCTCTTCCCTCAGAGAACGGGACACGGGTCACACCGACGCCACAGGCCCGGGCAGCGCGGTTCCAGCGGGGAGCTCAAATGGTCTGTGGATCAGAGCTCTTTTCCAAACTGACGCTGATGACGCTGCCATGGACTGAATGAAATAAATGTCCTGCAGAACATTTACATCTGTCCCTAACTTTTACAGACAGCATTTTACTGGTATGCCCAAAATTATTCATACCCTAGATGGATTTAGATTCTGAAGGACTTTAATTCAATAACACATGCATTGCTGAAATAACAATGGAAGCAGCCTAATATTGGGAAAACATTGTCTTTATTTGAATTTTATTTTTTTAAAGAAAATTACATGTTTAAATAATACAAAACTAACTTACAAGTAGCTTTTCAGCAGGAAACAGGAGCTTGTTTTAAGTCAATAATTCCTTAATAGAAGAAGCAGCATTCAGCTTCTATGTACCACAAATCTGGAGGAAACTTCCAGAAACTAAAACACTACTGAAAGGTTTTAGCCTTTAAATCGAGGCTAAAACCTCACCTGTTCAGAGATGCCTTTGATTAGCAGTAACTGGAATATCAATCAATATGTTTTATTTGTAGTTGATTGATGATTTTCATGATAGTGTTTGACAAAATGTAATATTAATGTTGCTTCAACACAAATAAACTTGTCATATTGATGAAAAGTACTAGTTCCACTGGCAAATTATCCGACTTATAACCAGTACCTTTTCATCAATATTAAAGGACATACTGACTTAAAACAAGCTCCGATATCTTTCTGAGAAGTTGCTTGTCAGTTAGTTTTGTCTTATTTCAAGTGTACCAAGATATTTCCACTAGAAACGAGACAGAGCATTGCCATTGAATGGAATCCCAGCTATTGTGCTTTTAAAATCTTTCCCTGAATATAACCAAGAAATTGAGTCAGAATATGGACTCACTCTATTGAGAAACCAGCTAACATTCATGGCTTCGGCTCTCCACGCCAGATGAGTGCACTGCTGCTGCCTTTGAACACCACACCCCTTGTCAATAGCCCGTTACTCCTCATTTCCAAGCTGAGGTCACCTCTGTGACACCATCAGGGTTATTTTCTCAGACATCGGGGCTCCGCTGGAGCCGTGAAACATCTCCTCTGATTGTTTTCACATGGGGAGTTGTGCTGTCCACGATGAGTAAAATCACTGGCATTTCTAATGGCCTCTGATTTTTATCTGGGTGTTTTAGTGATCACAGTTCTGCCCTGGTCAAAACTTTAATTACATCCGCTGCGCCTGCAGTCGTGGATTTTTATGAAGCCAGTGACAGACATGATGTGTGGTTTTAGTGTTGGCCTGTTCGCTCCTTGTCTGTGGAAGCTCACCTGGGACCAAGCGTAAATGGAAGGTATGTTTGGTCAGCAGACTTGTCCAGCTGTATTTTTTTTCCTGGCTGGCAGCGATGATGACGGTGGTTCATGTTAGTCACGGCCGGCCTTCCTCACAGCAGCCAGAGACAGTTACTCTTGGCCAACTTCAGTCTGGATCCGGCCGCCTGATTGGATGCAGCCAGACGGATATGAAGTAGAACATGCAGTCAGAACCAGAACGTTTGTAAATGATAGTAAGGGAGATGGAAGTAGGTCATTTATGCTAGCTTGACTTTGACAATCTTGACATGTAGATGTGGCACAGAATTTGATGTTTTGGTTCAGTAAAAAAATAAAATAAAATAAAATAAAGGAGCCGACCCACACAACAAATCTAGTAGAGCAGGAGTTTAAATTAGCTAATTAATCACCACAATATTCAGATGAACACTTATTATTAATCACAAAATTGAGATTATTAATTGAGATAAGTGGTAGAATTAAATAAGTGTTCACTTCTTCCTACTCCTTTTCAAATAGAAAAGTGATAAACCAATTATTTTGTTCTTGGTTATGTATTCACATGGTTTCTCTATCCTACTGATTGCTTGTTTTCTTGTTTTTTAAAGACCTTTTTTACATAAATAAATTTAAAAAATGAACCTAAAAGACTGAAAACATAATACTGTAATGAATTAATGTTCTGCTCTTTGTGTGGGAAATGTTTGCGTGTTTCTTGGTGTTATTTCCTGATACATTAGTAGAGCTGTCGTTAGTAGCGTAGTCGACCGAGCCAGAAAAAAGAAGAATACCAGTTGAGTTGAGTTGTTCTTCAACGGCTTTTCTGCTTTATTTTTCCCTCTGCTGTGCCGCACTGCACCAAATTAATAACGCCAAAATCTCCAGGTCTCATTTTGTTAGCAGAATTGTTCTTCTGCTGCAGCTATACGGCTATGGACGGCATGTAAAAGAATAATCTCTTTGCCCTTCAGCTGCGTGCGCGTGTGCGACATTTCCGGATGTGAACAACGACATGCAAGGTTGATTGCATAAGTTGATTTTCAGAAGCTAGTGGGCAAGAAATAATCAGTAGAAAAAAAACACCCTTGTATTTGGAGGCATTCCAGACGCTTTTCCTTTGGCTGTTAGGTCTTCTCACGACATATTGTTCCTTCAGGCCATGGGAGAACAGAGTTGGCCGGGGAACACCGAGATAAATTGCTCAACATGAAAAGTTGGAGAGGTCCATTAAGCAAATTGACAAGGTGAACCAATGATAGAATGGGGTTTAGTGAAAAACGTTCATGTGAAATAAGCATGGCACTCAATTCAGTGTCAGCTTATTAATAAACACAAACAGAAGGAGGCATACAGGTCCAGAGACGAGGCTGCTGGCACAAATCTGTGCCCACAGCCCGCAGTTTTACGCTCCAGCTGCAGACTAGATAAAAACTCTCAGATCTCTGACAGCCGAGGGTGACGGCAACAGAGCGGCTTGACTCAACTCACAGAGTGTCGGTTGATGGGTTTCTTTGATGATCGGTAAATCCACAATCCTCCAGTCCTATCTAAGAAAATTACTTTACTTAGATAAAAACTTTTCAGACGACTCTGAATAATGAATTGATCATACTGTACAGTCTGATAACTAGGATTATTTGGAATGTATGTGTGATTGAATTGAGAGGTTTTTTTTGTAAAGTGCCTTGAAACGATATTTGTTGTGAATTGGAGCTATATAAATAAAATGAATTGTCCTTAATTAGTTTATGACATTATTATATTATTATTCTACCCAAGTTTGAATCTGCCATCCACTGAAATGATGATGTTTTGGGGTGGTGAAGGTGGTGAGACAGACACAGTGGACCCAGATTTGTAGAATGAAATGCTGGTTTAATGAAGATAATGCAGAAAATCCAGGCAGCACAGATGAGCAGAAAGGCTAGAAGCTCAGAACTGGTAGCAACTGGAGTAGAGACAAAACGTTGACGACTGGATAGACGTGAAACGAAACAAGGAGCACAGGTGGGATTAAATACACAAGCAGGTAATCAGTGGAAACAAGACACACCTGGGAACAATCAATGGGCTCGACAGGACAACACAGAGACTCAACTGAACACAGAAAGCTAAATTAACACACAGAAAAAAAACTAATCCTCACAGAAATTCTGTCAAAGTTCTCTACAGTCTGGATAAGTGCAAAAAAAATGCAAAACTGACGCAAAATTGATAAATATTGACAATGCAATCAGCTGCGTTTCCATAGATATAAAACTTCACTGAAATAATAAACTGTACTTGACGACATTCTAATTAACTCCAGAATGTATGCAACGACATTATGCATTTCTAGGCTGCGATGAAATTTGTTTAGTGAATTGCCTGGAGATGATATTTGCTGTGAATTACTGCTTCACAATACATCAAAGTGAATATAAATGTATTGATTAAACTAGTGGCCATTGTAACGGGCTACACAAAAATGCTCACAATTCAATAAAATGGAATGTGACCCTAAAAAGAACATCAGTCTGTAGATGTAAAGAGCAAGTAGAGACAAACGCCCTGTGAAACCAGATGTTTAATTGTAAAAAATTAAAAAGTTTAAAACCACATTCTCGTTTTCATTCCACTTGACAATTTTTCACAACTTTGTGTTGGTTTAACCTGAGACCCAGAGAAAAAAAAGTTTTTGAATTTCTTTTTTTTTTTTTACACTACATGACTCTTTGGAGTGAAAAAACATCACTACAATTGAAAAAATTTCAAAACATGTTTTTATTTATTTTTTAGAGTATGTCCTTTGGAGAGGACATCAGGACTCTCTTGTGGCAAATATGAACACATTTCGAGGCCCAGGATGTCCTCTCTAAGGACCAACAGGATTTAACACAGTGGCATGTATGGTTTCAGAGTTATGAACAAAAACCTATGTGCTCCACAGAGGACAAAAATGTATTGCTGGGTCTCAGGAGGTAAAACACGGTTACTACTGTGGTTATGATGGAACATACTAATAATTTAAGGAGTGTGAAAACTTTTGAAAGGTGCTGAATATTTTATTACTAAAGTACAAATTATTTGTTCTAAAATTTTTGTTTTTAAAAGCAACCAGTAGAGGGCACTGAACACAGTCACTGTATGAAAGGTTCCAGCATAAGATACGTTTCTTATGTTGGAACCCATTTAGATAAACAGCAATATTCATCGGCAATATTTGGTCTTCAACAACATAACTTTATGGCAAAATCTGGAAATCTTATCTATTATATAAGGTCTAGAACATTTTCAATGCTCCTGAATTGAAAATGTTCTGACTTGATATTTAAAGGGACAGTATTATGTACTTTCCAGGCACATGATGTAATTCTATAGCACAATCAAGTAACTATAATATCTTGAATTGTCATTAAAATGCTAAATACATACAGTTTATATCACATATGACTTAAAAGAAATTTGACTTTGTAATTTAACACCTTGAAATTGGGCCTCTGTCTCTTTAAGAAACTCCTGCTCTTTCTGAAACTCTGCCTTCAGGAAGTCATCACAACATGGCTCCTCTATTAGCCCTTTAACAATGTTTTTACCATCGCTGCACTGAAAAGTAGCTCTTATAATGAGCTCAGCTGTTAAGCAGCAATTAGCAAACTAGCTAGTCTGTAGGAGCAGAGTGGAGGAATAGCAGGAGACGGAAGCTCAGACGTTTGGAAACTGCAGCTCCAGGGAGGAGCCTTGACGATGCAGCTAGGTCCACCAAGGCATTTTGTACAGATGAATGGTTGCCATGGAGATTAAAGGATTTCTCAAATATGCATGAAAGAATTAAGGAAACAACCCAGGTATGTTTTTGATGAGGGAATAACATTATAATATACAAATCTAAAAAAAAAAAAGTCAATAAATTACAAAGTAAAAAAATGTAAGTCATATTTGGTGTATTTTGCATTTTTATAACAATGACAATAACATACTTACATGATTGTGCCATAAAGTGGCACTACGTGGCTGGAAAACACATAATACTGCCTCTGTAAGACAAGGAACCTTTCATATTTGATAGTTTTCTTATTTGGTGGACCACTTAAGGTGATGTAGTATACAGCACCTTCCCAGATGTACAGATGTCTTTTTTTGTTTATACATGCAGTTGTTGCCCCTATGCTGCATACATTCACACACCAGTGAGCACACAAACCACCAAACATCTAGTGTAGTCCTTCCTTTTTTTCTACAGCAGCCCTGGCTGTTTCCAAGGCGACGGTGAGGGACAGAGATGTAACTGATATTAATGTAAACCAGAGGTGGGGACTCGAGTCACATGACTTGGACTCGAGTCAGACTCGAGTCGTTAAAATCACGACTTGAGACTTGACTTGAAAAAATGCTCAAAGACTCGGACTTGACTTTGACTTTCATGCCATTGACTTGGGACTTGACTCGACTTGAAGCTGTTTACTTGAAAAGACTTGATATTTTTTACTCAAAGTCTTAAAATTTAAAACACATTATTTATAAAGTGGCGTCATTAATTAATGTCACTCATTCCGTATCAATATGCGCAGACCGTCACTATGGTTTTCCTTTCTCCTTATGTATGTAGGCTATGTGTACGTAGCTGCAGCACAACCAATCAAATTAACAGGATTTGGACGTTTAAAAAAACGCGGCAAAGCTGCAGAGCTCAGGGAACAAAATACGAAATAACCGCTCAATATGCTTCCGCGAGTAATTTCTTTTGGCTACGTAGGTTATGAACTTTCGACTAAAAAACGAACTGCAACTTGTAAAACATGCAAGAAGAGAATATCGGATGGAGATGCCACGACGTCCAACTTTGTCCGGCATTTGAAGCTTCACAAAGATCGGTAGGTGGCGCTTTTCTTTTGCTGTAAGATAGTTGACTTTAGCTAACTTCGTGTTAGCATGTGTACTCCGGGTTAAATTGGTGAATATTTACCATAAATCCGGTCCTTCAAATGCCTCCACAAATAATGTGCACCGTGTTAGCTCAGGAAGCCGGTGGATAGTGAGCGGGGCTCCGGAACAGAAAGCAGATTCTGGACCTGAACACAGGGAACAGAGTCTCTCTGTCCCATCATGATGATGAGCCGGGTCTAGTATCATCTAAGGATGGTTGGTGTATTTGAAGACATCTATGTTGGGAAATTATATTGACAATATATTGTTTTGACAGGTCAGAGAAAAGAGGAAAAAACTGCTGTTATGGTTCTTTGTATTGTGCTGTGGAAATGTCAGCATTTTCCTCTTTTTTTATTGAATATCAAGTTTAACAGAACTGGGCAATAAAGTGGTCCAATTTAAAAATGTTTTTTATACTTTGTGTTCAGCTACACATGTTCTATCATTTGAGATAAATACATATTTTAAAACGAACAAATGGTCTATTATTTGAATTTTATGTATAATTGCAAATTATAAAAAAAAAAAAAAAAAAAACGACTCGAAATGACTTGAAATTAAAGGTTCCTGACTTGAGACTTGACTCGACTTTTGCCTGTCTTTACTTGAGACTTGACTCGGACTTGAGGACAAAGACTTGAGACTTACTTGAGACTTGCAACACAGTGACTTGGTCACACCTCTGATGTAAACTACATACAGTATGTTAAGCAAATAGAGCACATCGAGGTCATTCAAAGGTTACATTTATGAATAAATATCCAAGATGCAGTATTTCTCTGTTATCATTTAAGGTCATTCTACAAATATTAGTGAAGATTTGAGTTCTCAACATGTATTATAAATAAAATCTATAATTATACTACTAACAATAATAAGTAATAGCAGTATAAGTAAAAACTACATGTAGGTAAAAACGTATTATTATTATTATTATTATAGCAAAGCTCTTGAGCTAAAACGTGTCAGGAAGTCTGGATGATCCCCATGTTTGTTTTTGGTTGGATTTTCTTTCTCAGGTTTCTTCCCACTGTCTAGACACGCACGTTTTAGTTTAATTTGTGACATAATTTTCATTCCGATTGTGTTGTCTGCAGGTGTTTGTGTTACTGGAAATCTTGTGATCATTTGCGGTTTGAGGACAAATGAGACCACAAACATATTTGATGCTGTTATGCTCAAAACTCTGTGGAGCAAAAACCCAACACCTTTTTGCAGGAAGCAACTCTGACCAGAACACAAAACATGCAGCACAAAAAAGGTTAAGAGAATCAAAATGTTAATTAATTCATCCAAACTTTACCACTACTGTGCTTCTTGACGTTTGTATTAAGAAACACAAAAATTGAAGAGATGAATGGGCATGGAAAATCTGTTACCAGTGGTGTTAATTTTTGGCTGCAGATATACAAATATAGAACCTTTAAAAGACACTTTGCAAAACAAACAAAAGATGATTGTACAGTATGACTATTCATTTAGTTTTATTGTAACTTTTTATGGCCACTTATAATCTACATGTAGGTAAAACCTGTGTAGATATACTGTATACTTGAAACACTACATTATTATTTTCATATTGCAAAGAAGAAATGTATTATTATGACACTTAGAAACAATAAAAGAATAGTTTCTCTCAAAAGTGATGTTTTTTCTCACTTAAATTAGGTCATTATTTTCAGAAGGTGACAATATGATCTTCATCCATTAATGCTATGAAATACTTTATCAAAAAATGTCTTGGGTTATTATTTTAGGAAGGTGGCAGTATGTAAGGTGGTACTTGCTAATCTGCTAATTTTGATATTGTAAATTACAATAAGTGTTGTGCTGCTTTAAAATATGAACTTTTTTTGGTCTATCGCGCGCATAAATAAGCTTGGGGAAAAAAGAAAGAAAACAAATAAATACAATAAAAGCATTTTTTTTCTACCAGTCTGAGTTGATTGCTTTTTGTTTTGCAAGTTTGTTTAAAACAATGGTAGTATTCTGTTTTGTCAGATTTCTTCGTGGGAGCACCTGTGTGTCTCCAGCTGACGTTCACGCTGCAGGCGGAGAAAACCCGCGGCAGCATCAGATAACGAAGGTGCTGGACCGTGCGTGGTTACGCACAGGTGAGGAGAGTGTGTATCTCACATGTAGTGTAGCGTGAAGAGAGCAGAGCAGCACAGCAGATGAACCAGATAAGAGGATTATTAGTTTATAAAACATCTCACCTGCACAGCTGGACCACCATCATGAAGAATCCTCTGCAGCCAGCAGGCAGGAGCTCTGTGGGTACTGTGATGGGTCTGCTGTTCCGGCCTCTGCTCTGTCTACTCTTCCCAGGTCTGCTGCGTGATACCGTTACCACTGGCTTTAATGTGATTTCTTTTTAAGACATTTTTTTTGCCATTAGAGGCCTTTATTCGACTGTAATGTGACAGGAAGAAGGGGTGGGAGGGTGATGCAGCAAAGGAACCAAGGATGGAGTGGAACTCGGACCGGCCGTTTCAAGGTTGGTTTCACACGACGTCATATTAGCACCGTTTTAGGTAGAAGTAATGCAATTTATCACAGAAATTGTTTTCAAAAGTCGATTTTATTTCCCTAAAAATTTCTGAGATTAATCTGAAGATTTTGAAATTCTTTTGACTACATTTTTAACTTTTGGAGTTCAAAAATGTACTTGATTGTATTTATTTTTTAAAGAAAATTTCAGAGTTTTTCAGTGGAAATTTACTCTTTTCTATCTACCATGGCCATGGCCCTAATAGGCCTCTAACCACTGCAACACCCCAATTAGCTTTAAGGTTCTTCCTCCCTGCTGATTAGCTTCAGATTACATGTAGTGTGTCCTATAAGCAGATTTTTATTATTATTATTATCATTCTTTTAACTTTTCTTTCTGGATTTAGTTCTGAACTGCAGCTAACATACAAACGTTTTGATGTGAAACTTTTCTAGGGTTGCGTTGACAAAACATTGAAAAGTTAAACGGTATGAATATGATGGCAATGCACTCTAATGTATCAGTCACTTGATTTCAGAAACACAAGAATACCTTCCTTCGAAAACAAAGCAATAAATTCACTCTGCTGCTGTTGTATAAGATATTGATGCAAAAGAGTGATGAACGATTTATGTGAAGCCTTTGCTCATGTCTGTGTATATACACTGTGGCTCTCCATGTGCTGGTTCGTATATGTTTCTTGCCTGCTTGGACTATTTATGCTTACTGTGGCTTCTCTTGTCATCAGCTGCAGCAGCGAAGACACCAGATGAATAATACATCACAAAGACTAAGTGGAAATGCTCGTGAGAATGTGAAGAAACTTTCCAGTGAGGTTTCACTCATCTCACCCCAAAGTATTTAAAACGGTTTTATCAACTACACAGAGCCAATGACTTTTTAAAGAACTGCCTGGTTTTGGTTCCTTCGAAGATGACCACAGGTCAAACTGTGGAGAGAAACACTCACATGGAGGCAGATAAACGGAACCTTAACAGTCTTTGAAGTCATTGAGTTTAGTCTCTGTGTGGGTCACTCTGTGGCCGGATCACACACTCACTCTAAAGTAGCACACACAAGGTTTAGTGGGTGAATTTATTGCCAAAATTCTAGAATTCATGGTTCCTTTCTTATCACATTTCTTATGCCTGGTTCACACATCAAGATTTTAAAATTTTATAAAATTTGTAAGTAGAACCTATTGAATGCGGAGTCAGCTGTTTTTTTTATATTTTAACAGTCTGCTGATGGATTTCATCAACACATTGGAGCAGAACCTCCAATGTGTTGCCTTTTGAACATACATAATTGGCCCAAAATGAAATTGAGTTTGACACTGATGACTTAAAGGATCTGCTGCTGATATTGTTGTGAAACAACACCTTCATGAATCCACGGATTGGTCATTTTTAGTTACAAAAAGAACCAATAACCGTAAAAAGGTGTTTCATAATAATTTGCATGACCAGTATAGAACCATAGTACATCATTCTTGCTCATTTCATTAAAACATGAGCAATTACCACTCATTCTCATCTCTGTTAGCCTCATTTTGTGATTTCACCTTTTGCTCGCTGGCTCACTTCTTCAGCCTCCTTATCTTCTTGACAAGACGCTAATAAAACCGACGCTGAACCCTGTGTGTCAGCAGTTAGAACTGTATGTGTGTGTGTGTGTGTGTTTTGCAGTACCTCTCAGGACAGGATATCAGAGAGGTCTGGAACACCTCACTGTGTGTTAACATAGCAAGACAAGCAAAGGCAACAGATGAGACAGTTTATTTTAAATCAAGAGTGCTGGGCTGATCGTTTTCTTTCCTTCTCCTTTTTCTTTTCATTTTTTCTCTGTTTGTTTTTTTTCTTTGCTGTCCTGCTCATTCCAAGTCTCTTATCAACACCCATCTTCTTACCTCTTAGGTCCTCCTTCCATTCTCTTATCTACCTTCTCTTTTCTTCTTATCTCCTCTCTTCATCCATTTTCTCCTCTAACATAACTTGCCTTCTTTCCCAAATCCATACTTCCTCCTTATTTTGCACTTTTATTTCACTTCCTGTCCTATATGCTCTGGTGTGGAGCCCCTTTACTATTCATGTGCTTTCTTATATATATAGTTTTTTTTGTTTGCTTTTTGTAGCCAAGTTCCTTTCCTTTGTAAATGATTTGTGGATCCTTTCCTTTCTTTCCAGTTAACTCCTCAAGGTTCAAACTACCATTCTTTCTTTCCTCTGCTTCCATTTTATCGTTTTGGAGCAGAGATGTCCCGTTGCTCAGAATTGGTGGAACCAGAAATTCTGCTGTCTAGAATATGATCCTGAAGGAGAACACCCTGTCTTAAGTTCAAGTTCACTTGAGTTAGGCAGTAGCAGAATAATCAGAACCACATATTGAAACCAAGCTCTGAATGACTAAAAAATCTGGACAGGTCTAGTTAAAGTTGGACTAAAATCTGATTGAAAAACCAATACTTTGCACCTGACCCACCTTGGAAGGCAGTTTGTGTGTGATGTATAATTTAAACTTACAAAGGAACTGGGCATGCTAACTCTCAACCTTATCAGCTCGGCGTCACATGGGAAACAGTTCAATGTGAACACTGTTTTCTGCCAAGCAGTTTACTATGCAACACCTAGTATGCATATATGATGCTAAAAACAGATTTTTGCACCGACATGTTCAGCAGATGTCCGCTTAGATTCCACCTCTAGTTTGTTGAGGCCTTAAGAGTGTCACTCTGTAAGAGGATTCCCCTCTCAAACTTGTAACCTTGGCAACCTGATCTCAAACAATGAAAGAAAAATGGATAGAGGGTTCAAAATGGGACTGAACAATGTTGAATGATGTACATATTTACCTTTAGTGCACATGGATAGAACATGTACATGCACTGTGGTGTTGGATGACTAAAGCTGTGTACATATCAAATATGAGTGTGACAGTATTGGAGCCATTTGTGTTCAATTTGCGCTGTGTGGGAAGGGGACCCAGTCTGAGAGGCCTGTCATCGCTAAGAGAGGACCGCTCAGCCCTCCGCAGCAACTCTCCTCTCTATAATGGCTTCCAGTCGCTCATAAAATCACCGAACTGTGGGAAACCAGGACAGGCCAGCAGCCAGAAGAACCTCTGCAGATAGCCCAGCTGCCTGAACTTGCTGGGGCAAACATATGGATATATATGTGTTTGGTTGGGAAGGGATGAGGCTGGTCATAACCTCTTACCAAGGGAACACATCCTCCTAAAGGTGTTGGCTCACTGATTCTAGATATTTACAAGGATCAAATTTACAGATAATATCGTGTAGAATTTTTCTACAGCTATGACAACAACAAAACGTCCTCAAATAGCTGCCAAGAGAAAATTCCCATTTTTTTACAAGATCTTTCTCACGTTCACATGACATATTTTTCTCATTATTACAAGGCACCATTTTCCATCCACAGCCAGCGAGCTCGAGCCAGTACTGAGTCACTGATGTTCACTGATACCACACACATGCACGGCGCGATCATGCACGGTCTCCCAAAGAAAATAAAACTGTCTTGTCGTGTGATTGCTCTGGAAATCGGAGTGTCTTATTTGGCAACAAATCAAGATTTTCTTGTTTCATCTCCAGGAAAAGTTCAAATTCAGATTCAGGATCAGATTTACAAATATGCCAGTCATATGAGTTTGAGGTGGAGAAAAAAAAACTGACATTAGACTTTCTTGAAAGGTGATTAGTGACTTATATTGGTAAATGGCACAGCTGAAACACGTTTCCATCTAAGACTGAACAATCTGGAGAGTCAAGCATAATCCATAATACGGTGCTCGCTAACTGTTTTATACTGCAATGTTTTTCTGCATCTCAGTGTGTGAGATGTGCATCTCACATCTTATGTGATAGAAAATCACAACGTGGTGTATGATTATAGATTATTCAACTGGAAGGAAAAGTGTACACTCAGCTCCTTCAAACTAGCCAGCAGCAACTAGCAAACACCTGGTGGACCTGAGCATCTACTGAGCTCATTATAGGAGCTACATCTCAGAGCAACACTGGTAAAAACATTAAAGGGTTAATAGAGGAGCTATGTTATGATGACTTCCTGAAGTCAGACTTTCACAAAAAGCAGATTTAAAGAGACAGAGGCCCAACTTCAAGGCATTAGATTACAAAGTAAAAACAAATTAAGTCCTATTTCATATATATATATATATATATATATATATATATATATATATATATATACGGTATATAGCATTTTTTAACAACTGGAGTTAACATAGTTACTTCAAACTTACTTGCTAGTTACTTGTGCTACAAAATGATACTACGTGCAAGGAAAACGCATAATACTGCCCCTTTAATTAAACGTTGTGTGTGAATTGTGAGACAGTTATTTTTTGTTTTTGGGCATGTGCACCGACTGATGGGACCCTTTGAATTTCGTTGTCCTTGTGACAATGACAATAAAGATTTACCTTATCTTATCTATCTTATCTTAAACACAGTTTTAAACTCTTTTACAGGCCTCTTAGCTGATTCTTTGGTTTAGGTGCTTTTCATTCAGCCCAACAGTTTATGTGGAGAACCCACCAGACCTCAGCAAAGCTTGCAGTACTGCTTTATAACCTAAACCTCCATCCATAACAAGCCCTGCTAAATCCAGGAATTAGCTCAGCATCGTTCAGACAACTTGACCTCCCATCTTCACCTTGACCTGCAGCCTTTCTGTCTATCACCAAAAAAAGCTTTGACTTTTACTCTGGTCAAGTATGTGTGAGTTATGAATGATATATTACCATCTAGGTGAGTAGTTATGTATGTAATTAGTCATGCATGATAGGCTCTGTGTGTATAGATTCATGTGGGCACACTTGTGGGTTAAACTATACTTCTACACACTCATTCAATAAATCTAAATATTATTGAAAAGCCTATTTCTTTTAGGAAATTTATCACTAAGTAAAAAAAAAAAGACTAACTACACATAGGTTGTTATGATATGTGTTCGTTGGTGGACCTAAATGCTGCAACCTGGGATGTCGAGTTGCATTGAAGATTTAATATAAAAAAATAAAAAAAAGATGATCAAAAAACTTAGAAAAATCACAGGGAACCAAAAGAGGCAGAGCAGAACACAAACCATAAATCCAAAGAAAACGGACAGCAAGGCACTGACGGGAAAACAACATGGAGATGATGGGAGGAACCAGCAAACAGAGGTGTTTACGTACTGGGAGACTGGATGTGGAGCAATGGGACTGGCTGACTGGCTGCAGGTGTGAGGAGAGAGAGAAAGTGGCATAGGGGACCAGGAAATAAATCTAATACTAAAGGATGAGTTATTTCGACCCTCTATATATGGAACATAATTAAACAAGAGCTACAGAGAATAACTAGACACAGGAAATAAGAAATAAACATAATAAACTCGAATTACTAAGAAGGAACAGAACTAAAGTAAAACAAGACTGATCCAATCAAAGAGACTAAGGAACACAGAACAGTGAAACTAGAACCAAACCCCCAAACAACCCAGGACCTGAAAGCCTTTATTTGTGTTATTTCTGATTTCCCGCTTACAGCAATAAAAACACATTAAACATATTGTATCAGACCAATACAAAAATATATATATTTAAAAACAGAAAGGTGGTCACAATAAAAACTATGTTTTTCTAACTCTTGAAGATTAATTTTCAAAAAATACTTTGAATCTGACAAATGAGGGTCATCATGGCGTTTAACTTATTGAATATGACTTTATATGGTCTTCAATGGGCTAAGCATATAGAAAATGTTGCACACTTTTCCTATTCTGTACATCTCTCTATAGTATACAGCGTTGTACATTCATCTGTCAGTGTAATTAGATTTGTGTCAGTATGACCTTTTGGAGTTTTTGATGAGATAAATGATATTGTATTGTTCAGTAGGGAACATTATAGGCGTGACACAAACCAATGGACTATCCTAACTGTCTGGCCTCAAACTTGGAGCGTTAATCCTTATGGGGTTTTACTATGTGTGTTTATTGCTCTTTGTTTTCATGTTTTGTCACTAATTACAGACGTTTTCCCTGCTACATTTCAGTGCTTTGGGTCATCCATTCTCCACTCAACATGACCCAATCTACAGAAAAAGCTTGGAAATAATTTATGGCCTCAGTTTTTTTTTTACTTTCAAAAAGCTGGAATGTGATTAGGATTCTGCACACTTTTAAGAGCAGCTGTCCTCATGTGTGCTTGTTGAATATTCACATTTTTATCATGCGATTACATTTGTGTCGGTGGAAACTCTCAGATCTATTTTCAGCTCCAGTGTTTTCCCGCCTGCAGCTTATCAGACCTGAACGCATCACGAGAAGGACAGATTTGTTATAGCGACGTCTTTTTGCTGAGTGATGAGATTCTCAAAGAATGTTCATGCACACACACACACACACACACACACACACACACACACACACACACACACACACACACACACGCATGCACACAGAAAACTTTATAACAAATGTCTCATAGCTTTCTATTTATCTGTCCTCCATTGGCCTTTTTGTCCCATTACATCCACTCCATACACACACACGCACACACAACTAGAAATGTCCTGCTGGCTAACACCATGGTGATGTTATTTGACAAAGTTCTGATCAGTGTCTGCCACATGCAAGAGTGAGGGGTCCAAATCAAGTAATGTATCAAACATGTGTCTTTAACACAAAGCACAGCGGAGAACATGACACCAAACACACACCCACACCCACGCAGAAACACACACACAACCCAGTCCTCAGCATAGATTAAATCAATCACTTCTTTGGCAGTCGTTCCGTTTGACATGCTCTCTCCCACCATAAAACCGTATGTGTGGCAGACCACAAATTCTCCTGGCTGGAGACGTGGGGAATGTGACGATATATTCCAGTGAAACGCAGTCCGGTCCGAACTGCAGGAACCAGCCAGCAACATTACTTTACCCTTTTATAGTAAACAGTACCAGGTCTAAAAAGGTACCATTTAGACCTGTCTAGATCCTCAGGTCTAAACACTAACACCTTCCAGCAGTCTTTCTAGTAGTTTTTTTGTGTCAAATTTGCAGAGTAATTTTACCCGACACAAGTTTGAAATCCATTCAGTCACATTAACACATAGAGACGTTTTCTAACAATTTTTTTATCCTAATTATCAAACCAAGTCGAAAGAAACTCACTGCTAAGCTGTGAGATTACACAACACTTCTTGTCACACATTAGCATGGGCGTTTCTACACAAGGGCCAACAGGGGCATGTTGAACTTACTGGCAGCTAGACTGGCTCTGTTTTAGCAGTTCTTAATGTATAAAGATCTAAACTGTCAGTGGCAGAAACTTTTCTATCACTGGCAAAGTTTAAAAACTGGGGAAGAGGCGAAAATGACAAAGAGACCAGAGGAGCTAATCACAGGTGAGTAGAGGCAGCTGGGGACGGGAGCAGGCCGAGGAAAAGGAGGAAATGAGAAACTGAGAAGAACTGCAGGCTGAGGGAAGGAAATAAAAACAAAGGAATAATTCCAGACGTTTGCTCGTGTGCATTCTTTGGCTAAAGACAGTTTATAGAAAAAGAACAAAATGGTGGGCAAAAAAAATCCGATTTTGGCTTACATTCACCTGCTGCTAGTTCGGGACAGCTCATCTTACGTCACACACACGCACAAAAAAATTAAAATAAGGAAGAAAAAAAAACGTACAAACACAACAGTTATCTTTCTTTGGATTAAAGAAATTTTCACCAGTTCCAGATTTCAGTTTTCACCCCAAACTTTCAGGCATCTGCTACAACGCTGAGGATGAAGAGGGATTTTATATTTCAGTGAGTCCAAGGATAAGATAAAATCAAAAGAATGGCTTCTTCAAGAAACAACAAAACCAGTTGTTCAGCTTGGCACTTCTCTGCCCGGATGGTTGTTCGCCAACAGGTAAGATTAATGGCGTCAAACTGCCGCACTACACACGTCATGGATCAACGTTAGTGGTTGGGTAAAATTTCAAACTTCAACAGAGTCCACACCTCCAAGAAGTGGAGACTCTTAATACCTGTGAGACCCTCTGAATGAAGTGAAGCATAGAACACCGGGCTGGTTTTTACCAGGCCCGTGATATTTTTGCCATTAATATCTTCAAAATCATACGTATTCAATAATTCCCCCAGTATTTGGTAGAGATGCCTTTGAACTGTATGACTTGGGTCAAACTTTTTTGGGATTCCCTCCACAAGCTTCTTCACAATATTGCTGGAGTTCTGGTCCGCTCCTCCCCTGGTGGAACTGGGCCAGGTTTGTAGGCTACCTCACTAGCGCGCGTCTTTTCAGATCTGCACACAACTCTTCTCATACACTGACTTTGTCTTCCTTAGGCCACATTGCTATCCATCTCCTGTTTGCAGCGTTGTTCCTCCGCCCTCTCTTGCTCCACACTATCAGTAACTGGTCGGCACGAAGACAGGAATGCCTTCACAGTATGTGCGTCATTTTCCAGTTCTTCTGGCGATTCACATTTTTCATCAAATGTAAATTCCACTTAAGGCAAAACGCTAAAACCTGTAAGGAACACAGTTTAAACAGTGAGTAATGTTCTACTTCCAATTGTTGGATTATGTATTGTCCAACTTCCAGTTTTCTCCTTCAGACATACGCCAGCGGTAACTGATAACAGCCTTAAAAGGTCTTTTCAGCTGTAAGGGAGTAAGGTCATATGTAATCTGAAGATGGGGAAAATTTGAAGTCTTTCCAGAAGAAATGAAAGTTTTGAGAAACGTTGTTAATGTATTGAGGGTAGAAGAGGGCACACTGAGAGAAAACAGTTTTACGTCCATGCTTTTATCTCCACATGGGGCCAGTGATACAAATCAAATACTTCAGGTGTGGCTTCCTGCTACAGAAAAAATGAAGTTAATATAGACTTGAGACTGAAAGAAAGAAGCACCATCCCATTTGATGACATCTTCATTTGATTTAACCCAGATACATAATCACCCCTGTACTTACTAGCATCTTAGCACCTCAAAGTGAGGTAAATGAAGTATGTACATTCTTGAGACAGCAGGGAGGTTCTAACAGACGCAGGTCTATTCAGCAGAAGCATAAATTGCACCACATACAGACATGACTTCACTGCAGGAAAATGGATGGCGGTAAACCGATGACTGCTTTATTCTTTGGTTAGTTAGCGATAGGGCTTTCACTGTGAAAGAAAATAACCTGTTGACATACTTAAAGAAACAGATTTAAATGTAGAATTGAGAAAAAAGTGAGGACCAGGAAGAGGTCTTCACTGTCCATAAATGACCTCCCTTTGTTGGTAGTATTGTGAAAGTGGTGCTCTATATGTATCATGTACAAAACACACACATCGATACATAAATATGTTGTATTTTGCAATGTCCCACTGTACAGTGTTGCCTATAAATAATTCTGTGTTTTCCTCTATCTCCTTTAGCTAGTTGCAAAGCTAAGGCTAAAGGAAATGACACACTAGGGAACGCCCTTTTTAGGGCGTATCAGACAGAGGTTAACAAAGGGAAATACACACTGTTGCTTGATGCCATTGTGTCCTGCTGGCTCCGAAAGGTAGCATGAGAAATGGACCAGCTGTATCTTAGTCTTAATAAGTGGAATTCATGAATTCAACTCACTGACTCTTCTTCAGCCTGCTGCATCAAGAACCTAATGGAGAAAGCATAATTCTCCACAACAGCCTTGTGGTTTTCAAGATTTTTTCAGTGGCAATAAATCAGTAAGTTTAGATGAGGAGCACGTCGGTCAACATTAAAGTTTTTCGTCGGACAATATTAAATTACACTTATAACGTCTGACGTGTTTTCACAAACACTCAAATAGCACTTTGAACCAATCTGATGATTGAATAACATAAATAATACCAAAACAGTACATATTCTTGAGCTCATGTCTTCCTATTCAAAAATTTATCAGCAAAAATGTTTTTTTTTTATTTTGTCAATGTATGATTTCAAATTAAAATTATTAATTGAAATTAATTAATTGCAGACCCTACAATTAACTTGATAAAAAAAACATAATCAAGTCCCACCACTAATAATAATAATTTATAAATTTGTGGTTGTTGGAGTTGGAGGATTTGCCAGATTTGACCTCTGTGGACTAACGTCATCCTTCCCTCCTGCGTGGTCAAATTAGTTGCATGCAAAACTAACAACCGATTTTGATTTAATTTTAAGGTTCTTGAAGAACGTGTCACTACAACAAATTTTGCTGAATGATAAATTGCCCCAATTGCTATAGAAATAAACAATAATATTGTAATTTTAAGACCATTTTTGAGCAGTATATCGGTAATGGCATAATAATGCTTGTTCACCCTTTCAAAGACCAGTAAAATTTTAATTCTAGTGGTTTGACTTTCTTTCTCTGAAATCAATCAACGCTGTCTGCTTGGAAGTTTTGCTAGGAAATTCACACTTCTTTCGTCTTCAGATTTTTCACCAGACATTCAACAGTGCATTCCTCCATTCATTCGTCCTTCAGTCATAGAAAGCGCCAGCACTGTAAGACAATCCATGGACTTTCTTCCATGAGAAGAACCTTTCTTGCCTATTGGTAAGTCTTTCTGAAGCGCTCTGCAAGTTCTCCTTGGTTCCTGGACGACTCTTGTAAATATTCTTTTGACTCCTCTGTCAGGAGTTTTATGAGGTGCATCTGGCCTTGGTTGGTTAATGGCTCTTTCCCACTTTTAGATTACAGCTCCAATGGCACTCATTGAAAGACTTTCTTGTAAAGGTTCCTTTGCTCTTACCAGTCATTCCACTATGTGCTTTAAGACTTTGCTAATGAGATCCATTTTCATAACCCATCAGTTCATATTAAACCACCTGATGGTAATTTGTACCTAGCAGCAGGAATGCTTTCTAAAAACGGAAAGTTTCTATTCTGAAGTAAACGTTTGGATCAGACTGTTGTGCCACAACATAAAAGGTTGTATGTTATTTTGCCTTCCAGATCTTTTAGTTTTTTAAAAACTATCCTGATGGAGTCACATTACTTAAAGGGGAAGTATTATGTGTGTTCCAGCCATATAGTGCCTTTTGATAGCACAATCAAGGAACTATGTTATCTTCAGTGGTTATAAAAATGCCAAATATATCAAATATAATGTATTTTAATGCCTTGAAATTAGGCCTCTATCTCTTTAAAAACTCCTTCTCTTTCTGAAACTCTGCCTTCAGGAAGTCATCACAACGTCTCCATTAACCCTTTAACAATGTGTTTACCAAATCAGCTAGCTAGATATGAGTCAGTTTATTTTGGTGTTAAATTTTGGACACTAACAAGAAAGCACAGACATTTCTAATTCTTCTCAAACAGCAGCTCCTCCCTTACCTGACGCTCTCACAGACGGCCCAGTCCTCATGCAGAACTTTAAGTTCTGTTGTTAGTGTCAGAATCTGTGTTTTTCTATGTATTTAGTTTGAGTCTCCATGTTGTCCTGTCTCCCCTTGATTGTTCCCAGGTGTGTCTCGTTCCCTTATTACCTCCTGTGTATTTAATGTCACTTGTGTCTGTGTGTCTTCGTCGGGTCCTTGTCTTTACTTGCTGTTCTTGGTGTTTGTCGTTCCGTTCCTGTGTGCCCAGTCTGTTTTTCGTCCCTCGTTTACCGGTTGCTACCGGCGTCGAGCCCGGGCTTCAGCTCGGCCGTGCTGCCTGGCTTTGGGACTGTTTTGGACTGTGTTTATTTCAGGATTTACTTTATTAAAACACCATTTCTCATCATATCCTGAGCCTGCTGCGTTTTCCTCACCGCTGATCACCACCACCTCATGACAGTTAGCATCGACTGTCCTAACGCAAAATAAGCATTGCAGTATTTTCGATTGGAATCCCAGATGCTACTGAACTATACATTGAAATAAATGCTATATTTGAACAGAGGGGAAAAGTTAATAGAAAATGAATGAAGAGTAGCTTTACTTGGGCTTTTTAAAGCAAATCAGCACATTTAGTTCATTTTACGATTTAAAGTCATTTGTAGTCCCAGAAACTTAACCTTAAAGTGTTTCAGTCTCATTCAATGAGGCTCTCTCTGCAGGTTCTTTTTCCCTGTGGCGATACGCTGAGAGCTCTGATGGATGGCCGGTGTGAATGAATGACTGTCTCTATTTATTGAGGGTGGGAGACACAGATGCTGTGTTGTAAGGACAGAACTCAGTCATGACCCCTTGACCCTGTATCTCATGCACCCATACAGACGGAGCTTCAGGTGGCTCCATAATGAGGCCGTCTCAGTCACAGCAGCCTCTTTCACCTGACCACCAAACACACCGATGCAGACACAAATAGGTGCAGATCAGTCATCACGTCTGCGCTCGCTGGAATGAGTCAGAGTGACTTTGATAAGTCAATTACGACAAGCTGCAGCGGCCCGCTGGTGGAGAACAGGCTCATTTCTCAGTGTAAAACCACACACCCAAAAAACCACAACATTTAGAGTTCAGTTTTTTCCTGCTGTCAGTATGTGTACACACATTCAGGAAGAATGGATAAACTGGATCTATGGACAAGGACTGGGCCACTGCAAAAAAAAAAAAAAATAGACTTCTGATTTTAATCTCAGAATATTAAAGTCTGAATTCTGAGAATAAAGTCAGACAAATGCTACAATTAGGTGTAGGGCCACTAAAAAAAATCTGACTTTTGATGTCAGAATTCTGACTGTTGATCTCATAAGATTAAAGTCTGAATTCTGAGATTAAAGTCCAAATGTTTTTTTTCTGTGGCTCAGAATTAAGTTTTAAGGTCAGAATTATGACTATAATCTGAGAATTGACTTTTTCCCTCAGGATTTTAAATTCAATCTTCTGAGATCAAAAGTCAGCTTTTCTTTTCAGTGGCCCTAAACCTAATTCTGACTTGTAGTCTGACTTTAGTCTTCTGAGATCAAGATTCAGAATTCTGAGTTTAAAGCCAGATAAAAAATTTTTCCATGCCCCTAATCCTCATCTGTATGAATCCCATCTACTTTCATATACTGCATATTAAAAGGTAATGCACATCAGGAAAACACAGTCCAATAGGGAATACAGAGAATTTCTTTTTACTGAATTCTCTCGCAAAAATTATGTAATTACTAGGGCTGGGATGTTAATTTGTTAATTTAAATGAATTAATGACCTATATTTAAAATGTATAACATGTTTACCCAATCAATCATTTTTTTTCATACAAAGCCAGAACCTTTGTCGTTCTGAGCTTCTTTGCAATGTTTTAAAAGTCTTCAAAGTCTTTAAAATTCTAAACTAAACTTCAGAAACTTTCCTCTTCTTAAGAAGCCAAACTCATCCCATCTCCATGCAGTGTGTGACAATGTGAGGAGTTTTGATAGACTTGCACCAGCCTGCTCTCCACTACACTTCAGAAAGTTGTTGTGCAACATTTTGCTGCCAAGTTGTTGGCAATGCAATCAAACAAACAAGGAATTGGCATCCGCACTGCAAAGCTTCCAGTCATGATCGGCATTGCTCACTGGCTAGACAGGACTTCATTGTATGAGTGCAAAGTACTCAGCCTGATGCACTTTACAGAAAACTGTTTAAAAACTTTTATCACTGCTTTAGTTAGCGTCCCTGGAAAATGGAGCTCTCTTTCATTCCCACTCACACTCAAAAGTCAGGATTTATGAGTCCACTCTGCACAGATATGAATTGTGCTGATACTCATAATAGTTTATAAACAGGCCACTGCATATAAAAGCATAAGGCCCATGATGTCACTCACTTGCTCGTGGAACACAAACTGTGGGTCTCGACTCAAAGTTTTCTTATTTTTTTTATCTGCATTACTTAAAGCTTGGGTGTGACTTCTAAAAAAATGTTTTTTTTGTTTTTTTTTTACATATTTGAGAATAAAGTCAAATATTTATCTGACGTGAATAAAAGATAACGTCGGATAAACGTATGCTAATGCTACATCGTTTTTCTTTTGGTCCGAAGATAATAACTTCAGTTTTGTTTTTGTTAAGCTAAAAAAAGATATGGCACCTCCACACATTTGATCAAACCATCGCTATCTGGTGACAGTAGAACCTGAGACTGACAATGAGATGTGAAAAAAACGAGATAACGACAGGAACACAGCTCAGTCAGAAACAACCAATCACAGCCTGGAGGAAGGTCTTAGCGTTGTTAATCAAACTTATGTACACACTGCTCACAGCTGCTTTTTGCTATGCTAGTTAGCTTCTTCCTGACAGCTAAGTAGCTAAGGCTAGTTAGGATTCATAACAGATTCACGTCAGATAAACGGTTTTAATGTAACGGTTGGTTGGTTTTCTGCCATTAGGAAATTGAGCAGCACATGCACAAGATTGACTCTCTCTATATATGTTGGGCAAATCAGTGTTAGACAGACTGAAGGCCCCCTCTATAGACGCGCCTTTATAAGGTCTTCCTCATGAATGAAGCACTCATCTAAAGTCTAAATAATGTGTGTCGGGGTGTATGTGTGTGTGTGTGTGTGTGTGTGTGTGTGTGTGTGTGTGTCCTCTTTGAGAGGATTTTCCCCTGAATTCATTTCCTGTGCAAAACCAGAAATGTTGCCTTCATATCAAAATGGTCTGTATCTGGTATACCTGATATGAAGCTTGACATGTGATAACCGCAAAATTTCCATAAAGCTTCAAGAATTCCAACAAACACAACGCACACACACAAAGACATGTGCACACTGGCAAACAAACAGCCTTGGTCAACCGTGGTATGCTGAGGTATTTACGCTAAACGGTGGGAATGGGATTCCATCACACCGCCCCTCGTGTTTAGCAAAACATTCCACCTAGACCGTCAGACTCCATCCCTTCAGCTCCATGACGGAGAAATTCATGTTCTTCACTTGGGTGAACTCTGTGTAACATGTTCAGATACAAGGCCATTTTAGACCCAAAGTATGTCTAATTGACCTGATTTTATTTTATGTGTTTTTAAAAAGAGGGCAACTTTATTTTAAAAGTGAGTAAAAGTCTTTAACAGTGTTGCCTCATTGGAAGAAAGCCCTGCAAATGGCCTGGACCTTTTTCTCTTTCACTCTGAGTGTTTCCTCCCAAAGGACTCAATGTTAGAAGTTTCTAATTTGTCTAAATTATCCATCCATCAATGATTTTATTGTCTCGTGTGTCTCTTGAGTTGGACCTGTGACCGGGGACACGTTCAGACTGCAGCCTGCCATGTCCCCATTGACTTCCACTCCCCACCCACAGGATTAAGCAAAAATGCTGCACTCATTAATATAATGCAGTTTGTAAAGTCACACAGTAGGAAATACACAGCAGTATTTTATTATTTATCCTGTCATAGGGGAAAAAAATGGTTGTCATTTCTCAAAGTTATATTTTCTCCATGTTATTCATACATTTATGTATGTCAGAGTTCCAAACTAAATATTTAATTCAGAATTAGAATATATAATTAGTTTAATTTCCAAACTAAACATTTAGTTTCGAACTAAATGCTCAGTTAAGTGTTTAGTGAAATCTGAGCTACATATTTAGTTGACAAACTAAATGTATACTTTACAAATATTTAGCTGTACTAAATATTTACTTTCCAAACTGAATATTAAGCTTGGACATAAATATTTAGTTTGCTGACTAAATAATTAGATTATTAGCTAAATATTTAGCTTGCTAATCGGTTCATGTTTGACTCACTATTAAGTTGCTTTAGAGTGGCAATGGTGCTCATAGTTTGTAGGACTTCATGTTTACTTGTTTGTAAAAAGATTTTTTAGATGAAAATGACTCGATATATTGTTTGCATAAAAACTTTGTACTTTTCTTTCAGGGTAAACGTCCATCAGTTTTACAGATCAAGAAACTGACGTTTTTATCACATTTCTTTTGTCAAACTTTACATAGAATCTGATTTGCTTTAGGTCTGGACTCCTGGTCATCGACAGCTAGCTTGATTTAGCTGCTCCAATACACCTCAGTGTCATCAATGCTACAGGAGGCTGGTAATGACCACTTCATGTCATTCACTAAAGCAGAAACACATTAAAAACATGCACCGCTCTGGATATCCCTCACCTGTCTGGAAACATTCCTTTGTAGTTCTGCGTGGATGTTGTGGGTCGTATTGTTGGACAAACCCACGTTTCACTAACCTGCAGGACAATGTGTGCCGCAAAACAGGGATGATTCGGAAAAGCCCATAAAACCAAATATCTATCAGTGTTTCCATTCATCAGAAAGCAGATCTTCCAGGAGATCCAGGGTGACATCATGTTGTTTGTCTTAGTGAGGCACAAGAGAGCCAGACTCAGACTGCACACACACATCCATAAATCACCTCTCAGACTTACTTTGTTCTATTAAGAGCTTCTCTATTTATAAGTTGGAGACAAGAAGTGCTCTAAGTAACAAACACAAAACCCTCCATGCATAATGTAATGAGGGTTGAGATGATAAATTGAGGGTATAAATCAAAGTTCCTGTGTTCCCTAGAGTGAACGCACAAATATTTGTTATCTTTTTCCATATTGTGCCTCCAGGTTTATTTTCCTAATGGGAACTGTTGACTGACGTTTAGTGTTTTGGATATGAAGCTTTTACAATCTAAACACTCAGTCATGGATTCAAAGGTGGTGCACCTTCAAAAATTTAGCGTAAAACTCAGTTCTTTCATGATGCCTATATTGAGGACCTCAAGAGAAAATATTGTTTTAAATATTATATTTTACTGGATCTGGTAAAATAAAATTCCTTTAAATGTAGGGTTAGAATCGTAGAATCGTGTTTCGATGGGTTTTGAAGAGAAGTTATACAAGCCTGCAGGTTTTTTGAATGTTCTTGCCTTATTAAAGTGATAATATGGTTTTGCCAGCTCATGTAGCCAGTAGCATTTATGCCTAAATAAAAAAATTAACAGTCAATCCATGTGATCGGTATTGGAGATCGACAGCAAAACAAACTTGATCAGGGCATCTTTATATAGCTAGATATTTAAAAAATGTGTTTTATAAATGTTATTTATTGCATAGTCATTAACATCTACTTTCTACATCATTGCTAGTTTCAGCTGGTGCCCATTGTTTTATTAGTTCTTGACTGGGTTAATATATACATTATTGATTACACTAGGCCACACTTTATTAGTTTAATAAGTTGCAAAATAATACATTTAGCAAATATAATATGGTCGCATCTTACTGCACATAGCAGAAAGCGAAGCTGCTGGCCAAATCTATTTCAGACACCAAATCACTGAAATGTTTTATTGTTTTAAGAAACGGTGGTGTTTGCAATCACTCTCTCTCACACACACTAATCCAAGGTGATTACTGAAAAGGCAATGTGCTGACTTTATGTGTTTCCAGTCAAAATTATCCAGGAATGAAGATTGACACCTTCTGGATTAAAACCAACAAGAAATTACATTTAACCATCTCTGGGTTTTGACAAACACGCACACCCCTGCACACGCCCACACACCCCCACACACACCCCTGCACACGCCCACACACCCCCACACACACCCCTGCACACGCACACACACACAGACAATCACCACAGTGTTTAACAGTAAAGCCAGATTTTGAGGGCAATTGCATAATAAAATGAAACTGAGTAGGACAGGGGATTGTGTGTCTGTGTGACCATGTGTGGGATTTCTGCATTACTCTCAGACCAAAAATTATGATTTAATTGCATGTAAGTAGATTTCCAGAGAGAGGTGTGTGTTTGTTTTCTTCTGTTTTTTGTTTCTAAAGGATAAAATATAGGACTTGGAATTACAGTTTCATTAACACACATTCACAAACCCACACACACACACACCCTCATGTCTGACCACAAATACCACATTGTCAAGGAAGCTTCTGTCAAATTAACACTGAGCTACTGAAAACCAGTCCATGTTTTCACATTTTTCCCCCCCTTCCATCTACATATGTGCTGCACATATGCTGGTGTCTGATAACCATTTCTTTAGGGTGAGCCTGAGGATTATAATTCATACCCATTATAGTCTTGCTTTCCATATTTTAGCTGTAGCTGTCAGCAGAGGTCTGTCTTATGTCAGAGTGAGAGACCTGATATTAATCCCATTAGGAGTTCCCCATATGAATATTACCTTCACGAAGTTATCTTCATTTCTTTTATTATCTGTTGACAGCAGCAACACAGTCTATAAGCACACGAAGCCAACAATAACAAGGAATATAAAATTCATTTTGTAGGTGATTCTTGAAAATGCTGTTGGATTCACTAAACTCAGTGAGCAAGGGACTTTGTAATCTAATGTTTTCTTGCAAGAATACTCGTAACCCTAACCTGTTGACATATTGCAACATTGAAACCAAAAGTGTCAACATTTTTTCAGCGGATTGTGTATAAAGATGGTATCCATGGCTCTTTGAAGGAATCTGTGGATCAGTATTGTTGGTTTTTGACCAAAATGTAATTCCTTTTATCTGAGGAACAATCACTGGGAGAAATTATGGATAGATAAAAAATCTATTGTCATTACAAATAGGCATCTACATATGCCATTACCTTCCTTCCTACTAGTGCTGTCAATCAATTTTTTAAAAAGTAATCCGATTAATCACCCTACAGCACGTGATTAATCACCATACTTAACTTTGGAAGCTTAAAATGTAAAACTACACATTGTCCTAAAAATGCAAAAGAAACTATTTTATTGTCTCAAATTAATTTTCCAGGCTTTTATATTTAGGAAGATCTAAAAGAAGCCGTTTTGTTTCTAACATAATTTAGAAATGTTAACTATAAACTGGTTGTGCTTTGGTGGAAGGATAATTCATTGTACCAATAAGTATTTAATTATTTAATCCATCTCAGTGTCCATCTCAATGTTTTTTAAAATTAAATTTGCCACATTTGTGACTGTGCATTGTTGACTGCAGTAAAAGACTGTATAATGTGTTGGTTTGAACTAAGCAACCCTCTGTGGGAGAGAGGCTTTTAGGTCAAAATAGCTAATACAAACATTATGTAATAACGAGTTAAAGGTTTTAGATTAATCATGAGTGTTAATGTTGACAACCCTACTTTCTATGCAGTTCCACTCAATTCTTACATTTAAACTTGACTAACGTCGATTTCTGATTCCTGACAATTTTCGGCGCAGTTTATTATTATTATTCTGCCTATATAGGGCTGCAGCTTGTCAAAGGCAGCGGTGGAAAAGAACGAAGCCGTTCAGTCAACATTGAACAACTAAAGTAAGTGCAAGAGGAATGCTCAAGACGTTTTATTGCTGGTAAAAATGGCGTTGCCCTACTCCCCCGTAGCTCCATCACGAATGCGCACTACAAACGTCACGACCAAGCTTGATTAGCAATTTGATTAGCAATTGGGTGAAATCCAATGGTATGCTAGTGTATACTCTTTGGCACAGATGAGTCATTGTGTCTTTTTGAGTCACAAAAAACGTAATTCATACCGCCCAGTTGGCTCGACCACGTGACATACATTTTCTCATCTGTGCTTTTCACACTGATGTCCACCTGCGGCCCACAATTTTGAAAGAATAATAAAAATATCCAAAATTCTACTTACTCATGTCATTATTTCCTGTCATGGCTTTTCATAACTCCAATGTAAACACCAGTGACCCAGTGCTCTAAGTCAGTGCGATGCAGGGAAAGTCCACATCTTGATAATTTAGCCTTGTCTACAGCTTTCCTCTGTAATTGAATTAGGAAGTGGTGGGAATGTAAAGAGCAGCAGAAAGGGTTGTAAGTAAACAGACATGGCCCTTTAATCCCAAGCTGTTTGAAGTGAACCCTTTTATGAGGTGTACTGCTCTCAGTGCTGTGTGGTGGCACTTGAATTTCACAAGCTGGGCAAATTGGTTTATTCTGCAACAAAGCAAGGAAGGTAGAGAGACATGAGAAAAATCACAGAAAATAGATGGAAACTGGACATGAAACCAGAACCTTGTGTGACCTGACAGTTCAGACTGCTAGCTAAAACTTTCATCTCTTAAATAGTAGGGCTGGAACTTATATATATATATTTTTTTTTACATTCAAAAGTCCCAATCTGGAACCTTTCTGTTGTGTCTCAGGTACACCTGTAAACAGTGTTGTATAAAGTACTGAAATCTCAGAGTCAAGTAAAAGTACAAGTACCTCTCCAAAATATGACTTTGGTAAAAGTTGAAGTCACTGACTGAAATGTTACTTGAGTTAAAGTCTTAAAGTATCTGAAACTTCTTGTACTTAAGTATGGAAATTACTGTAAAAATGGATGTACTCAAGTAATGTAATGAAAAGTACAAGTAAAAAGTAAAACAAAGCAAATGCAGTTTGAATGACATTTTTTATATTTTGGTAAACTTGTCAAATACACTTAAAATAATGATGAGAGATGAATGGGAAGGGAAGCACTTTGTCCCAATCTGATGGTTTAAGAATCTAAATAACAGATTAAAAACAAATATCTTTTTGTTGAGCTCATCTGTCTATTCAGTATTTTAACAGTAAAAAGGGTCTTTGAATTGGAAATAATTTTGTTGACGTATGGGTTTTGATTAAAATTGTCATTAGTTACAGACCCCACAATAAACTTGATTAAAAATTTTAATCAAGTCCCACTGCTAGTTTAAACAATACACTTTCAATGAGGAAAGAGGTTCAACGGGAAATCGGAAACCTTGACAACTTTTACATCTAATGACTAAAACTTGTAGTTCTTTTATCAGTTGCGACACACTGACTTAATTTCCATTTAGTTATAAGATGCAGTGCTCATTGTGTGAGAGAGGTCCTAATTACAAGCAAGACTGTTGTGCATCTGATAGTTTAGAGGATGATCTCAAATGTAGTTTTTTAAAACAATGGGGAATAAGTAGATGCATTCGTTCCAAATAAAAAGGTACAGCATACTGACTCACTGAGGAAATAAATGTTCAAACATGCTGTGATAACAAAAACATATTGTAATAACAATGAGTCACTACATTGTGCTCCAGGATAACAAAAGCATTTGGAACTACTCAAATATCTGAGTTTGGTACCATAAACACAGCCTGGTAAAAACCAGTGTCTTGTTCTGCGCTTTGCTTCGTACAGACGGTCTGGACCATCGGCTATTGAAAACACTTGTTTAAAACTTCTACTCTGTTTAAGTTTTAAGTTATTTCAACAGATTTTACCGAATTGCCAATGTTTAGCCGTGACATATGTAATGCGCCGGTTTGATGAGGTTTACTGGAAATTGTGTGCACGTTCAACAACGCCATAAGCAATAAAATGTCTTCATCATTCCTCTTGCTCAGACTTCAATTGCTTTACATTTGGAGGTGTGGCCAAAACGGACTGAATGGCTTCGTTCACTTCCAGTAAGTCCTATGCACAATTTTCTACTAAGGTTAAAACTTTCAACTAAATTAAGAGAAACATTCACAAGGGAAATTATAATTTTTGTCTATATCAAGTAGTATTTTGACTAATATCAAATAAATATCTTATTCTTGCTATCATTAATACATATTAGTGATAACAAAAGAATTTCTTATAGCGCTTCCACAAATGAGCTAATGATATGGATTGTGTGTTCGGGATTTATTGTTAAGTAACAAGGGTCAAAATATCTCCAAATGGTTGCCATGGGAGATTCAATGATTTCTTAGACATGCATGAATGAGTGAAGGCAAACACTCTTGGTATGTTTTTGAAATGACATGAGTTGATATAAAACTCAAAAAAGTTGATTTTACGCTAGCACTCTTGACCTTAGCATTAGCACTGTTGCTAAATTAATTTAAACTTTAAATTATGTGAAATGATTTTCCATCTTTTTTACCACCTTTCTGAACCAACATATTCAGTTAATTTCCAAACAAGGATTTTTAGTTTACTTTACATAATGTAAATGTATTGATATTCAATACCTTCCACTTCCTTTTAGAATGCGGATAGCAGGATGATTAAGCATGCTAACAATGTTTACAGCTCCACTAAGCTTGTTTGTTCAAATAATTTATTTGAAAATTGTGTGTTGTGACAGTTATTTTTGTGCCATTAATTTGAGGACTCTCCCACATGACCTTTGCACCCTACATAGTGTGAGGTCTCCAAGCTCTTTCAGCCTTTAAATTTATGACCAGTTCCTGAGTTGCATGCTTTAAATTTCTCTCAAAACAGAAGAGAGAGACATGAATCAATCCTGTGAATGAACAAAATAATAAAGAATGATAACTAAGAGTAGAAGAAGTATCTGTGGATATGCCTTTGGAAATAATATATCATTAAGCAGTGTGCCTGCTGAAGCTGTGTGTTTGGGGTGGGAGTTCCACCACATGAGGCTAGATGGCGTAGTGCTTTCAGGAGCTTGTTTTCAGTATGTTGTGCCAAACCACAGCTCAACTTCTCAGGTAGCAACGAAAGCTGTTGTAATTCCTCCACCCAAAGACTGTGGATCCTTTACTGCAGAAAAACACTTGTGCCAGCAGGAGCAATATGTATATGATTTTTTTCCCACTTGTCCTAGTTCAGATTCAGATTATGTCATGCATGTAATTGTGGGAAAAGAAGAAAATGTGTCGCATGCAAAAAGAAGCTAATTCTGCTATCTGATGTCACTTAATAGACAATAGAGATTTACTTAATTCTACATAATTTACAACTTCATCTGCATAGTGCAGGCAGGTGTCCAAACATTTTTTTTGACTTGGGACAAAATTGTATACTGAGAAACACTTGAGCCAAAACATATTTAAAGAAATAAATGACCAACAATTATGGGATTTTTTTTTTTAACCTGAATAACAATACACCAAGCATGCAATATTTGAATTAGACAAATAATATAGTCTTTTTTTGTGGGAAAGCAGTGTGTAAATCATTGCTTATGATGCTTGTAATACAGAAATTTGACTTTGGTTTTGAAGTGCTCACAGCTCACAAAGTATAAATATATGAAATTTAGAGGAAGTTCATCGTTTCCCTGAACACCAGTAAATGGCAGAACGCAAAAAGGACATTGGACGCCGGCGGTACCCAGAGAAGGCGGGGCTGCAGAACCTGCCAGAGCAATGGAAAGGCAGACCACTGTACGTATGGCTTCAAAAGTGGCCAGCCGGGTCACATCTCCAGAGGATGCCGAGGTCCATGTCAGCTGCAGGAAAACATTGGAGGGCCACTGCAGTGGCCCAGCCACCACATGAAGAGTCCCCCCGCCGTGGAAACAAAAATATAAAGACGCTGTTGATCGTATAAATGTGCATATGTTTGTAAAATAAAAAATGCCACCCGCGCAGAACATTAATGTGTGATTAAGATGTCATGGACTTGAACAAAAAATCTGTCCCTGAAGTGTTTCTGCAAGTGTTAGTCAAAGTAAAGAGGTGAAACTTAAGGAGGTACTTGAACACAGTCACATAAATGCCAGTGATAAGCTTACACAGACACACACACACAAACAGGGGAGAGAAAGTCATTAAGGAGGTCATAAATCACAGGAAGCAGTTCCAGAGAGAGATCACTCTCCCACTGTCTAAACACTGCTTTTACTCAGTTTTATTAGCAGGAGTTCTGCTCTCACCCAGGCTGCAGACACTGTCCTCCTCACTGCAGATGACCACAAAGATTGCACTGCACTAGAGAGTGCAGTGCAATCTTGAAAACAGCTCCACTATCCTGAGTTATTATTCTGCACCAATTTTTTCTCAAATGTGTCTGCATATTCAGAAGTCTCCAGCTCTATGAGGCCGTCTGCTTGCATGACGCTGAATTTGATTTCAGTGTAGAATTCTGAGAAATATATGCATCAAAAAAGTCAAGTCTGGCACATTTCAGCAAAAAAAGCAATTCAAAGTGCTTTACATCATAAAAACATCATACAGTCATCAATTATGAAACAAGCGATAAATGGTTCATTTTGTCAAATATCATCAAAATCATCAAGCAAATACACACCAATCAAATAAATGCAACCGGATGTTGCCACTGGCGCAAACCACAAAGAAGAAGGCAACAGGAAGTAGTTGATTAAGCATGGCAACTACTTCCTGTAGTTGCCAAGAAGTAACTACAGGAAGTAGTTAAGTCATGCCAAACATGTCATGTTTGGCATGACTTATATCATGAACAAACTTATTTACATATGATTTTAACTGCATTTCTTACTTGAAACACCACAATTGCAAAATAGTTTTTTTCATCATTACCAGAATATTGACAAAGTTCTGCACACATTTCTATTGGAAACTCAGTCAGTGTTTCAGCTGTTTTGCTGTTTTCTGGAAGCTTGTTACAAATTTGTGGTGCATAGAAGCCCAAATAAACCCAACATAATATTTTAAGATAGAGTTTACTGATTCTGTTTTTAAGCAATAATTTTATGAAATTATTCACCCATTTTTACTTTTTATTTAACATCTTTCTGCTCCATCATGCTGCTTGTTGTAACCGCAGGATGAGTCAGATGCATATCATCTGGGATGTGTGATTGATAGGAGTGGAGCAGGGCGGGGCTGGGTGTGCATTTAATGAACAGTGTGCTGTCCTTGTTGCAAATTCTACACCTTATTTTTCTTTCTTTCTTCAACAAGGTAAACTGACAAGTCCTCTATTTAGACAGTACTAAGTAGATTAATACAGCTTTATCTTGCAAATTCTCGTTTGGTTTTCTCTGTGCTTTATCTACTTCAGGCTTATTAAATGCATCCAAATTTTGGGTCGGGTTCTGGTCAGGCTATAAATTTAAACTAAGGACAAGTAAGGCTGAGACAACTCTGTGGAAGAAGCAAGAAACACTGCCCCCTGCAGGTGAGCATTAGTAGTCATGAAGACCCGACGTTTTTGACAGTTTTTTCAGAAAATTTGCAACAAACTGACAATTATGCATTAGCGCAAAAGAAAAAAAAGCATCTGTTGAGTCTGCGTGAGTTAGTACGAACTTTGGAGTTTGTGAAATCACAAAAAACTGGATAGACTGGCTAATGTAAGTTGGCACTACACCAATAAAAACTACTATGGTTTGATTGATAAAATAATATTTAAGAATACAACTGTTATCTTGAAGGGTTTTTGTATGTGTCCCTCGAGAGTCTAGAGAGCCACATTTAAAAGATGCGCTGGATTTGGCCGCTGGGTCTTGAGTTCGACACGTGGTCTAGACAGAATCCTATCATTTCGCTGTAGACTACAACAGATAGTACAATTTGTGCTATCCTGATGAATGTGTTGCCATGCATGCAAGAAGAGCCGTCTTGGGGTCTGAGCGTGGTGCTGCCCCTGACCTCTGTGACACCATGTTAGCATCAACCAGTAACCAGCCTGTGCTGAGAGCCTGGGAATGGGAATGACAAGCTGTATAAATAGCCTCAGATGGGCACAAAGGCAACACCCAGAGCCACCCAACCCAGTGATAAAACTACACACACACACAAGTTTGCATGGCCATCGTTGTGAAGACCTTCCATTGACTTCCATTCACTTCTACAGCCTAAACCTTACCCTTACCATTACATACCTAACCCTAACCAAAACTCAATTCACACCTTAGTAATAAATCTAACCCAAAAACACAGTTTTCCATTGTGGGGACCAGGCTTTGGTCCCCACAAGGAGCAGTGGATCCCCACAACGTAGTATGTGTCAGGAAAATGGTCCCCACAAGGTGTTACAAATACACACACACACATGCGGACTCCTACCGTATGGGAAACTATTACAGTTTAGTGCATACAATAAAACAGTCAACACTATCAGGGAAGAAATCAGTCAGGACGTCTGACATTTTGGAAACTGTGGCTGTGTGAGAAAGGTTTACTCAAGTAGGGAACGGCCTTTATGAACACTAAGGTTCACAGCAACTCTCATTATGTCCGCTGTCAGGAGGAGGATCTTTTAAAAGGGGAAGAATATTAAGAAAAGCTTCCCCCTTTTGTGTTGAGCAGTAGAATTTGAGGTCATTATTTGCTCAAAAATCCAATAGTCAACTCTGCCACCTTGTTTGGAGTTTGTGTATGTCTTCTATATAGAGCAGCTCAGTTTCTAGGTCTGGATCCAACTCTTTCTGTGTTTACACTATAATATTAAATTCATATGTCTTTTCATTGTATTTACTGTTACAGTCTCTCTAACTTATGCTTTTCACACGTCACATCAGTAAAACAAAGACAAACTGCTCTATCTTTGTTAAAAAGCTAAGTTTCTACACTGCAAAAATACAAAATCTTACCAAATGTTTGTCTAGTTTCTAGTGCAAATACCTTAGTACACTAGAAATAAGACAAAACTAACAACTTACATCTCAGCAAGATACAAGAGTTTGTTTTATGTCAATAATTCCTTTACATTACAGAAAAGTACTAGCTGTAAGTGTACTAATCTGCCTAAATAATATATTAGCAAGAAGGAAGTGGTGACTTATTATTATTATTATTATTATTATTATTATTATTATTATTATTATTATTATTGCCTAAATGGTTCCACTGGCAGATTATTACTTCTACTTTTTCCATCAATATTAAGGAATTATTGGCTTAAAACAAGCTCCTATATCTTGCTGAAAAGTCACTTGTGAGTTAGTTTTGTGTTATTTGAAATTGAGTAAGATATTTGCACAAGCATCTCGACCAAAATACTTGGTAAGATTTTGTGTTTTTGCAGACAGAAAGAAAAGAGTCATATTCCACAAATATTTGAACCAAGAACGCCACACTTCTTGTAGAATGTTTATCTAAATTCTTTTTTCTTTTACATATTTCCTAACACTTTCAGTCACAGTGTAGCATGAGACAGGTAAAGTGTGAAAACAAATCAATCAAGGGATTTGAACAAACCTCGGTCACTCTTGTAAAAAAATCTAAAGTGGTCAAACTTGTACTAAATGACTACATCAGTTTTCATTTTGACATTACATTTACAATACATTACATTTTTTTTTACAATTGATTTGTAAAAGCAACAAAAAATTTAAAACATCGAACAGGGTGAATACCTTCTTAGCCACTGTATAGTTCAAGGTCTGCCTCATATAATCTTTACATGTCATCATGCTGATTTATATTTTATTTTTAGCATAGTAACAGACATTAGCTGTGTGCACAAAACTTTGTCAATATTTCTGTAATGTCGAAAAATCTAAATTTTTCAATTGTGGTGTTTCCATTAAATAAGAAACACAATTAAAATCATATGTGAATAAGTTTGTGCATGCGATAAGGCATTATAGCCATGCTGCACCATGATCCTCCAACTACTTCCTGTTGTCCTCTTCTTCATGGTTTGTGCCAGTGGAAACATCCGGCCATTGATCATGTGTGATTAAAAAAAAACAACGTATTTCTATTGCAGTTTTGTGAAATAAACCAATTTTGATACAGCCAAAAACAACACATAGCAACAAAACAGAAGGGTTTTTTTCAAAATTGGTGGGTTTTTTTTTTTTTTTCGAAATTTCAAAATAATTTTCGAAATGTCAAATATGTGGTCAATGAAAATACAGCTGTTTATACAGCAGATGTAAGAAGTCATGTTCTGTAGGTGCCAGGTGAAAGAAACTGAATCTTTTCCTTCATCAGTATGTTAGTTGTTATGCCTTTCCCACCGGCTGTATCAGTAGTGATAAGTAGAGCTCAGTTCTGTTTCTTCAGGTATTTAATTTGCAAAAGACAAACACGATGTTATCATTCTAAACTACTGACATGTTTCTGCATGATTTTCACATGATACGACAGGTTTGTGTCATACATCAATTCAATCCATGTAACTTTATTTGTCCCCAAGGAACAATTACAAGGTATCATTGTAATTACAATGTATCATTGTAATTGTAATTGTTGTGAAATAGACTGAAATAGACTTTTCAGTCCATTTCACAAAATAGACTGAAACTGAAGCCATAGCTTCAGTCGCCACGTGAAACTATAAAGAGAAAAATCAGAGAACAAACAGATAGTTTTCTGGATTTAACCAGAAAATCTTTGTTGTTTATCATGGCCTAACTTCTGTGTGAAATTCCACACTTAGTTCAGCAACAGTGATGGACCAGCATGCACTTTCAAAAGCCACACCTCAGTTTGATTTGTTGCACGGCTTGCGGGCTAGAGGGGGGAAACCAAGGAGCTTTATGTGATTTTGCTTTTCCTGTCTCTACTTTCACCTCGTCCATCATGCTCTAACTGCCTGTCTTCTCCTCACTGACTTTCAGAAACAATAGGATCCAGCTGGGAGGTTGGAAAGCCCTCTGGATCAGAACTAAAGAGGCAGCTCGGCCTCCGAATGGCTTCCATTAACCTGCCACATGGTACTGAAGCTGGCTGAGATAGGGACAACTAGCCAAGTCACACATTCATACACACACACACTTACAAAGTTCAAGTAACTGAATTAGAATTAGCATTATGATCTGAAATGAGTGTAGTATGGATTTCAAAAGCATTCATTACCCCTGAAGTTTTCTTCCATTTGTCACATTACTACTCAACGTTTTTCATTGGCATGTATTTGTATTCGTGTCTCTACTGTAATTTCTCTAAATAAAATCCAAAGCAACCACAAAATAAATCAAAAGATAATATGTAGTTGAAGACCAACTGTGTGGATTTAATCTCTGTACAAATCCAATGGTTCTGTGAAGGCCTCCGAGTTTTTTTTTTTGTGTGTTTTTTTTACACTTCCGTGAACAAGCATCACAAAAACCAAGAAAGAAAGCAGAGATGCCAGGGATAAAGTATAAAGGTTTTAATTAATTAAACCAATTTCTTTTTCTTTTTTTTTTTACATAACAAAGCTCAGGCCTGAAACTGTATTCGCATGTTTCTGATATGCTCACAATTCTGGCGCACAACAGTTTTTTGCAAGAGTGATGGACAACAAAGCACCTTCTGCATTTTTGCTGCAAAACCTGATCTGATGGGACACTAGAAAAGAAAAGCATCTCAATGCTAAACAGCAGCAGAGCAGAGGTCAGATTACCCACACAGTCACAGTTGACGGGGCAATGGACAAAGGCAATCTACAGCTACTTTTCCAGACAAATGGATCTAGTTTGTGCACAAAAATATAGATACAATATCATACACTTAATGAAATAAAAGAGCCTCTGTGAGGATACTACTTGAGGTCTGATCTTTTCTGTGGACAGACATAAACACACTTCGGATAAATTAAGGTAACTGGGAATATACAAAAAGGCTTTTGATAAGATCGGCTGTTTGAAAAGCCAATCTTCACCAGACTGGAGAGTGAGTGAAGAGATTTTTAAGTTGGGACAGAGCAGACGGCTGATCACCAGAGGACATCCTTTCTGTCCACACACATCAGTATCTTCAAGGAACCTTTTGAAAAAACTTCAACAACTGGAAGATAAAGTATTTTAAATTGAATTCAGTGCTGTGTTGTTCTACCAGCCTTGAACACAGTCAAATAAAAATAAATCTTATGGTTTCATTGCATGTAGGATTATGTAGCAAGCAAAAAAAAAAAAAAGAAGAAAAAAATACATAGTAATTTTTGGGGGGGCATTTATAGATACATTTATAGCTCTAATATACAGTATTTAGGCTTTCCCCAAAGAAAGTGATGTATTCTCTAAGTAAATAATTTGAAGCCAGGAAAAAAATCTTATGTTTTTGTTTTTGCTCTATCTAACAGGAAACAGGAATCAGAGAGTATCCTGCTGTCTTCCCTCGGACAATTGGTTGGCATTGTCATGACTTTGACATCAGAGGAAAACTGCTCTTATAGACAGCTGACAGCACTAGATTGAAAATGATTTACATGAGTACAACAACATTGTTTTATGTGTCATGGCAATAAGCCTACTGGTTATTAATTATTCCCTTTTCCATTCCAAGGGATGTCATGTCGGTGTATGCAATATGAAATCTAAGAAGGTTGGTAACAGCTGGTAAACACATCCTGGATTTTTGTGTTGACAACAAAAGAGACATTTTGAAAAGACATTACTTTTACTTACATAATTGAAATGATATAGCAAATAGACACTTATTGAAAGAAGATTCTTCTCTTTTTACTAATTATCAATCCAATATTCTTATATGACACGTTGTCCGTGACAATTACAGGATCCTTTTCTGTTATTCCCCACTGAGTGAGAGCCTTCCTCAGGTTTCTGGCAGGTATGTCCTGAGTTTGTAAGACTTAGGTAACAAGCTCCCATTCCTCATTGATAAAGTGAGCCGTGATGGTCACATAGACTTCTGTTGGTTGCGAGGTCCACCAGTCACACGTCAGGGCAACCCTCTCCACGCTGGTAAGGGAGGCTTTGAGGTGAGCCTTTGTCTGGGCATACAGCCTGGAAACGCATACTTGGGTGAGGTGTTCATGGGTCGAGATGTGATAGCAGGGCTCCATCGGGTCACCATGCGCCTGAAGCCTGCGTTTGCAACCACCGGGTAGTGTCTCAAATCCTGACAAATAAAGTAGGCAATTGTCTCGGTAATCTTTTGTGACCTTGGAGAAGTAGATGGCAACTTATGGAAACACCCGCCATCGCTGTCCAGCATGGTTTGTTTTGAGTCATAGTGTAGCGGCTTGAGTTACCTTGTCGGGGTGGGGACATTTCAGGTGGGCTTGTAGGTTGGTGGCATTTCCTGAGTATTAAACACTTGTGTGACACAGCTTGCAGACTGTTTTATTCAGAAAGTCGCTTTTCTTCTTGTTTTTAAAGCCAATGTGCTCCCACACATCTGCTTTTAAGCAAGAAGGTGCTGGAGTGATGTTTGCCACCATTACATTGAATCTCTTTGCTCGCATTTCTTCTGTGTAAATCAAGTATCTAGGTGGATTACTTGGTAGAAATGCTCTACAGAGGAAACTAATAGCTGGATGACCTAATCGCTCCCTGCAAAGCGAATGGAGGGGGGTTGGGCAGTGAACAGAATGACATTTGGAACACCAGGGATTTGAGTAGGATTTAATGTATCGATACTAGCGGATGAAAATTCAATACTTTAGGAGGAAAAATATTGATAAATGTCTTAGAATCAATAAAATTACACAGCAATACTGCATAGGAGGATCTGAAATAAAAGCCACTTCAATGTTCTTCCATCGAGCATTATAGTTTTTATTACAAAGGTTTATCTGGGGTTTCATTTGTGCAGAATAGACGTAATTCTTTAGATGTGTACATCACTGGAAATGCTTATGCCTCAGATGTTGTCAGTTTGCCTTATTGGTTGGGCTAATGGTTCTGTATAAAGAGCAAAAAGTTAAGGGCAGAGTCAGTTGGTTGGTCAGTGGCAGGTACTGGAGTTCTGCCGTTCCCCTGTGAACCTCTCTGGACTGATTTATGGTAACACTAAAAGAGGAAAAGATGCATTACTTTACATGATTACGCATCCTTTGGCATTGTTGGCTTATTAGCCACATTAACATGAGCTCATCACTCATGCATGGCAACAGCTGATTGTAGCATGTGAAGAGTGTGTAGCAGCATGTGTGTGTGTATGTGTGTGTTTACCTGGACAGCAAAGGAAGTCCTGAATACATTAACAAGATATACGATTTAAGCAAATGTCCTGGGAAACACACTCAGAAACATTTGCAAATGTCCATCTCTGTCGAAATCCTTCGCCAACTGAGTCCAAGGAGATTTGGAAACCATTCAGACTTGTGCTCACAAGACAGCAGTAGGTTTTTGTCCGCCAGTGTTTGTTAATGGCCTTTTCAACAAATCACCAGAACCAGGCGCCAAAGGGTCAGACTGCCCAGCATGGCTGCACAGATGGCCTGGCCTAGTGTTCAACAACAGACACAAGCTACGATTGGCTTTGTACAGGTAAAGAAGATCCAGATCCAGCAGGCCTGTCAGGCTGCTGAGCAGAATGAGTGCTTGGGATCAGCGGTGAAATAAGGTTCCAGTAGGAAGAGCAATGAGGAGGAACTCCCAAAACTACACCAAGAATCTAGCTAAATGATGCGACTTTCATGATTTGCAAAGCAGTTTGATGAAAATAAGTTGATCAAATTAATGTTATAAAATCGACTAGAGACAGAGCTCTCATAGCATCACAGTTCATAAAAGGCTGTGTGTCATTACAACATGTTGAATCCATAACTCTTCTGTAAAATAACCGACTACAGTTTTCCTAAAAAGCACCCATGCATAACCGTTCCCAAGTATTCAGGCCTCGTCAGTCAAAACAGAAAAGCTGATTGGTTTTAAATTACACAGATGACAGTATCTCCTCATCAAGTGGTTTCTTGGGGCAGTTGTTTGCAGTGGACTTTATAGACAGCATCCAAGAAAAGAGGACAGAGTAAAATACCATAGTATATTTAGTTTTCCTTTGACTTCACAATTATGTTAAAAATCAGAAAATACTTAATCAATCCCAAAGGAAAATTAAATATTGTAACTCATATTGTCCAGGTTTCTTTGATGAATGGTTAGTCATTGTTCATAACTTCTCCTTCTGTTCGCTGATTGATTTAAATTCTAGGGGAGAATTCTGTCATGATCTGTGTTTTTCTGTGTGTTTATTTCGAGTTTTCTGTGTCTCCGTGTTGTCCTGTTCTACCCTCGATTACTCCCAGGTGTTTCTTGTTTCCCTAATTACCTCGTGTTTATTTAGTGTCACCTGTGTGTCTTTGTCGGGTTCTTGTCTCTTTTGGCGTCTAGTCTGTCAGTCCGTCGTCTCGTCCATTGTTTTACGGTTGCTACCGGCGTCGGGCTCGGCAGTGCTGCCCGTTTGTTTTGGACATTATTGGACTGTGTATTCTGGATATTCATCATTAAAAACCATCATTTCTCACTTCAACCTGGGTCTACAGCGTCTGCCTCACCACCTACACCCGCGCCTTATGACAAATTCAAAATCAATGGGAGAAATCCCAACTGGATAACTGAAGGGAGATGAAAATCGAACAGATGAAGGGCAGGCTAGACATATTCCTGTTCCTCATAAAATCCGTAATCACTGACCCACAGGCCAAATACAGTATAAACATTTTTGGGTCATTTGAGATTTTAAATCGCCTAAAGCTGTGAGTAACTGAGCATGGTGTCTGTTCCTAGTCTTTCTACGAATCTGGAACAGGTGAATCCCAAAGGTTAAAATCCATTTCGACATCTTTTGCTCTCTTCAAAACAAGCCAAAGACTTCCAGTTGTTAAAGCCGTTTGGAGCTCTGGTCTGTAAGGTTAAATGACTCCATGGATTTGCATGCTGAAGAAAAGGATATATTGTGTCCGTCTCCTGAGCCAACACTTTTCCCACAGAGCTAAAAAAACACGCAAATATGCACACACACAAAGACACACTCTTGGTTATGGTTTTCCCACAGAGCTCGGCGCTCCTGGGAGAGTAAATTGCCGTAATCCGGGGCAGCAAATTCAGACACAGCAATTATACCTCCGTGAACGGCCTGAGAAACCTGCACACACACGTGCATGCGCGCCGTGTTGCAGTGGCACCTTGCGCCATAATTCACAATGGTACCAGATGAACAAATGGCACCAAACAAAAGCATAATACACTCTGTCTGTGTTGTACATGACCAGAGGTTCTCCAACATGCTCACCCCGACATGCACAGAAGCACAGTTATGAAGCTGCATATGTAACCACACACACACAAATTGTCATCCACCTGTCAACACTGGAGCAAATTAACTGACATCAAACACCAGGACACACAGGCTTTAACATGTAGGGGACACTGGCTTGCTGGGAGAAAGTGAGCAAGGGGAGGAGAAACGGAAAGATGGAGGAAGTGGAGGTGGAGAAAAATGTCAAAGAGGGTGGCATATAGTAGGAACAATAGAAAAAAAGGTTTAATCTTTAAAATTATAAAAAGTTGAAAATATATGAATTTCTCATTGAATTATGTACATACGGGCATGGCAGTGGGCAGTCTTTCCTCTCTCTCTACATGTACATACTTCCAATATTAAGAAGGACCGCAAAATAATGTTTTTCATACACTTTGCAGTATCTCCAACTTCCAGCTCTATTTTTTTTTAAACGCATCTAGAGACGACTAAGCATTGAAAATAAATTTTACACCACGTATGAACAGCCATCTTTACTGCATGCACAATAAAACTTTTGGCTTCTTAAACTGATTAACTGTCGCAGATGAACATAGGGAAATGTACCTACGTAGACCTGTGTTAGCTCATTTTGTTGCTAATTCGGAAAAAGTGCAAACTGAGCAAACAAGAAAGTAAACATAAAAATAACATTGTTCTACAAGAAAAAACCCAGAAAAACACACGCTAAATGACATGTTTGAAATAATAATTTTAAAAAAAGTAAAACAAATGATCAGACTAAAACATGTCCTTTACCTCGGAATTTGTGTATAAAATTTTGTTTATGTTGCCAGGTGACTATCGCATTACCTATCAAAGTCATCAAAATCTAGAGTGGCTTTAAATTCAACATCTAACGTCCCCAATTAACTGTGATACTTTATGTCAATTAATATGACAGCAAACAGAAGTGCAAAAACATGGCATGGCAACAACTACCACTAAAAATAACCAAGATGTCCAATGCCTCATTTTGATAACAGTGATCACAAATACTCACCCTTTAGAAATTGATTTTAAGTATATAGGGGAAAAAAACCCAAATCGAAATCATTTCAGGATTATCTTGAGAATAATGCTCATGTAGTGAAGTACATAAATAAATATACAGAAGCCTCCAATCTGACTGACATGACAGATGAACTAGGTCAGATAGTCCCTCGTGCAAATGACGTGTGGAATTCTTTTATCAGACTTTGTTGGTCCTAAAACACTTAGGTATATACAATGCATTAACTAGACCCTTGAATAAATGTGCCCATCCATTTAAGAAGTCTCAAGCTTTAATGACGGTAGACAATAATCTAGAAAATACAAAAGTCAAAAGACAAATTTGGAATTTAAAAATATTAATCCTCATATAAATCTGAGCTTGATAAAGACAATGTAAAAATAAAACAATTTTTGAATCAGTTACATTTACCCAAGATTTACACCACTGAAAAAGACATACTGGATGGTGAAATAAGTGAGGAGGAGGTTCGCCTTGCTGTGAAATCGTTACAAAATAATAAAGCCCCAGGGTCTGATGGCTTTCCAGTTGAATACTTCAATCTTTTCAAATAAATTATTAACCCCCCTTACAAACACAATCTAGGAGGCATTCCAAAAGACAGCAATTCCTCAATCTTTAGAACTTGCAACAGTAACATTACTTTCCAGACCTGGAAAAGATGTGGTAACTATAGACCCCTCATCCTTCTCAACAGTGCAGTTTCGGGCTACAAAATCAATTATTCCAAGAGTGAAGTGTTTTCACTTAATATGACAGAACAGGAAACACAATTGTTGCCTGGCTCATTTAAATGGTGCACTGATGGTTTTACATGCCTTGGCATCAATATCCATTCCTAGTATGACCAAATTTACCAAAAGAATTAACACATCAGTAATTAATAAAACTAAAGCAGAGCTGGAAAGATGGATGGATCTCCCACTATCTTTGATTGACATAGTTAACACAATTAAAATGACTATTTTACCTAAATGTATTTATTTATTTCAATGTATCCCCTTATAAGTTCCCATGACTTTTTTAAAGATTTGGATTAAGCAATATCTCTATTTTAAGAAGAGTTAAACTTCTTACTTTACAGGCTCCCTATGATAAAGGCAGAATAAACCTTCCGAATTTCAGAATATATTATTTAGCTTCCCAGTTTTGTATTTTGTGGATGTGGATTTATTCAAATGGCAAAGATGTGAGGTGGGACTCAATAGAACAACAAGAATTAAAGTCCATATCATTATCAACTATCCTCTTCTTGGGTTCAAAAAAGCAGTTCTTTACAATTACATCAAACCCTTTGATTTTAACTACTTACATTGCATGACTTCAGTTACATGCTCTTTTAAATCTATGCTGCTGTGAGGAGATGATGAGCAGTAATTGGGTTCACCTGTGTGGGAGGGGATAAAAGGGAACAGGAGTGGAGACAAGGCAAACTGATTACATCTCTGTCCAGTTGATGGCGGCAATACGCAACGTGTGTAAACTGCCATAAAACTCAATAGAAGAAGAAGACAAGGCAAACTCATTTCTTGTTGAGCTTTTTGGCTGGGCACCAGGTGGGAGGGTGCCGTTCACAGTGACTAGCACTGCCGGTGGTGAAGACAGATAAACAGGGGAGCTGTTCCTGTGTTAGGAGGAGAAGGTTGTTGCCTCTTTTAGACAGTTAGAGATTGGGGGTTAGATGTGCCCTTAAAGCCAGAGTTAACCTACCCGATTGAGGTGTGTTCCACCCACAGGGTGACCAAAGTTTGTCTTTCCTGGGGAAGTGGGGCGTCCATCTGCTGGAGGAGGGGGTGTCCTGCATTTGAAACCACACGGGGGTCTGGGGGAGTCGTGTTATCAAACTGGTAGCTCAATGGTCTTTTAAAAACAAAACCTTCATGAACTTCTTCTGTAGTTGACTGCTTTAAGCTTATGGGACCAGTCTGATAGCTGTGGAGAGCTGCAGTACAGCAATTAAGGACAGTCTTCTTCCTCCCTTGGTGGCATTTTGCTGTGGAGTGATTCAGACAGTTTCAGGTCCTTTTGGGTTGCAGTGGTGTGCCGTGCCATGACACGTGTGAGTTTACATTTTTGCAGTGGTTCTGGAGGAGAAACCTGGCCTTGGATGTCAGCTGTTAGTGGTTACCATTTTGAGTCCCTCTTAAAACATTTTAGACATAAATAAAGCTTTACGTTTTGATAAAAGTAAATGACTCTTGTTTGTTCTCTGCAGCTAAAGACATTATAATATACTTGCGAGAAATACTTTGTATTGTTAGCATCATCTGCAGCAAAAAAGTGTATACTTAAAAAGCGGAAGTCTGTGGAATCTCCAAACCAGAAACATTGGATCAATGAACGGTTGTCATTCTGCATCCCTGAAAACATTCTCCATTCGATATGTGGGACATTAATAGAGTTTGACCGGATATGGAGTCCCTGCCTGGACATTCTAACTAAATTAGACCTGAGAGACTGATTTGTCTTGTTTCAATTCCTTTAATATTTTTATGACCTTTCAAAAATATATCATGTGTAATCCTAACACTAGAAAGGCTGAAGGTAGTCCATTGTGACATATACATATTCAGTCTGGAGATAGTCCAACTGGCCTGAAGGATTTAAGCTATCATCCTATTAGCTGTTTTCAACAGGCGCTTTTGTTCTGTAAATAAGGCCATTACTGGCGCACCCAAGCACAATGAATTCATTATAATATTTTAAATGGAGAATAAGAAATTTTACAGCCAGGTACAGCTGTGAGCAATGACCAGAAGTATTTGTGTCTAAGTCAAGAGGACTGAAATTCCAGCATGAGAAATATACAAAAGAACAACTGTTATTTGGTTAAATGCGTTTTATTCTTGTCATTAAAAACGGCACAAAAAATACAAGAAATAAAACAATTCCACACATATTTACACTAGGCACATGGGGGGCTGAGTGGCATGTCCTTGTGTGACTGGCATTTCAGCACTCACAGTCCGTCTGCACTGTCAGAACATACCTGGCACTGCCAGGGTATGACCCTGGTGCATTTGCCACATGTGTATTTGTAGCAGTCAACGCATCTCACAGTCGCATTATTGGTCTTGCATCGATGGTTGACCTGACACTTCGCCCTTTTGCCTGGGCTGGGTGTGGAAGGTTGTTCCCGAAGCAGTTTCTCCTTGTGTGCCTTCTTCTCATTCACATGAAAGTTACCTAACTCTTTAGCAAGTTCAACAAGGAAGTCTACCCGTCTCTCCTTCACCCCAATGCATGCCTGATAAAGCACATGTGCATTCAGTGCTGCCATGTCAATCATGTTGTAGAACACCGCAACTGGCCATCTCCGTGTTCCTGCACGCACGCTGTACTCCCGCACCATTTGGTCCATCACATCCACACCACACTTTGTTTTGTTGTATTCCGTGACCGTGTTTGGCTTCCTTTTGGTGGTATCCTCAGTCTCAACCACGCTGTGCATGCTGCTGAGAATGTAAACGGCCTTCTTCCTTTTGGGTGCATACACAGTCAGCGTGGCACCAGTGGTTGAAAACACCTGAGTGGTGAATGCAGTGCGATCCGTCTGTGAAGCGGATTGAGGAATTTCCCGGCGTCTCTTGTTGACTGTGCCGAGGATAGTGGTTTTCCGGCTAAGCAGTCGTTGTGCAAGTGACAGTGATGTGAAGAAATTGTCCATGGTTACAGTTCTGCCCTTGTCCATGAACGGTTCCATCAGCCTCGTCACTACAGACTCGGACAGTCTCTCCCCGCTGGGACGACTGGGGTCCTTGCCGAGATATGGGAAGACATTGCAGATATACTTTGACTTCAAGTCGCAAGCCACCCAAAACTTGATGGTAAACTTGTCCGGTTTTGTTGCTATGTATTGCAGGAAACAGCAGCGAGTCTTTGATGGATAAAGCTGTTCATCAATAGTGATGTGTCGACCAGGGTTGAAGGATGCAATGCAGTTGGTGACAAACGCTCTCCAAACATCGGAGATTGCAGCAAACTTATCGGTCTCCGCTCGCTCTCTGCGTGTAAGCATGTCATCAAAACGTAGGTGTCGCATGATGTTTTGGAAGCGGCATCGGGCCATAGTTGCAATGATCCTTGGGTTGCCCAGGTTTGCTGACCAGCTGTCACATAGTGATGGTACTTTGTTCACCTCCCGCAAGATGACGACGGAAATAAATGCCATTAGTTCCGGGAGACCCATGAACCAATCCTGCTGCTCCGTGTGACGTGCATGTTGAGTAGTCCATTCTTGAATGCTACGAAGCATGTCAATGGTGATGAAACAGAGGAAGCTCTGAAGGCGACTCCGGATACTTCGTCTGGCCTTAGCGCTTGGCTCTCCATCTGTGGCGTATGGCTCTATAGGAGTGAAATGGAGATGTGTCCCCACTTGCTGTTCACGCCACACTGTGCCATCTTTCGCGGTCTCTGACGCGACACCAAAGCACAATGAATTCATTATAACCTCCTGAGACCCAAATCTCTTTTGCTTACACTTTTTTCATGTTTTTTTGAGGTGGATCAACACAATTAATTTGGTTAGTTTATTTCTGAACTGTCATTTTATACCCTCTTAGCTTTATTTCAAAGAAAAACATTACTAATTTCTTTTAGAAAAACCTTTGCACATTTCTTGAAACGGATTGTATGTTTTGCAAACTCTATGTACATTTGGCAAAATGACCTGGATAATGCAGCACAACATCATGGATCAGCTGCAAAAGGTCACATCTCTCCAAAAACACTTCATGTATGCTTCAAAACTAAACTGACTAGTTGTAGGTATCATAGATACCCACCCCCAACATGGACTATTCACACTCCCACCTTCTGGCCTGACGGTCAATGGCCACATTCACAATTGAAGAAGGGATGCTAATCTCAGTTTTTGTATTCAGGGTCTTTTGACCCTCTATCAGGACTTTCAGGGGTGAGGTCGAAAACCCCGGTAATGACCAGATAAGGGTCGTTTTACATTTCTACATTTTGGAGCCCAGAGATGGGTCGTCTGACCTGACCTGAAGAACTTTAGCCTGCAACGACCACATGTGCAATAGAAGAATAGAGGAATAGAAGAATGGATGAATGGAGGCTAATTTGAGCCATCAGAGTCATCAGTTTGGACTCAGGGTCTTTTGGCACTGTTTCAGCAAGTCTGGGGAGAAATCGAAAACCTAGAAAAACCTAGTACTCCTAGTGCTAAATGTAATTTTTACTATGTGTTGCTACATGGAGAGAGGGTGCGGTGGGTGGGTTTGTTTTTTTTTCAATCAAAAAAAAAAAAATTACTATTGTGCATGTGTGTCGATTTTGGTTGGTTGTACATTCTCAATAAATATATCTCTACAAAAAATGAAGTCGCAAGCTTTAGAAGCATCTTGGTCAAATGTTATCTACGATCCACAGATGTGATGTGCCAGTCTCTGAACGTTGACCGAAGGGTTTTTCAAAACCAAAGCCTGGGCTAGTTTCAAAAGTGTCAACAGTCTCTGCTGAGATCTCCAAGATTACCGAATACAGTTATGCCCTCAATAACAATTGCCTGTAGGTTTGGCTGACCCCTCTTGGTCATGCAGAAGATAAATCTTCATTAGATCTTCCACCAAAGTCTTCTGAATGCAGACATCAGCATCCTCCTGTAAGATAGCTGAAAGAACTTCATTAACTTAACTTCAGCATGTATCCCACATTTTTTCAAGAAAACCTACAAAAGGTTTTTTACATTAAATCTCCAGATATTCAGAAAGTTTTGAAAATATAGATCCGGAATTTCTTAGTAAACACTGTTCTGATATTTCATAGCTTGAGATTTTCCCAATCGCACTGTTGAATAGGGACTTAATATTTAAAATCTCTGGAAGTGGTCAACAACACAGACCTTAATTGTGTCGTCTCTCAGGTGGTCAATGAGGGAAGACACAAATGTTGACCTCTCTTCTCTCAATGGGAACTCCATACTGTAAAACACAAAGTCTCAACTCGCGTTTTACACCCCTTATTTCAAAGATGCCTTGCGTTTCCTTTTAAGCTTCAAATTAAAGGGGCAGTATTGTCCTCAATCCACGAATCCTCAAATAGGAGGATTCATGGATTTTTAACAAGGCATCTGCCCTTGTATTCTTGGTCCCAGGTCTGAAAGAGAGGGCAAAATTAAACCTTCCAAAAAACAATGCCCACCCTGCTTGTCTGGGGTTGAGTCATTCAGCTGACTTCAAGTACTCAAGGTTCTTATGGTCCGCCCATACAAGAAATGGTTCCTTGGACCCCGCCAACCAGTGTCACCGTTCCTCTAGGGCAGTGGTTCTCAAACTTTTTTCAGTGATGTACCCCCTTAAAAATATATTTTTAGTCAAGTACCCCCTGACACGGGCAAAACATTTTTGGAATAAAAAAAAGGTACAGTGCTGTAAAATCACTGTCTGATTAATTAAAGCCAAACAACTTATATCAGTGAACCTGACAAATACATCCATATTGCAAACATTGCATGGTTAAACGAAAAAGAAAAACAGAAGACGGTGACCACCAGGAAGGTATAAAACCAGTCAAACCGGAAATATGCAAAACGCTGCTAATTTATATTGGTCTCTGTAATGGTACAAAATTAAATATATACATAAATAATAATTCAGTGCATGAACACACATTTATATTTTATCGAACTTTTTACAAAATAATTTTTCCCAAGACTTATTATGAGGAGCCTACTGATTTTTTAAAGATATTTTGAAAAGCTTCACGTACCCCCATTTGAGAACCACTGCTCTAGGGCAGGGGTCGGCAACCTTTTCTACTCAAAGAGCCATTTGGGACCGCCTATGTCAGGATCTGTGTTTTTCTGTGTGTTTATTTTGAGTTTCCTGTGTCTCCATGTTGTCCTGTCTCCCTTTGATTACTCCCCAGGTGTTTCTCGTTCCCTGATTACCTCTTGTGTATTTAATGTCACCTGTGTCCCTGTGTCTTTGTTGGGTCCTTGTCGGTATTTGCCGCTCTTGGCGTTTTCTCGTCCCTCGTTTACCGATTGCTACCGGCGTCGAGCCCTGGCTTCAGCTCGGCTGTGCTGCCCGGCTTTGGGACCGTTTTTGGACTGTTTATTTCATTTATTTCACTATTATTAGACCGCCATATCTCATCTCATCCTGAGCCTGCTGCGTTTTGCTCACCACCTACACCACCACCTCATGATGACAGCCTCCCAATAAAAAGAAAGCACTTGGAGCCACAACCCATTTTGACGTCATATATATAAAACCTATATGCTATGTACAAAAATCAATACTATGTTGCGTTTATGAAATCAACGAACTGCTGCAGAGAACACAAAATTTTATTTCTGCATGTTACAAGACACATTTTACACTTTGTTGATGCTCAATTTCAGACAAAATACCCTCTGTCTATTTGGGTCTTTGTATTTAAGAAATAAAAATAGAAATTCACCCAACCCGCACTGAAAATAGAAACAGAATACAGTCACCTGTCCTCCTCTTATTCAGGAGATAAAAATCAAAACTTATCCAAATATTATCCACCGGCACTGAACGAACAATGCAAACCAAAAAATGCGCAGTCTGCTTCTGTGTCCCATCTCGTGTGTGCGGTCACCTGTCCTCCTGAATTAAAAAAAAGACTATTTCACTTAACAATATATAGTTATGTATTTATATTTGTAGATAATCTCCATCTGTAAATGGCTTACCATGCTTGATTATTTCCTGAGTAGCCACGAAACTGGCACATGTAGTGGAGTTTGCGTCTTAATCCACTTCTTGAAGTGACTCCTGCTCGCTTCAGCCAAACGCATCAGCTCCGAAACGGCCTTTTTCTCTCCTCTCCCTCGGGAAATTTTTTAGCAAAGACAGAGTGTTTGTTCTCGAAATGTCTTTCAACATTTGACTTCTTGTTGTTTGCCAGTCTTTCGCCACATAATAAGCAGACAGGTAAACCAGTTTCATCAGCGGTGAAAGCAAAATGATCTGTCCACGTAGCATTAAATGTTCTGCCATCTTCAGAATGTTTCCTTTTCTTGGATTTATTCATGATGTATCTTCCAGGCAAGGGTCAAAAAGTCAATAAATCAGTGCGCTAAAAAAATGCGGTCTGCCAGACATGTGGGGTTCGCCAGGAATGCCTGTCGCGCATCGGCGGACATGACGTATATTTTGGGTGCTAAAAATGTTCAAAACTTTTGTTTTAATGTTACAAGTTTACCATAATCTTCAGATTTAGAAATTTATTTTAAAATGATTTTAATTTATAATTTTTTAATGATTTAATTTGAATAAAATATTCTATTTCCCAAAGTCACTGGGAGCCACAACAGAAGGATGAAAGAGCCACACGTGGCTCCGAGCCATTGGTTGCCAACCCCTGTTCTAGGGCCAGCTTAACAGCCATCATTCCTCTGTCCCCAACATCATAGTTGTGTTCAGCACTGGATAAAGTCCAGTCCAAGAAAGAAGGCATAAGGATAAATCCAGTCATCAGAGGTTCTCTGGCTTAGGACAGCACCTACCCCAGTGCTAGAGGCATCGACTTCCACAATAAACGGCTTTGCAGGGTCGGGGGACCGAAGAACTGGGGCAGAGGTGAACAGAGTCTTGAGTTTAGTGAAGGCCTCATCTGCCTGTTTGCTCCACACGAACTGGACCTTGGATGAGGTAATGGCATGAAGGGGAGATGCTACTTGGCTATAGTGACGAATGAAGCGATGGTAAAAGTTTGCAAATCTAAGAAATCTCTGTAACTGTGTTCAGTTGCCGTGGGCCATTCTGAGACTGCTGAATTCTTAGAGGGGTCCATAATCACTTTGTTGGGGGAGATTATGTAGCCAAGAAAAGAGGTGGTAGTAAGAAAAGCGGTGGTAGTGGTGTGGAACTCACATTTCTCCGCCTTAACAAGAAAGATGATTCTGAAGAAGACGAAGAAGAACAGACCGGACGTGAGACTTCAGATCCCCAGAATAGATAAGAATGTGATCCAGGTAAACAAATAAGTGCCCAACCATGTCCCTCAAGACATCATTGACCAGAGCTTGGAAGACTGCTGGGGCATTGGTTAACCCAAAAGGCATGACCAGATACTGGTAATGACCAGTGGGGGTGTTAAATGCGGTTTTCCATTCATCTGCTTCTCTGATGCAAACAAGATGGTATGCATTGTGCAAGTCTAGTTTTGTGAAAAATTTGGCTCCTTGAATCTGATCAAAATCCGAATTCATGAGGGGAAGAGGATACCGATTCTTTACAGTTATGTTGTTGAGACCCCTGTAATCTATACATGGCCTTAGAGACCCATCCTTCTTGCCTACAAAAAAGAAGCCAGCCAAAGTTAGAATGTTATGGATCGATAGTGTAGGGAGGAGTTTGATGCTGAGGCCCTTGGCGAAAGACTCATCCATAAACTCAGTATCAGCTCCTGAGTTAACGAAGACTGATACCTGCTGGGGGATGGAGGAGACCACAATGTTAGCAGAGAAAGAAAATGATGAGGAGATGGACAACATACTATGGCTCAGTAGAGAGCTCCTCTTATCTACTGAGCTAACCTTTTAGTGGACACTTGGCAGCCATGTGACCCTTGCCTCCACAGTAAAAGCATAAACTACATAAATGCCTTCTGCAAGAACGCTCCTCCATGGAGATCTTTGTTCTTCCCAACTGCATCGGCTCAGGAGCTGGTACTTCACCTGAAGGGCGGGAGTAGCTTGTAGCTCTGTAGCGAGGGCCTGAGTGGCAGAATGGAGCAGATGAGCCCTCCCTGTGACGTCTCTCCCTTCTCCTCTCAGTGAGACGAAGCTCTATCCCAGTTGCCAAGTCTTCAAGATTCTTAAGAGTTTGGATAATCTCGAGTAGTCAACTCATCCTTGATGTTTTCATTAAGATCTTGCATGAACACATCCATTAATGCCTCCTGATTCCAACTACTGTCAGCGGATAACAGGTGAAAGTCAATGATATAAGAAGCCACACTCTTACTTCCCTGTCTCAAGGGTAACAGCTCTCTAGCTGCTTCTCGCTCAGGAAGGATGGGGTCAAAGACCCTTATAAGTTCCTTAGAAAACCCAGAGTAGGTCAAACAGGAATCTGATTAATTTTGCCACTCTGCTATACCCCACTGTTTGGCCTTGCAGGCCAAAAGCAAGATCACAAATGCTATCCTTGAACGTTCAGTAGGGAAAGAGGAGGGCTGCAACTCAAAGTGAATCTCACACTGAGTGAGAAAAGCATGACACTGGTCACGGTCTCCCTTGAATAGCTCAGGAGGGGTTAGACAAGACTCCTTAACAGCAGTGGGCGGGACAGCAGGGGCAGCTGGCAGTGGAGGTGCCTGTGGGGGTGCCTTGTCATAATGAGACATGTTACGAAGCATGGTAAGGATCTCATTCATGCCAGCATTAAGCCAAGTAATAGAATTGTCAACATTACTACGCCACTGTTGTGCTGACAAAGGGTCCGTTTTTGGCCAGATTTTTCTGTAACGCTCACAACAAAAGACCCGAAATTTCAGCCAGCACACAAATGGAAGCAACGAATGGTTATTGAGAATGGGGGTATGGGACGACCAGCAGCCGGACCAGGAACCACTTCTCAGAAAGTTGCAGGGAGCTGAGATAGGTCTTTGGTTCTTCAGGGAAGCTGTGATGACAAATCGCCTCCAGGGGAAAAAACGTAGCTCAGATGTTGATAGGCCAAGGCAAGATCAGAACCAGAGAGACAGATGAACTTATCTCGGGGTCAGGCTGGAATTTGAGGACCAGGCACAGAAACAGGTCAGGCACGTGAAAGCAATCTTAGTAGACAAATCCAAGGGCGAGGCAGAAGGCAAAAATCGAGAGGCCGAAACAGGATCGTGTCCGGGAAACAGAAACCAGTAGAGTGTCCGACGTGGGCTAGAAAAGGCAGAGGAATCCAAGAGGCAAAACGTGGTCAAAGGTTATGATATGTGTGGGAGGGGGGGGGCGCGGCAGGGAGTAATGGCTCTGACGGCTGTGGAGAAGAAGCTGTTTCTCAGTCTATTTGTTGTAGTCCGTATATTTCTGTACCGCTTGCCTGATGGCAGCGGCACAAACAGTCTGTGGCCTGGGTGGCTGGAATCCATAGCTATGGATCCAGCTCTCTTCTTGACCCGGCCTGTGTAAATGGAGTCCAGGTCTGGGAGGGGGCATCCCACAATGCCTTGTGCTGTTCTCACCACCCGTGTCAGTTGTTTCCTCTCCAGTGCTGTGCAGCTACCATACCACACAGTCATTTTGAGGCAGAGGATGCTCTTGATCGTCGCCCTGTAAAAGTTCACGAGCAGCCGTGAGGAAAGTCCAGCCCGTCTCAGTTTCCTGAGGAAGAAGAGCCTTTGTTGTGCTTTCTTCACCAGGTGGGAGGTGTTTGTATTCCAGGAGAGGTCAGACGTGATGTGGAGGCCCAGGAACTTGATGTTGTCCACACGTTCCACCACTTCTCCATCTATGAGAAGAGGAGTGTGATCCGTCCTCCTGGACCTTCTGTAGTGCACAATGACCTCCTTGGTCTTCCCTGTGTTCAGCACCAAGTTGTTGGCTGAACACCACTGAGTGAGCTGCAGAATCTCCTCTCTGTAGTGGGTCTCGTTGTTGTCTGAAATGAGACCCACTACTGTTGTGTCGTCCGCGAACTTCACGACTGTGTTGGTGGGGTGGATGGCCACGCAGTCGTGTGTAAACAGGGTGAAGAGAGCTGGGCTGAGCACACAGCCCTGCGGTGTGCCTGTGTTGAGGACCAGTGGGGACGATGTTGAGCCACCTATTCTCACCTGATACTTCTGCAGGACGAGAGGCTGGTACTGCTCTTCCAGTTGGGGTAGATGTACAGCTTCTCTGCTGCCCGCCGTGTCAAAGCGGGCAAAGAAACTGCCCGCTTTGACAAGAAGAAAACTTCACACAGGCTGCCGGTAAACATCATAAAATCATCTGTTAGACTTCAGACATTCAGCAGAATGTCTTTGGAGTCTTTGGGTCTAAATGGCCGTTTTGGTCTAATTTTGAATTTACCCTTATATTTTCACCATAAAAACTATTTACCTTACCTTGTTTGGTATCATTATTTTCAGAACATCCTAAACTTTGTGATTTTACAGTGTTTGTTTCATTTTGACAAAATTTATTATCACATTGGAGCAAAAAACACTCACAGAAACAAAATCCGAGTAGAAAAAATAGATATTTTTACTATAATATTCACAAAAATGTTGAACAAACCATTTTTACAGCCTAACATGAAAAGTTTTTGGGTAAATTTTAAGAACTTTTGTACAAACTTAGTAAAAAACAAATTACTAGTCATATTTTCACCATATTGTGGGTAATTTCCCAGGCGTTTTTTTTACAACTATTTACAAAATATGTCAATATCTCCATCACAAATTTTCTCCAACATCACAATGTCTCTCTCACCCCCCACACACACTTTCAACTATTTACAATATTTGCAAAATGGGTGCCACAAGACAAAACAAATTACTTGTGCCACTGTGCAAAGCAGTTTCTGTCAATCAGAAGGCACAATGGCACATCACAGCCCTCACATTTCCATTGCGTGTCCTTCCTGACTTTGTTCACCCGGAGGCAGTGTCTGCACTGCAGTCTGCCATTTCTGGCATTTTGCTGAGCACTAATGGGCACAGGAATGTGTTCAGCTGCCTTTCTCCTTGGAAGACCTGCCATGTCCACACTACAAAGCTGACTGGCCATCTCCACATTGAAGTCTTTGTGTGTCATGGGCTTCACTCCTTTGGCTTTGCACAACTCTTGGTGTAGGATGTAGGCATTTGCTGTGGCAATGTCAACCAAATGCATAAGCACAGTCTTGTACCAACGATAAGTTTTCCGTTGTGCAGAGTAATACTGGATGAGTTGATCAGACAGGTCAACCCCACCCATGTATTTATTGTACGCCATGACTGGTGTAGGACATGGAATGTCTTTCACAATCCAGCGTTTCACTTCATTCTTCTCCCTCCTTTGCACCGTCTCACCTGAAAATGCAGGATGGATAGTTGAGCAGACAGACACCTCCCGTGTGTCCATCCACTTCACAAAGACCACTGGGCCCTCTCTGATCCATCTCACTGATCCTCTTCCACTTTTTTTAGTGAGAGCATTTGGCCTCCCTTTAGGGCATCCCTTCCTGGATTCCCTATAAGTGCCACAAGCTCCAAACTTTTTGCTGGCCAGGTCCTTGAACAGTGTAGGACTGGTATAAAAATTGTCCATGTAAATATGGTAGACGGTGCCAAGATAAGATGGCTGAATAAGTTTCATTACCATATCATAAGACAGCCCATGCTCACTTGCAGTGTGAGTCTTGCCAGTGTATAAGCTAAAACTCACAGTGTAGCCACTGCTTGACTCGGCCAACACAAAAAGCTTTATTCCCCATTTAGTTGGCTTGTCTTTCATATTATACTGGGTCATGCCAGTTTTTGCTTTTGTTGGCACCATCCTTTCGTCAACTGCCAGCTCCCTCTTTGGTTGGTAGTAAGCCTGACAGGCATTGAGGATGTCATCATAAACAGGCCGCAGTCTTGATAATTTGTCGTAGCCTGGTGTTCCCTTCTTTTTGTCATTTTTGACATCCTCCTCAGGATTACTTGGGTGCAAGTTCCACATAATGGTCCTGAACCTGTCCCTTGTCATGACCTTAGCTGGAGTTGGAACAGACAAAAAATGATTTTGTCTCCAGTAGTCCTGGACACTTGGTAGTTGCACCAAGGACATATAGATCAATAGACCAAAGAACCTATACAGCTCCTCTGTGTCTAATTCAGCCCATTTATATTTTTTTCCATTTGCTTGATTTTTTGCAGCATATCTGTTTGTGTTGTCACAGATGGTTTTGACTGTATCAGCTGCAAAAAACAACAAAAACAGCTCACTTGGACTGTGGTTGGACATCAGATCCATCTGTGGTCCTGGTGTTCTCCTTGGTTGAAAGCGGCTTACAACAGGGGCTGCATCTGCGTCCTCTTCAGTGTTCCACTGTCCAGCCCGTGTTTCTGGTGCTGCCTCAGTCAGAGGAGATCTGGATCTTGTCCGAGTTCGCTGCGCTCTCCGTGGTGTCCTCTGATGTGTGGGCCTCAACTGGACAGAGCACGTGGGAGTTTCCTCCTCCTCCTCCCTGAATAGAATGGAGGGATCACCAAGCTGGAGATGAAAATTAGCATATAATGTGTTTCAGTGTGCATCTACTCCGATTATAATAATTTACCGTACATATCCCATGCCAAACAAAGAAATAAAACGAGAAAAAACAAAACAAAAACAAACCTCATCGTCAAGCTCAAACTCCGAGTCCGAACCTTCTGGCAGCGCGCCTTCGTCCTCTTCACATTCGTACATGTACTTCAGGGCTTGCTGCGCAGTCATGTAGCGACTCATTTTGACACACACTAAACACTAAAAACCGTCTACAAACACTAATGCACACTAACTAACACACGTATGATCTAAAAATCTAATACAAAACACTACTTCCAAAAAATCTAATACAAAACACTACTAGTAAAATCTGAAATCTCAACAGCGCACCGTTCTCTTCCGCCACAAAACTCTCTCCCCGCGCTGCTGTTCCGATCTCAAGTCAAAATGCCCGAAAATGCTTTCTGATTGGTTGCTTCGGAAATGTGGTGCACTTGGAGGAACTCGGAAAAATGGCTTTCATGTTGCATTCGTTCACTTTTTGGTCATAAAACAACCACTGATTGCACTCAACATGCGTAAAATGCGCACTACGCTATGGCTAAAATGATCGATCATATTCCTGGTTTTATTTGGAAGTAAATATAAAACAAAATCAATATAAAAACACTACTTTTACAAAGTTTGAAGTCTCTACTGTCCAACAGAAATGAAATGCACACTTCTCATGGCGTCTTTTTTTTATACAGAAGTCTTTTAAATGCATGACGTCATGCCCGCCACAGGGCGGGCGTCGACCTCAAAAGGTTTTAAGGTGTCAGGCAGGGTGGGGTCGCGGCTGGTCAGCTGAGTGCTGTGTTTGTAGTCCGTCATGGTTCTGATGCCTCTCCACATGCTTCGGGGGTTGTTGTTGATGAAGTGTTCCTCAATCTGCTGTTTGTACTGGAGCTTGGCCTGCTTAATACCTTTTTTCAGTTCCGACCGGGCCCTGATATAAGCCAACCTGTCTACAGACCTGTAGGCAGCATCCTGGGCTTTCAGCAGGGCCCGTACTGTGCTGTCCAGCCATGGTTTCTGGTTTGGAAACACTTTTATGGTCTTAACAGGGAGCACAGCGTCAGTGCAGAACTGAACATAGGACAGAACGGACGATGAGTATTCCTCCATGTCTGCGCCGTCCCTGAACACACTCCAGTCTGTATGCTCAAAGCAGTCCTGAAGTAGTTCAGGTCTGGTCCTGAAGTCCAGACCTGAACTATTCTGGTGGTCGGCTTAGTTCTGCAGGCCAGAGGCTTGTAGACAGGAATCAGCTCCACTGAGATGTGGTCAGACATGCCCAGATGTGGAGCTGCTACAGCCTTGTAGGCTCCGGGGATATTGCAGTAGACCTGATCCAAAATGTTATTGTCTCTGGTGGGAAAGTTTATGGATTTGTGGAATTTGGGAAACACAGCCTTCAGTTCCACGTGATTGAAGTCCCCCGCCACAATCACGGCCGCCTCCGGGTTGGAGTTCATCTGCACGATGATCAGGCAGTACAGCTCCTCTAATGCTAACTTAGCATTAGCTCTCGGTGGTATGTAGACGGCCACGATCACAATGGACGAGAGTTCTCTCACCAACTTGAAGGGTCTGCATTTCACCGCCAGATATTCCAAGTCAGGAGAGCAGAATGTGCCGACAGAGTGTGTGGCTGTACACCAGGCATTGTGTACATACAATGCCAAACCCGCCTCTGCCCTTACCCGAAGCTGCAGTCCGATCCGCCCGGAACAGAGCGCGCCCCGTTATCTCCACCGCTGCGTCCGGGATGTTGTCATCCAGCCAGGTCTCTGTGACAACAGTCACACAGCTGTCCATCCGGCGAGAGATAATCCTCCTCAACCACATATGAACCAGCTGCATTTGTTAGACTTTTGCCTGAGATGAAACAACTGCATCAGCCACACCAGACACCTCCGAGTCTGACTGTAGTGCAGCAACTTGCTCACAATTCGGCTCAAGTTCACATCCTTCATCTTCACTCATTTCCTCTTACTCATTCTTTTCTTCTTCTTTCTCACCCTCTAACTCGCTTTCCTCAGTACTTTCATTCCCTGTTCCCTCCAGACACAAATCAGGACTCTCATCTTGATCCTCGGACTCACTTTTATTGCAAGTGCAATTTTCCATTACGTTATGACACAGTAACCATTTTTTTCTTTCTTTCTTTTTTCCGGAACATTCTCTAGTGTAATGCCTCTGGACTCCACAGGCGTGGCAAAAAAAACTCCGGACAATCTCTCAGAATGTGACCCGGTTGTAAACATATTCGACACACCTTAACTTGCCTATCATGAATAACTCTGAAATACTCCGGACCTAGAGCTGTATTTCCATTTCCATTTGTTGGATATTTCTTCGGCATTTGAACTGTCCCACTTGGTCTCTTGTAAGCAAAGAATGTCAAACCGTGTTTGGAAAATAATTGCTTCTGCTTTGTGTTTCCTGCGGAGCCCACGGGCATTAAGCGAGAGAAATATCATGAGTATTGTTGTAAAGGAGTAGATTACTTTCATAACTGTGTTTTATTTTTTCTTTTGGGTTTCTTCGTTGCTAAAGTGCTGAGCCGTTTTCTTGAATGTATCATTTTTGCCAGATCAAGATCAGGGTCCATTTCCATATCTGAGACCAATTTCACTCTGTAAGGTGAAGCTTCAGATGGAGGCTGAAAAGACGGCAGATGATCGCGTGACGAAACTTGGGATTGTGACAAGGCTATGTCCATGTTGAGAGGGGGAGCGACAACTCCTTCCCGCTTCCCCTCAACTGCATCTGTGCTAGTTGCACTTGTCCGACATTTTGCTTGAGTTGAAACAATTGTATGAGCCACACCAGACACCTCTGAGTCTGAATACAGCTCAGCCTCTTGCTCACTCTCCAACTCTTGTTCACATCCTTCATTCTCACTCATTTCATCTTGCTCGTTCTTTTATCATCCAGACACAAATCAGGACCCTGATCTTGATCCTCAGACTCGCTTTTATTACAAATGGAATTATCCATTTTATTGTTGCACACTATACATTTATTTTCTTTCTTTTTTCCAGAACATTCCCTCGCGTAATGTCCTTGGACTCTGCAGGAGTGACAGAAAAACTCTGTACAATCTCTCAAAATGTGACCTGGCTGTAAACATAATCTGCACACTTTGACTTGCCTATCATGGATTACTCTAAAATACTCCGGACCTAAAGCTGTATTGAATTTCACAGAATATGGCAGAGACTGCACAGTTTCATTGAATTTTACTTTCACAAACCTTGTTCCGTCCGCAATCTTGGTTCCCGGCCACACCCGACGCTTGATTTCTGACACCGCTCTCACTCCCCAGACTTGAAGTTTCTTGATAATCTCGTCATCCGTAATATATGCCGGTAATCCAAGAAAAGATACAATCAGTTTGTCATTCGTTAATTCCTTCGCCAGTATGGTGGATGAACCTATTTTGAATCCATCCAGAAGACTTTTTTTTGCTTTCTCATTGCTTACAGTGATCTCATACTTTGTGTCTGTTAACAGTCTGCATGCCAAAAGGCCTCCACAAAGAAATCTAATGTTCTTCATTAATTCCAAAACAGAAATCTTCTCTTCTCCATTTATCTCTATTTGCATTGTATTTTCCCTTTCAAACTTGTCTTTTGTTTTTTCTTGTCCAGCTGCATCTTCCACCATTTTCCCTCCTTGGCTTAAAGCCATTGTTTGAGCTTTCAAAGTGTCCATAATGTAAACAAAAACACCTCCACAACAGTAAAAACTGTTGGGGAGGGAAAAATGACAGACACCCCCCCAAAAAAGACAAAAGAAACAAAGTAATTAAGTAAAGAAAACAAACAAAGAGACATTGCAGATTACTCTCTACCTCTGTGCTACACCGCAAACGAAAGCCGGTGGGCGTGGCCAAAGCTGCTGGGCGTTAACCGGAGAAGTTTGGCTGTAGGTGGACGTTTCAGAAGAGCATCTGTATTTTATATCGTAACCTTTCTCCTTAGTGAAGTAAAAACAAAAAAAATCCTACAGCACCTGGAATTCCAAGGTGGTCTCAAATCCAAGTACTGACCAGGCCTGACTCCGTTTTGCTTCTGTGATCGGACGAGAACAGGCTTAAGCGGAGCAGTTTGGCTGTAGGCAGAAACTTCACTAGATTATCTGCATTTTACAGACTTAATAGTTCCTTTGTAAAGTTTTAAATAGAAGCCTACAGCACCTGGAATTCCTAGGTGGTCTCCCATCCAAGTACTGACCAGGCCTGACTCCGTGATCGGACGAGAACAGGCTTTTTATTTTATTTTATTCTTTTAATTTTTTCTTCAAAAAACATATGAAGTGCAATTATTTACAGTTCAAAAAGACATTTTGTATAACAAAGGAATGAACAAACCAAAAGAAAACATCAACCAACCAAAATTTTAAAGAAAATCTACTTGTCAAAATATTTACACTCTGAAAGTATACCAAAAAGATCTTTACACATTTCTGAATTGGCATGTTTGACCGTCTCCCAATGAATTTTAAACAGTCCGTGAAAAAGCATCCAGTTATTAATGTTTTTGTTCTCATACAGTCGAAGATTCCTTGTGATGTAGATGACATGTCGTGCTAAAGAAAGGATGATGTTGCAGAGTTGATGTTGACACCTTGTGAGTTGTCCATGTGAGTTGCGAAAACCAAAAAGTCTTATCCAATCCCATTCCTTGCCGCTTAATGGGATCTTGTCTGTTATGCAGGCTATGACTTCCCAAATCTTCATCCAGAAAGCAGTGTGTCCAGGACAGCGGAGGAACAAGTGTTCTAACGTCTCAGGGTCTGCAAGACAAACTGTGCAATCTCTACCATACCTCTGCTTGTCCATTTGATGCAGGATGACGCCCGTAAAAATTTTCCTGTGTTTTAATAAGAAGTCTGTATTACTAGCTTGATGATGACTAAATTGAAAATGTGATTTTGACCATATACTGTACACTGGCATGCTGGGAAAAAGTTTAATCCAATGTTTATGAGAAGCAGGCTCTTTAACAATTTGTGCAATTAGAATGTGATACCACTTTTTTGTTGTAACCAAGTTAATCTTTACTTTTTGAATACCAACTGATAAAAAGAAGGTCGGGGCGTCATCCTGCACCTCCTGATGTCGTCTCCTCCTGCCAATGACCGAGGAGCTGTGAAAAGGCAAAGCCTCCTGGATCTTTTTAGCACTTTGTACAATAGTGTTTCTCCTCCAAAGTACTTTGGATGATCTGAAATGATTTGCAATTTTATTAATGTCCACAGCACCCCGGTCATTCAGAACCTGCCCAAAGGTGTAAATACCAGCTCTTCTCCAGGACGGGAGATTCAGCATTTCCCCACCACAGACCGTCTCGGGATTATTGAAGATCGGCAGCAAGAGACAAGACCTGTTATTAACATGCGTACTTAATTGACATCTGATCCTATTCCAAGCCTCTAAACATTCAGTGAACAGATTTTCCTTTTGCATTTGTTTTGTATTAGAAATTGAGCACAAATTGAAAACGGTTTTTGTGCCAAAGGACTCTAAGTAGGACCGAAAATAGTCAAACCAGATGTGTTTAGTGGACGAAGTGAGAAACTTCGTAACGAGCTTAATTCTTATTGCTTGTTTCTTGGATAAAATATCCACCAATTTGAGTCCCCCTTCTTTGTACGGTGCAATTAAAGACTTGTGATTAATTAAATTTCTGTTTCTTCTCCAGATAAAAGTTGTTATTTGGCTATTGAATTTATTGAGTATTCGATCCGGAAGATCGTAGACGCTGAGCGGATAAATGATCTTTGAAATAATGAGACTATTTATGATGACTGTTTTCCCTTTGATGGTTAGTTTCCTCTGATTCCATAAGTTGAGTAGTTTTTGCACCTTCGAAATAACATTTTCCCAGGTCTTGTCTCTCGCCTCCCCCTGCTGCTTGCCAAGGTACACGCCCAGGACCTTAACCTCATCAACCACCTCCCTGAACTCCCATCTACCCGGTGTTCGAGTCGCCACGCCACAATACATGATTTCTGATTTGTTCTCATTGATTTTAGCTCCTGAGGCTAATCCATAATTATGTAAATGTACAATGACACGATCCATGCTGGCTTCATCTTCGACTGTTATCGTTGTGTCATCTGCAAACTGAAATATTTTACTAATATTGCCCTGTGACGATTTGATGCCCTTAACAGTTTCATCCTGTTTTATTAAGATGGCGAGGGGCTCGGCCACCAGGCTGTAGAGCAGGGAGGATAAAGGACATCCCTGTCTGATCGATCTGTGTAAATGAAAGTGATCCGTAAAATGACCATTGCATTTCACTTGACTTTCTGCGTTCAAATACAACAATTGTACTCTGCCGATGAATGATTGACCAAATCCAAATTTTCCCAAAACTGCCCACAAAAAATTATGCTCTACTCTGTCAAACGCTTTACTAAAATCTACATTTAGAAATAACCCCTGTGTCTGTACCATGGTTTGAATAGTTTGATTGATCGATAATATAGTGTCTGAGATGTTCCTTTGAGGAATGCCGTACGCTTGGGATGAACTGACTATTGTACCTATTACTAATTTTAATCGATTTGCTAATATTTTGGAATATATTTTATAGTCTGTATTCAATAAGCTGATTGGTCTATAGTTTTCTAAATTGTCCTTATCACCTTTATTCTTATAAATAATGGTTATAATCCCTTGTGCGAAGGTCCTGGACGTGCACCTCGTTTGCTCCATCACAGAGAAGACTCCTAGTAATATCTTACTAAGAAGATTTTTAAACTGTTTGTAAAACTCTGCTGTGATTCCATCCTGTCCAGGACTTTTATTGTCATTTAATGAGTTTATGGCATGCAGAATCTCCTTCTCTGTTATTGGAGCATCACAGCAGAGACTATCCTCCCGAGAGAGTGAGGAATCAATCACACCAACAACCTCCTCTATTTTATCTTTCGAAATCTTCTCACTAAGGAAAAGTTTCTCATAAAAAGTTTGGACTGCTTCAAGAATACTGGTTATGTCAGACACTTTTTCTCCTTTCTCATTTGTTAAGTCATTTATTATAGCTTTGACTTGTTTACGTTTTTCCTGTGCGAGAAAAAAAGCTGTGGACTTTTCTCCTTCTGTTAAATATTTCACTTTACTTCGAATTATAGCCCCCTTACATTTATTTATTTCTAATTGATCAAGTTGTTTTTTGATTATCAAATAATTAGTTGTATCCCTATCCTTATCATCTTCAAATTTATCTAATTCAATATTTAGTTCATTTCTTAACATGCGCTCTTCTTGGAACTCTCTCTTTCTTTTCTGTCTGCTATATTTTAATGAGGTATTCTTAATTATTAATTTGGCTCGATCCCACCACTCTAACAGGTTGTCAGCGTGATCCATCTCCTCACTCAAGGTCTGCAACAGGGTGCCAATCTCACCTCTGTATGCTTCCTCCCGGAGAAGAGCGGCATTTAGACACCAGAGACCCCCATTTCTGATGCCTCGTCCCATCTCAACCTGCAGGAAGGAATGGTCGCTCCAGACGTTGTCTCGGATGAGACAAGACGACACCTCAGGGACAAGAGAAGACGAGATCAGGCACAAGTCAATTCTAGATTGTTTCAGTTTCTCTAAAACTATTTGTTTTCTAGTGAACTGTTTTTTCCCCGGATACAAGAGTCTCCAGATGTCCACTAAATTATTGTATGTAATGATGTCAAACAGTGTACTTCTACTGGTGTCTTCAGAAAAAGTACAGTTATTGGAAACATCAGACTTTGTAAGTGTCATGTTGAAATCTCCTATAATCACACAATTATTGGTGAACCATTTCCTTAAAGTCTGAAAGAAAATTCTTCTTCGTGTGCTTACGTTAGGAGTGTGTAAGTTAATCAACCTGCATAATTTGTTATTATGAAAAAATCGATTATCAACAGTCTTCCTTCATTATCCTTGTGAACCAAATGACAATTATGAAACAAACCTTCCTTAAAAAATGTAGCTACCCCCCCTGCTTGTGCAACAGATGTGGATGAAAACATTTTCCCTTTCCATTTGTTGGATATTTCTTCGGCATTTGAACTGTCCCACTTGGTCTCTTGTAAGCAAAGAATGTCGAACCGTGTTTGGAAAATAATTGCTTCTATTTTGTGTTCCCTGCGGAGCCCACGGGCATCAAGCGAGAGAAATATCATGAGTATTATTATGAAGAAACAGATTTCTTTCATCATTGTATTTTATTTTTTCTTTTGGGTTTCTTCGTCGCTAAAGTGCTGAGTCGTTTTCTGGAATGAACCATTTTAGCCAGATCAAGATCAGGGTCCATTTCCATATCTGAGACCAATTTCACTTTATAAGGTGAAGCGTCAGATGGAGGTTAAAAAGACGGCAGATGATCGCGTGACGAATCTTGGGATTGTGACAAGGCTATGTCCATGTTGAGAGGGGGAGCGACAACTCCTTCCCGCTTCCCCTCAACTGCATCTGTGCTAGTTGCACTTGTCCGACATTTTGCTTGAGTTGAAACAATTGTATGAGCCACACCAGACACCTCTGAGTCTGAATACAGCTCAGCCTCTTGCTCACTCTCCAACTCTTGTTCACATCCTTCATTCTCACTCATTTCATCTTGCTCATTCTTTCCCTCTGCTTCCTCACTCTCTATATCACTCCCCTCAGCACTTTCTGTTCTTTTATCATCCAGACACAAATCAGGACTCTGATCTTGATCCTCAGACTCGCTTTTATTACAAATGGAATTATCCATTTTATTGTTGCACACTATACATTTATTTTCTTTCTTTTTTCCAGAACATTCCCTCGCGTAATGTCCTTGGACTCTGCAGGAGTGACAGAAAAACTCTGTACAATCTCTCAAAATGTGACCTGGCTGTAAACATAATCTGCACACTTTGACTTGCCTATCATGGATTACTCTGAAATACTCCGGACCTAAAGCTGTATTGAATTTCACAGAATATGGCAGAGACTGCACAGTTTCATTGAATTTTACTTTCACAAACCTTGTTCCGTCCGCAATCTTGGTTCCCGGCCACACCCGACGCTTGATTTCTGACACCGCTCTCACTCCCCAGACTTGAAGTTTCTTGATTATCTCGTCATCCGTAATATACGCCGGTAATCCAAGAAAAGATACAATCAGTTCGTCATTTGTTAATTCCTTCGCCAGTATGGTGGATGAACCTATTTTGAATCCATCCAGAAGCCGTTTTTTCGCTTTGTCATTGCTGACAGTGATTTCATACTTCTTATCAGTCAGCAGTCTACACGCCAAAAGTCCACCACAAAGAAATCTAATGTTCTTCATTAATTCCAAGACTGAAATCTTATCCTCTCCATTGATCTCTATGTGCATTGTATTTTCACTTTCAAACTTGTCTTTTACTTTGTCTTGTCCAGCTTCATCCCCCACCATTTTTCCTCCTTGGCTTAAAGCCGTCGTTTGAGCTTTCAAAGTGTCCATAATGTAAAAAAAAACGACTCCCCAACAGTAAAAATTGTTGGGGAGGGAAAAAAACAGACCCCCCCCCAAAAAAATACTAAAGAAACAAAGTAATTAAGTAAGGGGGAAAAAAAAACAAAAAACTAAACACAAACGATCACAGAGGCACTGCAGATCACACTACTACCTCTGTGCTGCACCAAAAACAAAAACCAGTGGGCGTGGCCACAGCAGCTGGGCGTTAACCGGAGCAGATTGGCTGTAGGCAGAAATATCTCAATAATATCTGCATTTTACAGACTTAATAGTTCCTTTGTAAAGTTTTAAATAGAAGCCTACAGCACCTGGAATTCCAAGGTGGTCTCCCATCCAAGTACTGACCAGTCCTGACTCCGTTTTGCTTCTGTGATCGGACGAGAACAGGCTTAAGCGGAGCAGTTTGGCTGTAGGTAGAAATATCTCAATAGAATTTGCATTTTACAGACTTAATAGTTCCTTTGTAAAGTTTTAAATAGAAGCCTACAGCACCTGGAATTCCAAGGTGGTCTCCCATCCAAGTACTGACCAGGCCTGACTCCGTTTTGCTTCTGTGATCGGACGAGAACAGGCTTAAGCGGAGCAGTTTGGCTGTAGGTAGAAATGTCTCAATAGAATTTGCATTTTACAGACTTAATAGTTCCTTTGTAAAGTTTTAAATAGAAGCCTACAGCACCGGGTATTCCAAGGTGGTCTCCCATCCAAGTACTGACCAGTCCTGACTCCGTTTTGCTTCTGTGATCGGACGAGAACAGGCTTAACCGGAGCAGTTTGGCTGTAGGCAGAAACTTCACTAGATTATCTGCATTTTATAGATTTAATGGTTCCTTTGTAAAGTTTTAAATAGAAGCCTACAGCACCTGGAATTCCAAGGTGGTCTCCCATCCAAGTACTGACCAGGCCTGACTCCGTTTTGCTTCTGTGATCGGACGAGAACAGGCTTAAGCGGAGCAGTTTGGCTGTAGGCAGAAATGTCTCAATAATATCTGCATTTTACAGACTTAATAGTTCCTTTGTAAAGTTTTAAATAGAAGCCTATGGCACCGGGCATTCCAAGGTGGTCTCCCATCCAAGTACTGACCAGGCCTGACTCCGTTTTGCTTCTGTGATCGGACGAGAACAGGCTTAACCGGAGTAGTTTGGCTGTAGGCAGAAACATTCACTAGATTATCTGCATTTTACAGACTTAATAGTTCCATTGTAAAGTTTTAAATAGAAGCCTACAGCACCTGGAATTCCAAGGTGGTCTCCCATCCAAGTACTGACCAGGCCTGACTCCGTTTTGCTTCTGTGATCGGACGAGAACAGGCTTAAGCGGAGCAGTTTGGCTGTAGGTAGAAATGTCTCAATAGAATTTGCATTTTACAGACTTAATAGTTCCTTTGTAAAGTTTTAAATAGAAGCCTACAGCACCTGGAATTCCAAGGTGGTCTCCCATCCAAGTACTGACCAGGCCTGACTCCGTTTTGCTTCTGTGATCGGACGAGAACAGGCTTAAGCGGAGCAGTTTGGCTGTAGGTAGAAATGTCTCAATAGAATTTGCATTTTACAGACTTAATAGTTCCTTTGTAAAGTTTTAAATAGAAGCCTACAGCACCTGGAATTCCAAGGTGGTCTCCCATCCAAGTACTGACCAGGCCTGACTCCGTTTTGCTTCTGTGATCGGACGAGAACAGGCTTAAGCGGAGCAGTTTGGCTGTAGGTAGAAATGTCTCAATAGAATTTGCATTTTACAGACTTAATAGTTCCTTTGTAAAGTTTTAAATAGAAGCCTACAGCACCTGGAATTCCAAGGTGGTCTCCCATCCAAGTACTGACCAGGCCTGACTCCGTTTTGCTTCTGTGATCGGACGAGAACAGGCTTAACCGGAGCAGTTTGGCTGTAGGCAGAAACTTCACTAGATTATCTGCATTTTATAGATTTAATAGTTCCTTTGTAAAGTTTTAAATAGAAGCCTACAGCACCTGGAATTCCAAGGTGGTCTCCCATCCAAGTACTGACCAGGCTG